>NC_041384.1:359077958-359101759 GCF_002162155.2 Triticum dicoccoides | reverse complement strand
TCAGGTTTGAAATTTCAAACGGGGAAGAAACAAAGCTCGTCAGCGCCCGAGAGCTACGGTGGTCGCCGACGGCGATCCACGGTGAGTTAGGAGGATCGGAGAGTACCTACGTGCTCAGCGTGTCCTTCCGCGTCGGTGGGTGGTGGTGGTGGTCGTCGGCGAGCACCACGTCGACGGCGGTCCTTGCTCCGGCGAACGGCGGCTCGGGTGGAGTTGGATCTCGTCGGGGAGGGCTGCGGAGGTCAAATTGAAGCCTGGGTTAGATCACTGGGTGCTCGAGGAGACTACTGACGAGGTTTGGGCGGCGAGAATGGCCTCACCGGAGTGGATCGAGCTGGTGGCCGAGGCGGATCAGGGCGGCCGGGGTTGGGGGAGGAGACCTCCTCGAGGTCCTCCTAGTGGCTTGGCGGGGTGTTGGTGAGGTGCAGTGGTGGTGCGTGCTCGAGAGCGAGCTCGGGGCCCCTTTTTATAGGTGATCCGAGGTGGTGGCCGAGAACGGAGATCTCCGGCGATGGTTACGGCGGTGCAGAGCTTGGTCGGGGAGTTTAGGGAGATGGGCGTCAACGTGGAGTTCCTCTGGTTCTGTTTAAGTGCTAAACGAGTTCGGATTAGGTGCTTTGGGTGGGTTCGACGGAACGGGGCGCGGGCCCGTCGGCGGCAGAGGGCGCGCCCTGTGCTTGCCGGGCCATGGCGACGGTGCTGCGGGGTGCGCTGGCATGCATGAGGCCACGCTGACGGCAAGGGAGCGATGGGCGGCGCCGCACGGCGTAGCAAGCTGGCACGGGCTCTCGCTGGTCGCCACGGGTGGCTCTGCCACTTCAGAAGCTGTCGGCGTCGGCAATGCTCGCCGCCACCGACACCTGCACCCGTTCAAGAGGGTGTGCGGTGCTCTGGCCAGGGAGGAGAGGCCATGCGCAACGCGCCAGGGCGCACTGGTGATGGATGACAAGCCACTGAAGAAAAACGACACTGACTGAATTCTGAAACTCTGAATTTTCTGAAAGTCTATAGAAACAGTGTCGGCCAAGTGTTCGACGAAATGATTTTGGCATGTGGGGAATTTTCCTTGAGCTGATTTTTGGTGGGGTGTCCTCTCATTGCATCTGGGGGCTGCCTGAATTTTGGTAGAATTTTTGGAGAAGAGAAGATATGAATTTCACCAAATTTGACAAATCTGGTCCAAACATGCAGAGGCCGAAACTTGAAAATTTTGAAAAGAAGAAGAGTGGATCTTGATGGATCTAGGTTGGGGGTTCTAAGGACTATCCAGAGGAGTTGGTTTGAGATCAAAACTCAAAGGAAATCAGGTACTTCCTTTGTAAATCATCTAGGCTTAAAATAATTGACAAAATTGTTTTGGGAAGTAAAGTAAATGAAATAAAATCCAAAAATGGTCTGGACTTGTCGCAGCAGGAAGTTTGGATTGCCCAAAGTGGAGTGAGGGGTTTTGGGAGGATTTACCATAAGAAACATGCTTAAACCATGGGTGGTTTCAAAAAAAGAAAGAAGCCCCAAAACTCATAGGATTTCTTCTTAAAAGAAAATAAATAAATTCCAAAAATATATTTGAGAAGGGAACAATCAGAAGAAAGTTTTTTTAATACAAACACCAGAGTTGAAGAAGATACAAAAAAAAAAAAATCCTTGTCAGGGGAAAATTTTTGAGAGAGAGGTTTTTGGAAGGATTTAAACGACCTTCTTCATAACCAACAAAGTTTTTGTTGAAAATTAAATAAATTTTTTTGGAGTGTCACAGTTGAGTCGCTAGAAGAAGAGTGAGGAGTTCCCTGATAATTTGAGTCGGACGAATTAAGTGGGTGGCGAATAAGACCCGCTTTTGGATAAAAATAGATTGAGTTCTGAGGCACCTCTTTCCGACTTATGCGAGGAGCCGGTGTGTTGGGTAAACCAAAGGAAAGTTCTCCACCTCCACTATGCCGGGTTGTGTGGCAAACTTCATGCTGCTGTTTCTTGAAAATAAAGTTGGCATCCAAGTAAGCTAAAGTGTGAGAAAAAAGTACTTTCCAGCTCGCTTCAAAAAAATTTCTGTCTTGGCAGAGGTTATGAGTCGGAGGAAATGATAGTTACCTCTTCAACATTCGCCTGACATCGTTCCACGCCATCCTGAGAGTTTTCAGCGTCAATAAGGTGTATAAAGAAAGAGCTAAAGGAATCAAGTTCTACCTCTGACTCATCGTCATTCAAAGCAAATAGCTCTGAGGTGTTCATTTTCTTCTTGGCAGGCTTTTTGGGAGCCTTATTCTTTAACCTGGTCTTCTTGGCCGGTTTATCCTGAAGGTTCTTGTTCTAGAAAGAAGAATCAGCCTACGGAGGTCAAGTGATAATGAGAAGACAATTTAATTAAATAATGAATAAGTTGCAAGTTGTTTACAATACTTACAGTTGGGGCTTTGTTGAGGGTGCAGAAAGGACTCAAGCCTTTTTTGTTGTAAGTTTCCAAGTTCTAGTTCAGCAATGTATTGGCCATCCTATTGATCTCGTCATCATCTAGTTCTATTTGCCAGTAGCACTGGGGATCTTTGACATCGCCAGTATAGTCACACATTAAGCTTAAGGGTAAGATTCTCCATGCGACCCATCATCGAACTAGATGGACTCCAGTCAGACCATTGGCCATTAAGGCTCTAATCTTTGAAAAAATGGGCATGTACTTGGCCCGTTCTTCAGTGCTGATCCGTTCTGGGAGAAGATGTCTGTTGCTAAGCCGGCTTTCATGATAACCCGGTAGAGGTTTTTCATCTTCTAGAGATGTGTCTTTGCAGTAGAACCAAGTCTGGTTCCAGTCCTTAGGATGACTGGGAGGTGCGGCGGCAAGAAAGGTGGCTTATTTCCATCTGTGAATTGAAATGCCACCTAATTCTAGGCTGGGACCATCTATGAACTCGGTCTAGCGGTTCAGGTAATAAAATTCCCTGAACAATTCTACAGTGGGCTCTTGTTGAAGGTACACTTTGCAAGAAACATGGAAATTGCAGATGTTTGAAACAGAGTTGGTCCCAATGTCTTATGGATGGAGTTGGAAGAAATGCAGCACATCACGAAAGAATTTTGAGCCGGGTGGAGTGAATCCCCGGAGCATGTGATTAGTAAAGACTACAACTTCACCTTCTTTTGGGTCAGGGGTGGTCTTCGTTCCTAGGACTCTCTAGTGGATAATGTTCTTTGTGGCTAAAACGCCCACTTGAACATGTTCATTCAGTGTTTGCTCTGTAACCCGGGAGGCAACCCAGTTGCATGAAGTGACGGTTTTTGTCATTTTGTTGATGAAAAACCTAGAAGGGAAATATTGCTGGGTTAAGGTTATGATGTTAAAACCGTCCAGTGATCAGAAAGCAAATACATTATGCAAGGCCAATTCGGATGCAGAGTATGCGTGTCGTAAAGGTTGACATGGTTAAACCAGAAGACAATGACAACTTATGCAGATTCTGAACATATACTGGAGGTTTAAGGTGGGACTAATGGTGTTTGGTAGGTTACGACCTATCATGTAAGCCGCCCGCAAGACTATAGTTCACAAGTATTTGTAGACCTATGTGTGAAATTTTGCTAAGTCCTGAGAAAACAGGTTCCATGGATCAGTTCTATTATTTTGGATCTACAACAGCTCAAAAAAGAAAATAAATTTTAAACCTAAGGTTGCGGCAGTGGAAGAACTCGGGTTCTCAGATCGGATCTTGTACAGAAAAGGTATCTGCTATGTTTGCAAAAGGATGCTAAAACTACTACCGCACAACTTCAGTGCCATGTTCAGATCAAACTGCGTGTTCTAAAAGAGAAAAATGAAGAATGGTGAAGAACACCGAAGAACGGCGGAAACCCTAATGTGGATCTGTTATGAGGAAAGGTGATTACTTACTTATACTGATGTACAGCAGAGGTGCACTGTAGTTTTCTGGTCTTTTCAGGTCGATGCAGCGGCCAGAGTTGGTGATGTTGACGAAGGACGATGGTGGCGGAGGTCGGTCGCAGCGGAGTCACGGGGAGGAAGAAGAAGGTGTGAGGACAGGGTAAAAGGTGAAAGGAAGGGCCCCTATCCCTACTTCTAAAGAAGTGACTAGGCGGCATGCGCGGGAATCGAGGAGGCCGAAAATGATTATGCGTCTATATGGATACCTCGAGTTTCAGGAAGTTTATTAAGATAAGGATTTATTGAGATGTCGTGGGCTTTTTGTAGAGTTAATGTGCAAGATGTCATGGTGGGTTACCATGGTTCTATGATATGATGTCATGGCAGGTTACTGCAAATTGGTCAGGAATTGATGATGGAAGATTCTGCTAAGTCAAGCGGTGAAGATTGATGTGAACAAGTTTAAATCAACCTGGGGCCTAATGTTAGGGATATAACTACTAGGTATGACCCGCCCAGGAGGGCCCTGGTCATGCCATTGGAGGTTTAAAGACGAAGAGGCCTGATAAGGTCCAAGAAGACATGAAGATGGCAGTTCATAGAGCAAGCCTATTGAAGGCCCAAGACCCGGAGGTGACTTGAGGCCCAAAGGTGTCAGCTGCCATATGATGGCTTGTTCTGTAAGGCAAGCTTAGTTAGAAACCGAGCCGGTCACGTTTGTGTGGGCCCGCCGGGACTCTGTAAGCCGCCGGGCATCAACCTGTATATAAAGGGGTAACCCAGCGGTGGGTTAAGTAAAGAAAATAGACAATCGAGAACTAGGTCAAGCGTATTCGCTCCCTTGTAATTCAAACACAAGCAATACAACTAGAAGCAGGACGTAGGCTTTTACCTCATTGAGAGGGGCCGAACCTGGGTAAACTCTCTGTGTCCTTTGTCCCGTTCAACCCCTTTAAGCTAAAATAGTGCGATGGCTCCACACCCAAGACCTTTCACTAGGGCATCTGCGGTAACAAAACCACGACAATCTCCCTCTCTGTTCTCTTCTATTTTGCATTCTCAGATCTGGCCGAAAACCATTTCTTATATTCCCAGAGATCCATAACTCCAATTGCACTGAGATTTTAACACAATTTTTTTCCGTATATAAGCTTGCTTGCTCCTGAAGTAGATCTCCAACCAACGTATGAGGTGAGCACAACCCTCCACCACGCGCCTGGCCCCTAGGGCGCGCCTTGGTGTCTTGTGGGCTCTGTGGGCCCTCGTTTGCGATGATTACAACTCCCAAAAATCACATATATTCCAAAACAATTCTCCTATAATTTTATTGCATTTCGACTTTGTTTGATATGTACTTTCTGTGAAACAAAAAACATGCAACAAACATGACTGGCACTGGGCACTGAATCAATAGGTTAGTCCAAATAAATCATATAAAATGTTGCTAAAAGTTTGTGAAAGTTGTATAATATTGGCATGAAACAATAAAAAACGATGGAGAAGTATCACCCCCAGGTGCTTCTCTGGCCCATCTTGTGTCTTCTGATCTAAAAAATCCATAAAAAGTTTCATTGCACTTGGAGTCCATTTGATATTGATTTTCTGCGATGTAAAAAACAAGCAGAAAACACCAACTGGCACTTGGCACGATGTCAATAGGTTAATCCCAAAAAATGATATAAAGTGATTGTAAAACATCCAAGAATGATACTATAACAACATGGAACAATAAAAAATTATAGATACGTTAGAGACATGTCAAGCCCGGATGCATCCCTCCTCGTCTTGATAGATATCTGGCCCAGTAGGGTGTAGAAAAGCAAGTAGGCCTACATTGGTTATTCTGCAAAAAAAACAAAATAGCTGGGCTAGCCATTTTCAGAAAGGAAAAAAACTGGGCTGGTCATGTGGTAAACATATGAAATAAAATCCTGGGCTAGACGGGCCACAGCTCCCGCATAACCCAGTTGATACCCTTCTCCGTCCCAAAAAATTTTACTGCGCACGCTCCTGGGTCCCAGGTGTCTGCCGCTCCTTGTGGAGTTATCTCACTTATTGACTACGTTGACAGTGGCGTGTGACCCAGATGTCAGGAAACCATTAGGAGGAACCCTTTTTTCTTGTAATAAAGGGGGCACTTGCTTGCCTACTGCCATGATCCTAGTGGGTCCCTACTGTGATCCTCACCATGTACATTCATCTCCTTATTCCTCTCGGTTGTTGACCATGTTGACAACACGGGGGGGCAGCGCCGCGGCGTGCAAACCAAGGCAAAGGACGATGGTGAGGCCTCAGACGGGAATGAACAGGAGCCGGGGAAGATGAATAGAGTTTTAGGGTGTGATGTGGCCATGATGTGTGCGTAGTAGCACAATCAGCCATGGGAGGTAGGAGCAGCGGGTCTCACCGGCGCTGGTCCGCCACGGTTGACGCCACCATCGACACCGTCCATCCCAGCCTCGGCTGAGACCTCGAGTGGGTGCGCTAGAGCCCCTGCTTTTGAACGCACCACCCCACGCTCCTTTTGAGTGCCCGTAGCCTCGTCCCCGATGAGGCCCGAAGCCAACCGCCGCCCATGCTCACCACCAGCGTCGCTCTAGCCAACCCCCACCCCTGCAGCTGCCGCAGTTTGAAGCGCGTCGTCCCCCTGCGCCCGTAGATGCTCGCGGCAGTCCAAACGTCCCCCGGTGGCTAGTTTCCAACCATGTACGCACCGCGCGGCCATCTGAATGGTCGCCGTTGGCGCGCCACCGCCGCCAGCCGACGTGGCCAGCCTGGGGCCACCACCTGTGTCACTAACAAGTGGCCCCAGGGGCCCCCCTGACTTGTTGACCGCGGTCAACGTGCTGACTGGACAGCCCCCAGCCACTAACATGTGGGCCCCCCTCTGTTAATTAGTCGAATAAACATTTTATAAATAAAAGTAATCAGATTAACCTAAACTACCATTGACACCCGAGGCCCACACCCCTAATTAACCCTGCTAGATTAGTTTAATCCACTGTTATACTAACATAGGCTGACATGTGGGTCCCATTGGACCCACATGTCAGGTTTCACCCAGGTCAGCTAGTCTATTGACTGCTGACGTCATCCCCACGCAATGTTGACGTCATAATGGATTTCTGTTAATTTGAAAAATTCTAGAAAATGTGTAAATCTTTAGGAAATCGTAGATAATAAACCGTAGCTCAAATTAAAAAGTTATATATATGAAAGTTGCTTAGAAAAATCCTACGAATCCAAATACGCGGTCCGTTTACCTGTCGGATGCCTCTAACTATTTGAACATGGAACATTCCCCCTCCGGTCATATGTGTGACACAAGTCCAGAACCGGGAAATCAATCCCGGTTGAGTTTCCCCCCTTCACCTATATCGTGTAGCCATACCTTAGGTCACACCAGACACAGCTTATTGCCATGTTATGCTTTGTGATAATTTGTTTGCTTTATATTTATTGTTTCTTCCCCCTCTTCTCTCCGGTAGACCCCGAGACCGATGCTGCCCCGATGATCGACTATGTCTCCGACGATCCTTCTTCCTTTACATCAGAGCTTCCAGGCAAGCACCCCCTTTGATCATCTCGATAGCGCCCATTCCATTCTCGCATGCTTGCATTAGATTTTGCTACTGTAATTGATTGCTCCTATTCTAATGCATAGCCTGCTTTTGTAACCTTCTTATTGTTACCCACCTACTTATCCTAAACTGCTTAGTATAGGTTGATTAGTGATCCATCAGTGACCCCCACCTTGTACTTGTTGCCCCGCTTTATGTTCGATGACTCGATCAACGTGATCAACGTCCAGGCCCCGACACCGCACATCACCCCCCTAGTGTACGACTCTGCAGAGTTACTATCAAGTGTCGAGGGTGACACCTCATACATCACTCCTGATGAGATCTCTGTAGTGTAGCTAATTGCTCGTGGTCATCGAGGGTAATTTCCTCCTTAACCACTTCCGATATGACTCTGTCGTGCAACCCCTCAAGTGTGAACCTCGAGGGTGGTTCCTCTTATGTTCACCTTGATGATTACATCAAGAGGAATCCACTGAGGGTGGTTCCTCAGGGTTTCCCTTGGTGTTAGACACACAGTTACTATGGTTACTATGACTTTACACTGAACCATGTTACTAAAGACGGGTCGGCCCTGAGGGGTACCCGCGCGAGCTTAATTGCGAGTGACATGGAGTCGGGTTGACCCGGTAGGTGCCCACGAGATACTTACGAGGCGTGGCTGGGCATTCTTAGCCCTTGCTGCAAGTACTCGAGACGGGGTGACGGGGTCACATCTTTCGTGAGTCTCTGCTCGTGACCGCAGTACCAACACACTAACGTTTTGAATATTTGATCTAAGGGGCCTATGCCTTATAGCACTAACCATCACGTGGGCATAGTATGGGCGTTCTGCGTCGTATGCATCAGCCGAAGCTTAATAGACGTCATAAGACTGAGCGGTGCGCACCGGGTTGGACTGTGTAAGCACCAGCCTTTTTAAGCAGGCAGCTAGGCCTGCTTACCGGCCGCCCACGCAACGTGCAGGAGTTCCCAGGGCGATGGCCCAAGACCCTTGGGGGCATAGGTTTAGTCCAGCGTGCTGACCTCTCTATTAAGCCTAGGTCGGGTCGCGACGTATCGTTTGGCCGAGGTCGGGCATGACCTAGGAAAGTGTGTCCGACCATATTTAATTGAGCGTGGTGGGTAAGTTGGTGCACCCTTGTAGGGAAGAAAACATTTATCAATAGCCTGTCCTACGGTAACGGACACTTAGAGTTGTATCCCGATCGATACAACTAGAACTGGATACTTGTGATGAGAAATGGATAGTATGGCTCTAGGATTGCTTTCTCGCAGGGAGTCGAGAAAGGATCTTTGGCCGAGGTTAATAACACTACTACAACTTTAATTTATGCTACTCTTATCTCTTCTGATGCTGCCAGATGCTTGGAGCTGCTTGAAGATGCTAGTCTTTGATAGGACTAGTGTCTCCCCTCTATTCTGGCATTGTGCAGTTCAGTCCACAGATACAACCCTTTCATTTGATACCAATGCATACTTAGTATAGATCTGATGCTTGCGAGTACTTTGGATGAGTACTCATGGTTTCTTTGCTACCCCCTTTTCCCCCTTCTTTCTTCTTTTTGGTTGTTGCAACCAGATGGTGGATCCCAGGAGCCAGATGCGACCCAGTCAACTACTACTACTACTACCCGATGGAGCCTACTACTACGTGGAGGCCGCCTAAGACCAGGAGTAGTTAGGAGGTCCCAGGCAGGCGGCCTTGCCTTTTCGATCGATGTTGCTTTTGTGCTAGCCTTCTTAAGGCAAACTTGTTCAATTCATGTCTTTACCCAGATATTGTTGCTTTCACTGTCTCTTGTGTATTTGAGCTTATGTATTCGAGCCCTCGAGGCCCATGGCTTGTAATATAAAGGTTGTATTATTTCATTTGTGTCTAGAATTGTGTTGTGATATCTTGCCGTGAGTCCTTGATCTTGATCATACACATTTGCGTGTATGATTAGTGTACGGTTGAATCGAGGGCGTCACAAGTTGGTATCAGAGCCGACTGCCTGTAGGATCCCCCTTTCCAACTCCTTGGCCGAAGTTGAGTCTAGTCACTGAAAAACTTTTACTAACATGGTTGTGTGTCTTACGGGCCCATGCCGCCTTTGGGTGGTATTAGGATCTTTTACTCCTCGATCTTTACTCTGGGATTCTAATCTCTCTTCCATTCGGGTTAAACGAATTTACTACTCTAACATTAGGATCCCGTGGCCACAGTCAGCCCAAAGTTGGATAAGCCATAGTTATTTCTTAGATTAGTATCTTGAATAGTACACACACTATCGTGTTGACTGCTGTGTGGTATCCATCATACCTCTTTCATTATGCATGTTTCATTATGAATGATCCTTGTCTTTGCAAATGCTCGTGTTAGTAGGATGGTTAGACCTGCTGGTCGTGGCCGTGGTGGCCACGCTCCACCACCGCCTGAATTCATGGCCGGAATGATGCAACAGTTTGAGCTGAATCACCAATTCATGGAAGGAATAATGGATCAGTTTCCTCGCCCCAATATGAACCAACCGCCAACCCCAGTAACTCTGCAGGATTTCTCTTGCCTCAACCCACGTCTCTACCGCAGCTCAACTCACCCCCTTGATGCTGATGACTGGCTTCGTGATATCACCTATGAGATGGAGTCTGCTGATGTAGCCCCTGCAAGCTATGTCACCTTCGCATCCTTCTTCCTCAAGGGTCCCGCTGCTCAATGGTGGGACAGCCACAGGCGTACCCTAACTGCTGTAATGGTCATCACTTGGCCGGATTTCCAAGCTGCCTTCCGTGCCCGCTTCATTCCTCAGGGAATCATGGACAAGAAGAAGCGCGAGTTCCGCAACCTCACCCAAGGCAACAAGTCTGTAGATGCTTATCAGCGAGAATATCTGGACTTGTCACGTTATGCTGAAAAAGACATTGCAACTGATGCTCGTAGGCAAGAAAAGTTCCATGATGGACTTCACCATGATATCATGCTACCACTACTCGTTCATGACTTTTCCGACTTTGCCACCTTCATGAACAAGGCTATTCAGGTTGAGACTGGTCTTCAGGAACACCAGGGATCCCTTAGGCGCAGCTGAGTGAGTCCTGGATTAGGGGGTCTTTGGACAGTCGGACTATATCCTTTGGTCAGACTGTTGGACTATGAAGATACAAGATTGAAGACTTCGTCCCATGTCCAGATGGGACTCTCCTTGGCATGGAAGGCAAGCTAGGCAATACGGATATGTAGATCTCCTCCCTTGTAACTGACTCTGTGTAACCCTAGCCTCCTCCGGTGTCTATATAAACCGGAGGGTTTAGTCCGTAGGACAACAGACAATCATACCATAGGCTAGCTTCTAGGGTCTAGCCTCTACGATCTCATGGTAGATCAACTCTTGTAATACTCATATCATCAAGAACAATCAAGCAGGACGTAGGGTATTACCTCCATCAAGAGGGCCCGAACCTGGGTAAACATCGTGTCCCCTGCCTCCTGTTACCATCCACCTTAGACGCACAGTTCAGGACCCCCTACCCGAGATCCGCCAGTTTTGACACCGACATTGGTGCTTTCATTGATAGTTCCATTGTGTCGTCATCATAAGGAGGGATGGCTCGTCTCATCGTCAAGGACAACATCACCTCTAGGGGAGCCCTGGCTGTAGGCCAAACTCTCCAAATAGGCGGCTTTCTCATGACCGCCCGCTCGGTCGTTGCACCGACGATGATTTCTTGGGTCATCGAAAATAGCCTCCACATCGGCTCGAAATTCACCGAGCATATGGATCCAATGGAGCTCTCCTCTTTGAACGAGCTCTTGGATCGCATCGTCCCTCTGGGACTCGCTACAGACTACGATCGAATCGGGCTTAAACCCGACCAAAGGGAGATCAACTCTCCGCCGGTCACCCATCAGATAGCGGTGGTGGAGGAGCAATGCGGCGATTCTCCCTCTATCCCGAGGATGAACTATGTCCGGATTCCCGAGCTCTCCGGGTCGGATACCCACTCATGGGAGGACATCGCCCTAACCCTGAACCTAGAATCAGGCTGCATACCGAACCTACGGGGCAACATCCCGGAGCCCGAATTTCCAAGATCGGAAACTCCCCTGCCCCAGGGTCTCAGATTGTGTCAAGTTCCGAACTTAAAGCCACCCGCCCACCCAGATACAAATGATCTTTCCCACATTAGGCAAGCGCCCCAAGAGACAGTACATCACTATTGGGCCAGATTCCTCCTTGTAATGAACAAGGTCAAGGACTGTCGCGAGGAAGACGCAATTTCGTTCTTTTGCAACAATTGCACAGACAAGGGAATCCTCAACGCCATAAGTTGCCATGACATAGCACACTTCGCTGACTTGGAGGCAATAGTACAGAAGTACTGTGCGATGGAAAGCGCCTGGAAAACCCAAACAAAATTTTGGGATAATCCGGCTCTGACACAAACCCCAGTCCGAACTAAAAGGGTGCACTCTCATAAGTCGCCTGACTCAATTACAAAGAAGCGAAAGCCCACTACAGGGCGTGGAACCGTATTGGAGGGATGGCTTAACGGGCCCTGCAAAATTCATAGTACAACGGATACCATACCAACACATAGCCTTAGAGCATGTTGGGTACTCCGGCAGGTGGCCAAGAGCGGTGAGGATCTCCTCATCCAAAAAACCCCAGAGCACCTTCCCATGGATAACAATACAGTATTGACAGTCTTCGAGACCTTCGCCTCAAATAATAGGCGAAAGCAAGCACTCCGCAGCCTTGCCGAAGTCTGCCACGTGGCAGCAATAAATCCATGGAGCGACACGGCTATCACCTTCAATGCCAGTGATGAACCTAGATTCCGAACAACCCGAGCACCAGCCGCTTTGGTCCTTAGTCCAGTTGTGGACGGCTTTCGGCTCACTAAAGTGCTCATGGACGGCGGTAGCGGACTAAACCTCAATTATGAGGAGACTCCTCAAAAAATGGAAATAGACAGCAACCGTATTGAGCAAATCAGCACGGCCTTCCGAGGAATTATCCCTTGTCGGGAGGCACGTTGCGCTGGGAAAATCACACTAGATGTGGTATTCTGCACTCGGGAGAATTATAGGTCTGAATAAATCACATTCAAAGTGGCCCCGTTCAATAGCGGATACCACACCCTTCTAGGGCGGGAGGCATTCACGATTTTTCAAGCCATACCCCATTACAGGTACATGAAGCTCAAAATTCCCAGACCCAATGGAATCATCACTCTAGCTAGTGTTCCGGACATAGCACTCTGTGCCAAGAACAAAACAGCTGCACAGGCCCTCGAGGCATTATCCGAAGCCCTTGTGGCGGAGGAGTTAACCGTGCTGCACTCCCTAGTGGACAAGGATGACGTGATACTAGACAAAAGATCCAAGTCCACCTCCTTTAAACTAGCGGATGAAATAGTCAAATTCCAAGTCCATCCAACGGACCCCACAAAAACAACATCCATCGGGGCACAGTTAAACCCCGCCGTAGACGCCGCACTACGGGAGTTGCTCTGCGAGAATTGGGACATATTCGCCTGGCATCCTTCAGACATGCCAGGAATCCCACACAGGATGGCCGAGCATAGCCTTAACATTCTAAAAGGATTCAAGCCGGTCAAGCTGACTCTTCGGCGTTTCTCCGAACCTAAGCGAAAAGCCATGGGAGAGGAGCTAGCCAAGCTACTGTAGGCCGGATTCATTAGAGAAATAAAGCATCCGGACTGGCTAGCAAACATGGTGATTGTGCCAAAGAAGGACAAATCCTGGCGCCTATGCGTCGACTTCAAGGACCTTAATAAGGCATGCCCAAAGGAGCCCTTCCCCCTCCCTCGCATCAATCAAATTATCGACGCTACCGCAGGACACGACTCATTGTGCTGCCTCGATGCATACTTCGGTTACCACCAAATTAAGATGGCGGTATCCAATCAAGCCGCAACGGCATTCATCACTCCATACGGCCCCTTCTGTTTTAACACAATGCCCTTCGGGCTCAAAAACTCCGGCGCAACGTATCAGATGACTTGAGGCTCGCAACATATCAACTGATTAGACATGTCTGGAGAAGCAGATTGACAAAACTGTGGAGGCATACATCGACGATGTGTTCATTAAAACCAGACACGTCGACTCCTTAATAGATGACTTGAGGCTCACATTCGACAATCTCTAAACATATGACATTAAGCTCAATCCGGAAAAATGCGTTTTCGGCGTACCCGCTAGAAAGCTCCTGGGCTTTATTGTCTCCAGCACAGGAATTGAAGCAAATCTGGCTAAGATCCGGGCTCTGTCGCAGTTGTCTATCCCAACTGACCTCAAGCAAATCCAGAAGTTAACTAGATGTGTGGCAGCCTTAAGGCGCTTCATCTCCCAATTAGGAGAAAAGGCACTCCCCCTTTATCGCCTTCTTTGGCCCACCAAACACTTTGAGTGGACGGACACAGCCATGGCCGGATTGGAAGAAATAAAAGCCATCCTAGCCACCAACCCAATCTTGGCCGCGCCAAATGTCGGCGAACCAATGCTATTATATATAGCGGCAACTCACCAAGTTGTAAGCGCAGTGCTCGTTGTCGAACGAGAAACAGACGGACATAAATTCCCACTTCAAAAGCCGGTATATTATGTATCTACTATCCTTACTCCATGCAAATCACGGTACCCACATTATCAAAAGATAGCATACGCGGTATTCATGGCATCCCGGAAATTACGACACTACTTTCAAGAGTGTTCAATTACGGTGGCCTCCGAAGTACCACTCAACGACATAATAAACAACTGCGATGCCACGGGCCAGATTGCCAAATGGGCTATCGAGCTCCTCCCGTTCGACATAACATATAAACCACGGCGAGCCATTAAGTCGCAAGTACTGGCCGATTTCATCGCCAAATGGACAGAAGCCGAACTCCCTAAAGAGTACGGCGCGTACTCCAATTGGATCATGCACTTCGACGGCTCTAAAATGCTGGCTGGTCTGGGGGCTGGCATCGTCCTGACATCCCCCACCAGAGATACAGTTCAATACATACTCCAAATACTATACACAAACTCCAATAACGCAGCCGAATACGAGGCCCTATTACACGGTCTCCAGATGGCAGTTTCCATGGGCATTCAACGCCTGGAGGTGTGTGGGGATTCAAACCTCGCAATATCTCAAATAAATGGAGACTTTGATCCCAAGGAACCGAAAATGGCGGCATATCGCAACGCAGTCCTCAAAATGTCAGCTCGCTTCGAGGGGCTTGAATTCCACCATGTGGCTCAGGAAAATAATCAGGCGGCGGATATCCTCACCTGTATCGGTGCTAAGCGCGACCCTGTCCCACCTAACATCTTCCTGGAAAAACTGTTTAAGCCATCCGTGGTATGGGAAGGGGACACCGGCAATAATAGTCCGGACCCGGCCACAACACCAGATACTGAACACTCTGACACAATCGGAGGCTCTGCCATCGAAATAACACCTTCAGCCCACGTAATAATGGCCATGAGCGCCCATTGGACAGAACCATTCCTGGCCTACCTAACCAGGCAGGAACTACCCGAGGACCAAAATGAGGCACGCTGCATAGTGCGGCGATCTAAATACTACAAGGTCCATGAGGGAGAGCTTTATAAGAAAAGCACTATCGGAGTCCTTCAAAGGTGCATCTCCGAAGAGGAAGGGTGGAAGCTTTTGGCAGAAATCCATGCCGGACTTGGCAGCCACCACGCCGCAGCCTGGGCCCTTGTAAGCAAGGCCTTCCGTACAGGTTTTTATTGGCCGACGGCCCGGGCAGATGCACAGCATCTGGTCCAACATTACGTCGGTTGCCAGCTTTTTGCAAACCAAAGCCATATGCCGCCTACCGCTCTCCAAACAATCCCCATTACTTGGCCATTCGCGGTCTGGGGGCTTGATAGGGTCGGACCCCTTAAAGAGGGAACCCATAAGAAAAAATACTTACTGGTCATGGTGGATAAATTCACCAAATAGATAGAAGCCAAACCCGTCAAAACGGCTGAATCCGGACTGGTGATAGACTTCATATCTGGGGTTGTACATCGTTATGGCATCCCCCACAACATCATCACTGACAACGGCAAGAATTTTACAGCCGACGAGGTGAAAATTTGGTGCAGCAATATGGGCATCAAGCTCGATTATGCTTCTATCTATCACCCGCAAACTAACAGTCAAGTCGAGCGAGCAAATGGTGTTATCATGAGTGGCATTAAACCCAGTCTAGTGTGGTCCTTAAAGGAAACAAACACGCACTGGGTAGAGGAGCTCGACTACGTACTATGGGGGCTGCGGACCACGCCGAATCGCACTACCGGATACACACCGTTCTTTATGGTGTACGGCGCAGAGGCGGTTCTTCCTTGCGACATAATTCATGACTCACCTCGAGTGCGCATGTACGAAGAAAAAGAGGCCGAGCTCTATCGGCAAGATAGTTTGGACGCCCTGGAGGAGGAGCGCGACGTGGCAAAGGCCTGTTTCGCATTCTATCAGCAACACGCTCGAAGGTATCAAAGCAGAGAAGTACGGGCCAAAACCTATAACGTTGGCGAACTAGTTCTACACCTGCCAAAGAAGAAAAAGAACAAGCTCAAGCCCAAATGGGAAGGTCCATTCATTATCGACCAGGTTCTGACCGGTGGAGCGTACCGTCTGCTGGATGCATCGGATAATCGACTCGAGCCAAACCCATGGAACGCAGCCAGACTCCGAAGATTCTACGCCTAGCTCCGGACTCTATGTTCATCTCCTTTCCTCCATCAATTTTTTGCATATCTGTCTTTTCTCTCTTTCTCTCTTTTTATTTCACATTAAGGCCCTAAAAGGCTAAACTTGTGTCTTGGTTACACAATCTTGCCGCGCTAACCGCGCTCATTATACCTGGGGGATTATTATACAGAAGCTTAATCTAACTATTTTTATGGGCTTTATGTCCCACACATGTGTTATTCTTCCGCATGTACCTTTTTCGCCATTATATGCATCGATATGACTTAAGTTTTGGCCAAGCTGGGTTGCCTGGCTCTTATATTTATGCCCTACGTTCCCGTTAATTCGGCTAGGGCATAAGGGGAGCACCTCTGTGATTGTTACTGCCGGGTCAGCCGGATGTGTACCTCAGACCGGGTGAAGCCGAAAGCTAGCGTTCTTAAGGGAATATTCGGTCGGTGAATAAAAGATGACTTTTATTTAATTTGAAACATGCCCCCAGATGTTTATAGCCTGCGTCTCTTTTCGCAGTTCGGACATGCACATTAGGGCATGCGTACCAAGGGAAAGGAACCCTTAACAAAACTATTCTCCCTGGAAGATGTTTCTTACTACCCATGTAATATAACCACTACTAGAAAAACCCCTACTAATGGCGCACCTAGTATGGCTATTAATGGCGCATATGTGGTGCGCCATTAATAGCACGCCATTAGTAATTTTTTACTAATGGCGCACCACCTGGTGCGCCATTAGTATCTGGTATACTAATGGCGCACCGCGGATGCGCCATTAGTATAGGCCAGGGTGCGCCATTAGTATGCCTCCCAGGGGCCATGTATACCCAGGTGCTCTGGCATACTAATGGCGCACCACCTCTGGATGCGCCATTAGTAACCGCGGCATACTAATGGCGCACTACCCAGTGATGTGCCATTAGTATGCACTGTCATACTAATGGCGCACTGTCATGTGATGCGCCATTAGTATGAATATTAGGTTTTTTTATTTTTTTATTTTCTGTTTTTTGCACAGGTTACAAAATGTATAATTTGACAAAATATAGACAGCACACATCAACAACAGATTCATCAAATACAATAGAAGATTAGTCTTTGAATACAATTCATCATATTAGTCTCCGAATACAATTCATCATATTAGTCTCCGAATACAATTCATCATATTAGTCTCCGAATTGAAAAGACCGAACAAAGATAGAACATTATATTACAAGTCTCGAGACCGCAAGTAGCGAGTTTGTCTTCACATTACAAGTCGATATCGATCATCTAAACTACCATCACATAGAAGAGAGCTGCGGTCATCACGATGAGCATCATCACGATGAAACTCATCTTCATCCGGTTCCTCCAACGCTCCCTCCCCTCTCCCGCTAGATAGAGGGCATATCTAGATTCGGCCTCGGCCCTAGTGGTGTACCCTTTGTAACTGTTACCGCTGAATCGGTGAACCTGTCTCCGACACTCCTCCCAATCGTCGTAGACTCCGGGAACCTTACCCTTGTACACGACATACGATGGCATCGCTATGCACTAGCCAAACGAAACGTTAGTACCAACTCACAGACAATACATAAGCAATATATAAGTATGCAACAGAACGATCGGAAGAGAAAAGCAAGACATTAATAGCATCGATTACATCTAAGTTGAATGACTCTCGAAACCAAAGAGACATACTACAAGTTCATTAAAGTTTAATTACAACATGAGCCAATCGATGTTTCAGAACTAGACATAGCATCACTGCTTTCGACTCGACTCAAGGGACCGGAGCGTGGATGAAGCCGCCGTCTATCATGGGAGTCATGAAATAACGGTCGTTGTCAGCCTGCATTTGTAGCATTGTGTCGATGTCACTGTTGGACGGTTGATTTCTGAGGTAGAACTGCCCCGAGGTACGAAGGACATCTTGATGGATGATTTCCGCAAACTCCGATTGGATGCGAAAGAATTCTTGTCGGAGGTCCGCGTCCTGGATTGCCGACACGCTCGCGGCCCAATCTTTGAGTTTACTCGGTAGCAGAAGTTGATGATGGTCCCGTACGATCGCCCGCATGTGATGGATGGCGTAGTAGGCACCCTTCTGACCGCCAGGCAGCTGCTTGACGTAGCAGAACGTCGTATTGTGGGAGAACACGTGCTTGCCGTACTTAGAATAGGCCTGGTGAAGGTGCCTCCAGATTTGGCGTAGCCGGGGAGAAAATCATCAAGAACCTTCTTGCCATTTGTGTAGTCTACGTTCGACTGACGGTCCGGGTCGAAATACGTGGCCATGGAATATTTGGGGCTTAGGACGATGAGCGTGCAACGTGTGTCACTGCAGATAACACGGAATGTTAAAAGAAAAACGATCGAAATGTAAAAATTCATATGTTACGGGCCGGTTGAGGGGAGGACTTACTCAGGAAAGTAAGGCACGAGGAAGTTATCCTTATCTTGGTTTGCCAGAATGACGCCTTCGAGGTAAGAACTCGCGACTTGCCGGTCCCCAGCGCTGCCCAAGATCTTGGCACGCATGTAGAAGGGGTCGACTATCACGATGTCCGGGGTCTTGTCGCGAATGATCCGCATCTCCATACTCAGCGAAAATAGCCGAACGAAGGTGTAGTGCAGCGGATGAAGGTTCAACATAGCGTGGATGTCATCAAAACACAGGACGATCGTACGCCCGATGGAGTTATCCACAAAGCCCTTGCCCTCTGGCACCTTGGCCGCGAAAACCGGGTATGCCACATCCTTCTCCCTGAGACGCCGCTTCTCCAAAGAAAGAACACTGTCATGCAGACTCCGCATAGCACCAGTTGCAGCATTGAGCATATTTGTCGGTAGCATCGCCCTACCCGCCACATGCACCCTCCTCGAGATATCCTGCGGTGAAGGTGGCCCGTCCTGAGCACGGATCGTACTCGGTGCCGGCTGGCTCGCACCCTTCTTAGTCTTTCTTTTGCGTGCCTTCTTCTTCTCCTGTAATGGGACCGAGTTCTGCTCACAGACCGCCTTCTTGAGTGTGTTGGGGCTGATAATATTTCGCACCTCGCCTATCTGAGGCTCGGTGAAGTCGGCAGCTGGAGGCGTCTCCTGAGAGCTGAACGCCAGACGGCGCCTGTTGCAACTTGGCTTCTCCGCGGTACCAGCTAGATCGCACACGTCTTTTGTTGGGTTTGGTTCTTGAGAAGGAGGCCCCATGAAGTCGCCATCGTACCCATGCTCGGCAAAGTACTGATCGACGTTGCCAAATGTATCATCATCGTCGTCGTTGTTCTGATCCTATGCCATATGCATGTTTGGATCCAGTGGCATAGGGATGTCCGGCACCGTTACGGCGGTCTTGCCATGGGGCCGACTTGGCGCCGGCACGACTGGCGGTGTTGTCTTTGGGGTGGTGTCCCCCGCCCCCAAATGAATCTGGCTCTTCGGCCAAAGCAGGGGCCAGCTCAGGCAGGCGCTGAGGGTCATCACGTCTTCATCGTCGGCCCCGACGGGTCGAATCGGAGGTAACAAGTCGTCGCAGCCTGGCAGCACCCGAACCAGTTGAACCCTAAACAAGTTGGGTGGCATCTGGGTACCGTGGAACAAGGGGTTGCCCGGTTGAACGATTTTGCCCTTGGCGACATCGACCAACTCGTTGTTCACGAAGTGGAGGAGAGTGCACGGAACGTCGGCGGCGCCCTGCGAAAACATGTAGGGCGTTAGGGATGCCCAGTCAAAGGCAAGGAGATGAAGTCCTCGGCCGAGAGAGGCTTAATTAGTTACCGTGATGATGGCGTCGAGCTCGGCTAATGTCGACGCACCGCCAACGGCGGGCGTGCAGTTGACGGAGGGGCCGCTTGCTGAAGAGGTGCCGGCCGGCGTACACCCGAGTGCATTAAGCTCCCGTGCCGGCGTCGGAGACACCAATGCCGCCTCCGCCGGAGGCACCAATGGCCCCGCCATCGCATTATGCGAGTTGCTGGCCGTGAAGCTAGGAATCGGGGGCGGCCCCTGTTGGCCGCCCGCAATCCACGCACTCAACCCCGAGATCAAGGTAGGCACAAGGGCGGTGATCGTCGCTCCGAGTCGTTGTTCCACTTGCTCTTGGACAATCTCCAGAATCCGCGCCACCTGTGCCTTGAGTTCTTGAACCTCTCGCGCCTGGCTTTCTGAGCTGGTCTTTTTCTCCTTCCGCACACCAGCGGTATAGTATGACCCCCATTTTGTCGACAAGCCTTTGCCGGCCACACGACCAGCTGACGTCGGCTTACTGAGCAAATCCTTGTTCTTCATTACATTCAACCCCCTATTTAGAGTGGTGTCCCAAGGGTTGCTCTTAGTCGACCCCGCGCTACTGCTTTCAGTCGCCTGTGGAAGGAATGTGAACCATTTAGAAATTTGGCTTCATTAATTAGAATGCAACCATATGGAGCTAATTACGCGGGGGTGTATTCCTTACCAGAACAAGCTCAAGCCGCCTGGTCTTCGAATCCGTGGTAAGCTCCTTTGTTTTCGGGTACTTCTTGTACCGGGCCCTGACAAAGTTCCTGGTCTGCTTGTCACCGTATTTATCGAAGAGGGGCGGTAGGCCTTGCTCGGCACGGTCCGCCTCCTCCTTGTCCCATATAGGCTCCGCCACTCTGTAACCGCCGGGATCGAGTGTGTGTTCCCCTATGTTCAGCTCCCGCATTTGTTTCCCCCACTCACTTGATTGGGAGCTTGCGGTGCTCGAGCAATTGATCTTGAAGTCGTTGTAGTCATCTTCGGTGATCGAAGGATTTTTCTCCTTGATCTTCTGATAACTCTCACCTTTCTCGATCATTCTCTTCACATTGCTTTTCCAAGTAGACAGGGCCTTGCTCATCTTCGTGAGGGCAGCATTGTTCACTTTATTCCCTTTGAGGCTTGTGTTTTCAAATTCAGCGGGGAACTTGTATCGTTCGTGCAGCTTCGTGAAGAGGAGGTTGCGCAAATTCCCTCGGTCAGGATGCCTCAGGTTCTCGGTGTTGATCGAGACAGTGCTCCGGACAATGCACCCGAGCTGAAGCGAGTACCCCTTGACTATTCGTTCGGGCGCCGTTGGATTCCCGTTGGAGTCCACTTCAGTAACTTCCTCCTTGAGGGTGCGGAGCACGATCGGGCGCCGGTCCTTCCGTTGCCTCTTCGGTTGGCTGCCATCTGTGCGTGCGCCGCCATCATCAGTGGTGGCATCCTCGGCGGCACCATCAGTGGTGGCATGAGTGTGGTCATCCTCGGCGGCACCATCCGTGGTCTCAGGATCGGTGGGGAAGGCGGCGGCCTCATACAAGTGAGGTTGTTCCTCCATCTCCTGGGACAGCTCCCAGAATGCCTTGCCGCCCGAACCCCCGGCCTCATTGTTGTGGGCCATGTTTCTCTCTAAATAGAAACAAAGTTTGGTCAAAAAGTTGGTTATTGTCAAGGAACAAGATCTCTAAGTTGACCAAATAACCTAATTCTCGAGGAATGTCGCCAAAAAGTTGGTTATTGTCAAGGAACAATTGAGAGATGTTTGTGATATTGCCTAGGTGTTTTGGGATAGAACCTGTTAGTGTGTTGTTGCTAAGGTCCAAGTCCACGTTCTTAGGGTAACCTAGTTCTTGAGGGGTGTGTCTAGAAAGTTGGTTGCTGCAAAGATACAAGGTTGTGAGTTTGGTCAAATTGCCTATGATGTTTGTGATATTGCCTTGGATCTTGAAGGCACTATTGCATGATGCAATGGTACAGCCAGCATGGGACCTCATCTTTGCAGGCTAATTTTCTAGATTGTAACACTGGGATTTGTGCACAAGCTAAGCTAGCTAAGACAGTAGCTTCCTTGCAACCCACAAAAGACAAAGTAAAAGGGGTGAAAAAGGGGGAGATGGTTAGCTTTGATGAGCAGGCAACATCTTCCTAACCCCCTTCTTCTTGTCTCCTCTCACTATCTCTCTCACACACATGGCAAGCAAGGGTGTCTGAGTGTGTGAAAAAAATACTAAACTAATCCAACCACTAAAGCAAATTAATTTTTATTTCGGTTGAGAATCGGGCACCTTCTAGGTCAAGAAAATTGGGCATGACCTTTGCTAATTTTCTTGACCTTGGAGTGCCCCATTTCTCAAGCGAAACGGAAATTAATCAACATTTCAGGAGAAAGGGGTCATTTTAGAAGATCACAAGTAGCAGCAGCATCACTTGACAAAATCACAACTAGCAGCAGCAACTCGCAGATAGCAGCAGCAGCATCACTTGACAAGTAGTACAGCAGCAGCAGCAGCATGCATGCACTGGTCCATGGCACAAAGTCCATGACCCAGAACAGAGCACTTTACTAAAAATGAAGAAGAAAAAAGGCATGCATGCACTGGTTGTAGCAAATCATCACTTCTGAATCAAAACAACAATTAGGACAGGGAAATTATGACACACTTCTGAAGAAAAAATGATTTGTGTAATCTGGTTGGTACTATTACAGTTGCATAAATTGAAAAAAAATTGATCTGTGTGATCTGGGTTACAGTATCAGCAACTTTGCATTTCATTTTATACAAAGGAGCTCACAAAGGCCATGTCATGCTTCGCAATATATGTTTACTGAAACTAAAGGAACATTTTACAAGTGGATATGGTACTCTTACAGTTTGTGCCATGGACAAGTGCACATATGAACAAGCCGAGAGGAACACAATACATGCCGAGCTGCATCTACTAAACAAGTGAAAATGGCAAATTCAATCAAACATGTCACTCCGAGAATTTAAGATTCTCGGTGCAGACAATGATTTCAGGGCCAAAATATTGACTCATGGGTAATGTAAGCATGTATTCAAACATAGGAAACTAAGTTTCCACATCCACATGGACTAAGCAATTTCACTTTGGCTCCAGAATAACAGCAGGTAGATCATATTGACAAAAAAGAAACAGAAATATCAGAACTGTAGACTGCAGACAACTGAGATGAGGTGAGAACAAAATTCATTGAATTCAGATAACAGACACAGGAATACATGCCTGAGAACGTAGAAAATGAAGTTTGCACATTAACGTGGTTGAAATGTTCTGACTAGACTTTTTTCTACTTATATAAGGTTACCAATATCAGCAGACAATAGATTGAAGATTGGCAAGCCAGCCATTTGACTACAGCGGACTACTAAAGTGAGACGAGAGCAAATTTCACTTCATTAACTTGAAACGGACAATGCAATGCATGCCTCATTTCAGTTGAGTGGCATTATAACCTAATAATAAAGATACTACATTAGGACTACCAAACCATAGACGGTCGCAACTGGTAAAGAGCAAGAAACTCTCCCACAATTGAAACAAATGACACTCTCTCCGATCCGAATATGAGTACTATAATATGATGAACTAGGCTGTTATGAACTAGGCTGTTCATGCAAATTATCATGCTCATATGGAGATGGGATGGGAGGAGGGAAGGGGATAGGGGTCGGGGCGGTAGCTTACCTTGGAGGAGCGGGCCGGGGTGGAGGAGGCGGTCGGAGAGGATAAGGATGCCGGGGAGTGGTGGTGGTGGTGCTCCGGCGACGTCCGGGCGGCGGTGGTGTGGACGGGGCGGCGTCCGGGCGTCGGGGTCGCGTCGAGGCGGCGGGGCAGCGTCGAGGTGGCGGGG
>NC_041384.1:359051463-359076218 GCF_002162155.2 Triticum dicoccoides | reverse complement strand
TCGTTACCCCGGAGTTCTGATAACCATCGCTCTTCATGTCCTTGGCCTCGGTGTAGAATGTGTAGCCGTTGATATCGTACGCCTCATAGGTCATCAGGTTGTGCTCGGCGCCCTGTGACAAGGCGAATATGAGTTGTTCTTCCGCGGAAGAATCCTCATGTAAAGGGTACGACAGAAGCTTCTGCTTGAACCAACGCGTGAAACATGAGTTGTGCTCTTTGAGTATATCTCCGTCCGTCCTCTGTTGGCCTCGGTCATTGTACGTCTTCTTAATAAAGGTTTTGTGCTCTACCACCCAAGGATCGACCACGTCTATGTGTTGTAGCGCGACTAGGTTTGCTCTTTCAAAGTCGGCGAGTCGACCCTCGAAGTCGACATGCATTTCGCGGCGACCCTCACGGTGACCCCATCCAACGAGCCTGCCGAGGTGCCTGTTGACGGGCAGACCAACGGGGTTCTCGATGCCTAGATAATTCGTGCAGTAGGAGATGCACTCTTCGGTCAGGAAGCCCCTGGCTATGCTTCCTTCTGGACGTGACATGTTGCGAACGTATCCTTTGATGACACCATTCATCGTTTCGAACGGCATCATGCTGTGCAGGAACGTCGGCCCGAGTTGGATGATATCCTCCACTATATGGACCAGCAGATGCACCATAACATCGAAGAATGTGGGCGGGAAGTACATCTCAAGCTCGCATAGTATCACCACGATCTCTTCCTGTAGCCTTCTGAGTTGCCTCACGCCAATCGACTTCCGAGAGATGACGTCGAAGAAGTTGCATAGGCCAAATAGCGTTTCACGGACGTGCGCGTCCATGATCCCATGGATTGCAACTGGAAGTATCTGCGTCATCAGCATGTGACAGTCGTGAGACTTCATCCCGCTGAACTTCTGCTTCGCTGGGTCTAGGTATCTGCTTATCTTCCCCGCGTAACCGTAAGGAAGTTTTACTCCTAGGAGGCAGGTGAAAAACTGCTCGATCTCCTCCTGACTTAGAGTGAAGCACGCGGGAGGGTAGTAATTTCCGGTCTTCTTGGCCTTTTTGCCTTTGCGACGACTTTTTGTGTCCTGCTTTGCCTCATCATCATCATCATCATCATCATCATCATCATCATCATCATATATAGCGTGAAGCTCCTGTCTGATGCCCATTGATTTCAAGTCTGCCCTTGCTTTCGGCCCATCTTTGGTCCTCTCTGGCATGTTGAGCAGGGTACCAAGCAGACTCTCACACACGTTCTTCGTGATATGCATGACATCAAGGCTGTGAGGCACACGGTGGATCTTCCAGTACGGCAAGTCCCAGAAAACAGACCTCGTTTTCCATACCTTCAGCAGCGGCTCTAGCGCCTTTCGCTTCTTTCCCGGCTCTGGCGCCTTTTGCTTCTTTCCCGGCAGTGGGCAGTCTTTCCAATTTTTCAACAGCTTGTCTATTTCCTCGCCGCTCCTCGTACACGGGCGCTTTCGGGGTTCGGTTTCACCATCGAACAGATCCTTGTGTTTCCTCCACGGGTCATCGTCGCGAAGCCACCTTCGATGTCCCATGAACACGGTTTTCGAACACCCGGGATCTCTATCTAGCTGGCGATACGTTGTGTCATCCATGCACCTTACGCATCCAGAAAATCCGTGGACTACCTGCCCCGCAAGATATCCGTAACCGAGATAGTCGTGCACCGTCGTGAGCAGTGCGGCTCTCATAGGGAAATATTCTTTCTCTGCGGCGTCCCACGTATTGGCTGGCGTTTTCCACAGCGTGTCAAGCTCCTCTTTCAGCAGCCCCAGATACAGATTGATGTCGTTCCCTGGTTGTTTCGGCCCTTCAATAAGCATACTCATGTGAATGTACTTCCTCTTCATGCACAACCAGGGGGGAAGGTTGTACATCCACACAAACACAGGCCAGGTGCTATGTGTGCTTCTCTGGCTGCCAAACGGATTGACTCCATCGGTGCTCGCGCCCAGCACGATGTTCCTTGGATCGTTCCCAAATTCTGGGTATTCGAAGTTCAACGCTTGCCACTGGCTCGCATCCTTAGGGTGACTCAGCATCTTGTCTTTTTTTATCTATCTCCGGATCATTTGTGTCATCTTCTCGCTTCTTCTCCTCCCTATCCGCGTGCCAACGCAGGAGCTTTGCTACCTTAGGATCCGCGAAATACCTCTGCAGACGAGGAGTGATCGGAAAGTACCACACCACTTTTCGAGGAGCTTTCTTCCTCTTCTTGTATCGAGTGACACCGCACACCGGACATATGGTAGACTCCGCGTGCTCGTCCCGATAAATGATGCAATTGTTCATGCACACATGGTATTTCACGTGCGGTAAATCCAGAGGACACACGATTTTCTTCGCCTCCTCCAAACTGGTCGGGCACTTGTTCCCCTTGGGAAGACGTTCGTGCCAGAATGACATGTTCTCGTCGAAGCATGCGTCGGTCATTTTGTGTTTTACCTTCATCTCCAGAGCCATGAGCGTTACTTTCAGGCGGGTATCCTCGGGCCTGCATCCTTCATACAATGGAGTAACCGCGTCTAACTCAAGTTGATCCATCTTGGATTTCTCTCGGGCGGCAGCTCTTGCGTTATCCGTCTGCTTGAGAAGCAGCTCTTGAATATGAGGGTCCTGCACCCAGCCCATCGATGGTCCAGCGTCGTCTGCTCCGCCGGCATCATCATCATGTCCTGCATCTTCTACATGATGACTGTGTACAGCATCACCGTCATGATCATCTCCTCGGGATTCTTCGTCTTCTCGCCCCCCCCGAGCCGCGGTGGTTGTCTTGCTGCCCTTCCTCATTTCTTGCCCGGCCCCCATGGACGACTTCGTAGTCATCTTCATCACCTTGCCACCGATAGCCATCCATGAAACCACGCAAGAGCAGGTGGTCCCGCACCTGCCCGGAATCCGGATCCGCAATAAGGCTATTCAGCTTGCATCTTCGACACGGACATCTTATCTCCGTCTTGTTCTTTTGAAGCATCTCGACCTTCGCGGACCTCAAAAACCTATTCATGATGCCTTCGGTCATCGTGCGGACCATGGTCGCCTGCGGGGTAGAGCAAAACGATATTTTAGAACCAAGAAAAAATTTGGCATGACTTTCCCTAATAATAGGACCAAAAAGAATGCTTAATGCCAAAATTCTCGCCGAAACAGAAATGAATCAACATTCCGGCAAAATATTGGCAACTATCGCATTTCAAATACCGGTACACCTCCAAACACAAACACATATGCAACACCACAAACATATGCAACACCACGAACATACATAGATCTAGCTAGGCCATAAAAAGTGCATGTGCACATTGTTGTAGGGAGAACAACATAAATATAGCTTCCCCCCTTACTTACCTAGCAAAACAAGGTAACTTAACCACTTAATTTGAATGAATCTATGGTGGGAATGAGGTGAAAAAGAGGAGGCACCCGAGACAAGGAGGAGGCGGTGGAGAGAATGAAGTGGGGAGAAAGTGAGTGTGGGAGGAGAGGCTGTCCAAAATATCTTGTTGCTGCCCACTTACTAATGGCGCACCAGCAACAAATGCGCCATTAGTAATCCAGGTTACTAATGGCGCACCCCCTGGTGGTGCGCCATTAGTACTTTTGCAAAAAAAGGAATAAAAACAATAATAAAAAAATAACATTATGGCGCACCTTCTGGCTGGTGCGCCATTACTAGTTACAACTAGTAATGGCGCACCACCAGAGGATGCGCCATTAGTATGTTTGGACAGGCGCACTAGTTCAAAAAAATTTGGTACTAATGGCAAACCGTGGGCAGGGTGCGCCATTAGTAGTTTCAACACTAATGGCGCATCAGAGGGTGGTGCGCCATTAGTATATACTAATGGCGCACCACATATCTGGTGCGCCATTAGTGTCAATTCCATCTATAGCCCTTTTCCTAGTAGTGAACATAGCTAGTTGGGTACTTGTCTGTTCAAGCACTTATGACCCCTACACCTGGTTTCCATGCATGCCCCGGTTTTGACATAACTGAGCGGGTATTCGGATACACTCCTTACTATCGGGTCCAGAGGTCGAAGCGAAAAGGTCCGCCATGACAAATGATTTACAATTCGGCTAGGACATTACATATGTCACTTGAAGTACACAGTCACTAAGACTGATTAAATTCTTCTTCTATACCATCCAACAGGCTGTCTAGCCTACAATCCTGTTGGGAATACTTTGCGGCTAATTCTACTTGGTCATGCACTAAACTGACAGGGATCTCTTTCCCATCGGGACCCACAGGTCCGACCTCGGCCATGTGGTTTGGGTCAGCTTTGGTATATCGCGTCTTCACCATAGCCTAGGCTTCCCTCTCACCTTGTCGGCAGGCTGATATCTTCCATAATCGGAAGCGTCGCCGCGCTCCCTTAAGCTTCTCTATAAGGTCCCCCATGCCTCCTGGCGGGGACGCGGATGGCCACAAGGCTTGGGCAATACCCTGCATTACCTGCCGATCTTGCTCGTGCAGTTGTGAGAGCTCTGGTAGAAGATCACCCGAAGACCCAAGCATCTCCTCCGCGGGACGACCCATCAGCATACCTGCAGACATAACTCTGTTAGCCGGCTTTTTTGCCGAACTCCTTTAAAAAGTTTGTTCAAGCACTACTAAAACTGTCGCGCCGAAGCCGCTTATTCTCCATCACGGAGTCCGCAAGCTGGGCTCGGGCATCTTTCAATTCCACACCCAGCCGGATATTGGCATCTTGGAGATTATTTTTCTCCCGCCTGACTCGCGTAAGCACGCGCTTGCCAGCATTTAGCTGTCGATCAGCACATGCCGCATTCACCGCCACGGCCTCCGGATTCACTCCGGGGTCATCTGCAACATCTATTGTTAGATTTGCATGCATGTCGTATACTACCTGGTACCTGTATTCTTTGAAATGAAAACAAGTGTTACAAGAGGGGCCCTTCTCGAACTCCTTCAACGCGGCAACAACGGCCCCTAGCTGGGCCTTGCACTCTTCCAACTCTTGAGACAGGAGGGAATTCTTCTCTGTAAGAACCTGCACAAATAATGATCCTTAAATCAGTTGCGTCAACTGTTTCAAGTCTCAGGGGCTACTGATACATGTAATCGTCAGATTTTCTTACCCGTATATCCCTTACATACTGGTCCGTGGCTCAGGCTAGACCATTCTGAGCAGCACGGATGTACGCGTCTCCTGAGTTGAAGGCATCAAATGCCTCTTGGGAGAAACAAGCATCACGGAGTACGGCCCGACGACGCCTGTGATTCCTCGTGCTCTCTACTTTGGAATTTGTAGCGGATAGTCTGTCCACATCTGTCGGATTTCGGGTTCCGGCAAACCCTTGAGGTTCGAACACTGGGGTGCGCGTGGAGATTTCGCCTTCTACTTACCTGCACCCCTCCGCCTCGCTAAGATCTAAGCTATGGAAAGAATAGCACAAGAGACACAGGGTTTATACTGGTTCGGGCCACCGTTGTGGTGTAATACCCTACTCCAGTGTGTGGTGTGGTGGATTGCCTCTTGGGCTGATGATGATGAGCAATACAAGGAAGAATAGCCTTGCGAGGGTCTGTTCTTGGCGAGGGGATGAACTGCTAGGAGGAGTTCAGTCACCCTTCTCTCTCTCTCTCTCTCTCTCTTCTCGATTCTCTCTCCGATTTCCATCCCTCTCCGATTTCGATCCCTCTACCCTGTGGGTGACTAGTCCTATTTATAGGCAAAGGCCCTGGGCCTGTTCCTAAATATTGAGAGGGAAGGGCGCCAACAATTGGCCATTTTGAAGGGGAACATCTGGTACACTTATCCAGAATAAGTTGGTCCTCGCCTGCCAAAGGCTCTAGTGGTGATGCTGGCTTGGGCTCCACAATGACTTCCTCCCTGTTGTTGGACTGGTCTTGGTCTCTTTGCACCAAAACGGGTGCCTTTGCTTGATGCTCTCACCTGTGCTTGCTCCCTTTGCACCAAAGAGGAAAGGAGGACACTGCGCGCCTGGCGCCCGCCTAGCACTCTTGGTCGTCATGGCTTGCGTCACGGGCACCTCGTGAGGTACCCCGCCTTGATCTCTCCACCTCCTCGCGAGCCAGCCTGATGAGGCCGTGCCTGAGGAAGCTCCGTGTCATCCGCCTCGCGAGGCTTGGCCCCTCGCGAGGGTCTTGGGTCTATGTTGATGAAGATGGGCCGTGCTGGGCCGCCCTTTGAGCCACGCCGCAGGCCGCAGGCAGGCAAGTCTGGGGACCCCCGTTCCCAGAACGCCGACAGTAGCCCCCGAGCCCAAGGCGCGGCCGGACTTGGCCGTGCAGGGAGGCGAAAGGGCAAGAGCGAAGCGCCACGGGCCCTAACAGCCTGCGGCCTTGGGCGCCGCGTGGCGGTTGACTGGACGTGGGCGCCTCAGCAACCGCGCGAGTTGATAAGGGAGCGGCATCTGCCTAGGCTTTGCTTTTTTTTGCTTTCTCCAGTTGCTTCTTAGATCCCCTTTCTTGCGCCACTCCTTCCTTCCTCCAAAATTTCCAGATCTACTCCGACCGCGTGACCTAGGAAGCCATGGCGCCTTGTCAGTCCCCGGCCGGAGCTTGGTACTCGTCTGCCCTGGACTCGCCGAACGTGTCGGAGGCGAGCCTCGCCCAGTTGCGCCGGATGGCGGCGGCGCAGGGCATCGACGGGGCGAAGGTGTTCAAGGCCGGCTCCGCCACCCCTGAGGGCCAAGGGAGCACCTTCTATCCGTTCTTTGTAAGCGCCATTGCTGCTGGCCTGGTGCCTCCCTTCTCCGAGTTCTTCTTCTCTGTCCTCCGCCATTATAAGCTATAGGCTCTGCATCTCCAGCCCAACTCCGTCCTTCTCCTGGCAATCTTTGCCTATTACTGCGAGGCTCACGTAGGGGTGCAGCCCTCAGTGGCCTTGCTGCGCCACTACTTCTACGTCCGGACCTCTCGCGGTCCTGCTTCCGCGTGCGCGAGCTTCATCGCGTACGGTGGCGCCATTGCCATTTCGAACCCCGGGAAAAGGATTAAGGGCTTCAGGAGCAAGTGGGTCTTGGCAGATGCTGGGCGCATCCACCCTCGGCTGATCTTGCCCACGGAGCAACCCACGAGCTCTAGTGATTGGGGTTGAGCGGAGCTCGTGGACCCCCGCGTGAAGCTGGTGTTGGAGAAGATGAACGCGGATCTGAGGCCGGCCAACATGGCGGCGGCGAAGCTGACCGGCGCGTCGCTGCTGAGGGAATTCCTGGAGCACCAGCTGTACTCACTTCCAATGTGGAGGCCCCATCCGAGCCCTGCGGCCTTGGCCGACGAAGATCTGGCTGCGGTCCTCCAATCTCTGGTCGGGGGCGATGTGGCAAGGTTGGAGGGCTCTCCTACGCCCTTGTTCCTCCGCAATGACTGGGAGCAGGTAGTGGAGTCCATGCCTGTCTTCAACGGGGATGGGCCCGTGCCATGGAAACTCCCAGGGAATCAGTGACGTGTCCTCCGATGACTCCAGCGAAGAGGAGGAAGGAGGGGAGCGGGAAAAAGGGCCTGACTCCGAGGCGACTGATGGAGAGTCGAGGGCTACCCTCCCTCGGTGCAGGTCCCGCGCTCTCCGCCTCTCTCCGAGCGATGACGACGAGGATGATGACGAGCAGGGCGGCGGGAGCTTGCCCCCGATCCCTAAGAAGGACAGGACCGGGCTGATCTCCCGCGGGTCTGCCTCGGCCCCGAGGCGGACCGCAGACACGCCTTCCGCTCCCGAGCTTCCCAAGGTTGACCCTTCCAGCCGGCTTTCAGGCTTCAAATTTGGACGGAGGCTTCCTAAGCTCACTGACGACGACCCATAAGCGCTTGATTCTTGTCTTTATTTCTTGTCCTGCTGCTGAGGCTTGACTTCCACATCTCTTGGACAGGCTGGCGCCCGCAGCAAAGAAGCCAAAGGGAGCTCCTGAGGTTCCATTCGTGGCAGCGCCTCTGCCCGCGAAGGAACGTGACCGCGACACACAGGCTTCTCCTGCCCGGTCGTCTTTGCGAGGCCTGGCTGAGCCGGCTGGGGCGAGCTCAGCCCCATGGCCCAAGTGACTCCCGAGGTGCCTTTGCCTGCTACCACCACTACAGCCGTTGGGGCGCAGCAGGCTCCGCCTCAGGATGTTGTGGTCGCGCTGCCGCCTTCTCCTCCTACTCCACCGACTGCTGTCTCTCCGACTCCTCCTGCCGTTCTGGATCGTGCTGCTGCCGAGCTGGACCGGCTGCGGCAGGATCTTCTTGGCGCCGACCCTCGCTTGGTGGCCGGGCGCTTGGAGCTGGCTTCAGGATGGATTCGCTCCGACGCTTCGATTCGGGCGGCACTGGTCCAGGCCTCGACGGCTTGTGATGAGGAGAGGCAGGCCGTCCTTGAGGCGAAGGCTGCTCGTGATGCAGCCCTGGGGGAGGTGGTCGATGTCCGTGGTCGCTGCAAGGTGCTGGAGGACGAGCTGAAAGGCCTACGGGACCAGCTCGCGAAAGAGGCCCGCCTTCGCCAAGAGCAGGAAGAAGGCGTGAAGGCTCGCGAGGCGGCCGTCAAGGAGAGGGAGGTCAAGCTCAGGAGGCGCCGTGACCACCTAGGCGCGCTGGAGCAGGAGTTGGGGGAGAGGAAGGTCGAGCTGGACGACAAGTCCCAGGTTCTTGCCGAGGACCGCGTGGCCTTCGTGGAGATGGAGGCGAAGGCTCGCTCCTCACTGAGGACGCTTTACGACAGCGGCCTAGAGAGCCCGCTGGCTGGCGCCGAGGACGGCCCCGCCAAGCTGCTTCCCTTCCTGGTTCGCGCTCTGGAAGATGTCGCCCTTGGCCTTGGCCTCACAGCCGAGGCCGAGGCGCGTGTCCTGTCTTCTGCAGCGCTGATGCGGGTCCTCACCCACATCTACCTTCGCGATCCCGGTGTCGACCTCGACAGCCTGCTGGAGCCAGTAAGCGGCGAGCGTGCCGCTGCCGCTGCCGAGGCCGTGAAGGGTCGCGTGGAGGCTCTACTGGGGAAGTTCCGGGCCTTCAGCACCAAGCCGAAGCAAGGCGCTGCCGACCCCGCTGCTGCATGAGGCGAACCCACTCCACGCTGCTCCACCGCCGACAAGTGACTCCGTTGTGGCTCCTGTCCTGCCTTTAATTCCTGCACATGTATCATGCCTCGGGGAGGCGTTTAAACTTGCGTTTGGCATGGAGATAACAGTGTGGACTGTAATATTTGCTTTTGAATTCCTTGAAATTTACGCTTTTCCTTCCTACTTGCTTATGTTCTACGCTGGCGGAGCCCGGCCCCACGCATACCTCAGCCGCCGTTAGCCCCGACCGGAAACCAGGACGGGACCAAGGACTGAGGGGCTACGTGACAAGTTAGGCTCCTGAGTCGCGATGCTCAGGAGTCCACCTTGGCGCACGAACAGCAAGTAGGGAGGTGTGATGTGAGTGGATCTACCATTCTACGTCTGAAGAACCCGGCCGCGCGCATACCTCAACCGCCGTTAGCCTTTCGGAACTAAGGAGTGAGGGGCTACGTGACCAGTTAGGCTCCTGAGTCGCGATGCTCAGGAGTCCCCCTGGGCACAAGAACATCAAGTAAGGAGGTATGATGTGGGTGGATCTACCGTTCTACGTCTGCAGAGCCCGGCCGCGCACATACCTCAACCGCTGTTAGCCTTTCGGAACTAAGGAGTGAGGGGCTACGTGACCAGTGAGGCTCCTGAGTCGCGATGCTCAGGAGTCCCCCTTGACGCTCAAACGGCCTTCGTACCTTCGCTCCGCTCGGGGAGAGACGCGCGACGAACCAGGCCCGGGGGGCCTGGCTGGGTGGCGTGCGTCTGGGCATGACCCAGGCGCAACCCCCGTGCCCAGCCCCCTCGCGCGGCACTCCCGAGGGGAGGCGTTACGATGAGGCTAGACACCGAGCTCTGGGCTCCCTGAGGTTGATGCGGCCCGGGGGCCACCCTCAGTTGTTTATCACCAGCGCGGAGCATAGCGCTTCCGTATGTGTACGGGCATAGCCGCTCCTCGGCAGTGTCATCAGCCAGCGCGGAGCATGGTGCTTCCACTGGTACGTGAGAGGGGGCTCCCCTCCGGGAGGAGCCCCCGGGGCGTGTACAGCCCCGCCCTGACACGTGGCTGGCACGGTAGGGCCTGGCGAGGTGTATCTGGGCACCCGTGAGCCAGCGCGGGACTCACGGAGCCCTACCTCTAGGCGGGTTGCGCCTGGCACTAGGCCTTATCTTGTGATGTGTACCTGCAAATTTGGTTAGATGCCGGCACTCTACGTCCTCGGGTCCCGGCCCTCGAGCTGGTCTCAGCCATCGCTGGTATGCCAGGTCGCGATGCTGTGGACAGGGCCAGAGGGTGAGGGCTGGAGAGCCAGTAAGAGCCCTGAGTCGCGATGCTCAGGTACCCCCCCTTTAACGTGCAAGTGGTCGGCATGGAGAAGAAGAGGTGCCGTGGACCGGCATCAAATAATCAAGCATGGTGGGTTGAACGCATAGCCGGAAATAAAACGCAAAAGGGATACATGCCGCTGGGTCTGGCCCGAGCGACTTGCGGATGATGCAGCCCGAGGGGCGGCCCCAACAAAGTAAGCTAACAACATGAAATAAAATGGATACATGCCGCAGGGACGGACCCACGCGGCCTGGGAATAATGCAGCCCTGGGGGGCGCTCCCAGCTGGAAATGAAACTTGAAAGATGTCACCTGATGATGTTGAGGACGAAGCAGTGTTGGTGCAGCAGACTCGGTGGGCTGCGGAAGCCGATCCTCACGAGCCCCCAGGCCCAGGGGCCTCAGGAGGCTCCGGAGGCGCTGGTGGCTCCTTGCGGACCATCTCCATCTCCGCCAGGGCTGTGGAACACCTGGCCTCTTGAGCCTCCATGATGCCCCTCATGAGGCGCTGGTATGTGGCAGCCGCGTTCGGCAAGCCGTAAGGCATGCGAACGTAGTTGTGGGGTGGACCTTCGCAGCGCACCACTCGCGAGGGCCAGAGGCGCTCTAGAGAGTTGACTCGATTGAGCCCTGGTATGTCGATGCAGACGCGCAGCCCACCATCCTCACCTGGATGGGGAGCCACAGCTGGTAGGCGGCGGCCGCCTTTCATGACTCTTGACTCCTGTAGCTCCTGAATGGCCTTGCTGACGAACTCCTGAGGGTCTGGCCCTCCTTGCCTTACTCCTTCTTGAGGGAAATGTGCTTCGAAACACGCCTCCATGTGGTGCCCAAGCGCCTCCCTCGTGACCTTAGCCAGGTCGGTGGCCCTCCAGGGGAGAGCCCCCGAGCCCTGCCTGAGGAGGGCGCCGGGCGCGCTTTCCTATGCGATGGAAGGAGGTTCCCCCAGGGCAGGCGCGGGCCCTGAGGGGCTTGCCTCCTGAGGGGCTGGGCCGGACAATGTCTTCTTCTTCTTGGGGGCGGTCTCGGGAAGCCTCCTGCTTCCGCGATCCGGGTCTTCCAGTGATGAGGCCTGAAAGGCTCGTTCCACGGAACACACCGCGTCCTTCTCTTCACAGGGCACCGTGATGACTCCGCCACTTCCTGGCATCTTGAGGACGTTGTAGCCGTGGTGAGTTGCAGCCATGAACTTGGGCAACGTTGGGTACCCAAGGATGGCGTTGTACGGCAGGCGAATGTGAGCGACGTCGAAGTCGATGAGCTCGATACGGTAGTTGTCGCATGCCCCGAAGGTGATAGGGAGGCGGACTTGCCCAATCAGGACAGTGGAGCCGTCGGTGACTCCGGAGAAAGGCTTGGTTGGCTGAAGCTGGCTGTAGGGCACTTGGAGATTGTTGAATGTTTCCACGGACAGGACGTTGAGCCCTGCCCCGCCATCGATGAGTGTCCTGGTGACCACCATGTTGCTGATGATTGGGGAACAAAGCATCGGGAGGACTTCTGCTGTGGCCGCACACTTGATATGATCTGCTGAGCTAAACGTGATGGCGCACGCTGACCACCTGAGAGGGCGCGTGGCTTCGAGCTTGGGAAGGACTACATTCGCTTCACGGGCGAACTTCTTGAAGATGCGCTGAGAGGCTGGGGCTTGAGCCCCGCCCAGGATGCAGGCGATTGTGCGCGGCTCCTGGAATCCCCCAGCCCCCTCGTCCTGATGGCGGTCCTCGTTTCTCCTCGGCTGCGGCGGCAGCGGAGGGAGGCCTGCGTTGCCTTGCGGGCGATCCTCGCGAGGCTGATCCCTCCAGTCTCCCTCGCGAGGCAGGTCTTGCCTGCGATCCTCGCGAGGTTGATCGCGCCACCCTTGGCGCGGGCAGCGGTCTTCCCAGCGTCCTGTGTTCCTTCCTCCTCCTCGACCATAGCCCCGGTACCGACTGCCCTTGGAAGATTCGGGCTGATCTCTGCCCCGCTTGGTGTCTGGTTCTGCCGCGAGCACGGCAGCCCCCTTGTGCTTCACATCCTTGGCCTTGGGATTCTTCTCTTCTGGGTCTACGGCAGACAGCTCGAGGAGGGAGAGACGCCCTTCCTCAGCCCTGGCGCACTTGGTTTCCAAGTTGAACAACTCCAAGGAAGTGCATAGGTCTTCATGCATCGCCAGCTCCTCCTTCATCTTGATGTCAGCATGCCGTCGGAGAAGGCTGAGATGATGGCCTCCTTGGTCACCTTGGGAATCTTGAGGCGTGCATTGTTGAAGCGCTGGATGTACTTCTATAGGGTCTCTCTGGGTTGTTGCTTGGTGTGGAGCATGTCGCTCACGGCGGGTGGCCGGTCGCGAGTACCATGGAAGTTGGCGATGAAGCGGGTGCGCATCTCATCCCAGGAGGAGATCGTGCCTGGAGCCAGGTTCAGGAGCCAGGTGCGGGCCCCGTCCTTGAGTGCCATGGGAAGCCAGTTCGCCATGACCTTCTCGTCTCTGTTGGCAGCTTCGATGCCCAGCTCATAGAGCTGGAGGAACTCCGCAGGGTCGGCCGTGCCGTCGTAACGAGGAGGCAGGTCTGGCTTGAACTTGCCGGGCCACGCGACGCTGCGTAGCTCGGTGGTGAAGGCGCTGCGTAGCTTGGTCTTGCATGTCCCCATGCGCTGCAGCTGGGAGCAGCGCGGGCTCTTGACGTGCGGGAGCAGGAGCATGGTCGCGACTTGCTGGAGCAGGAAGCGCCCGGGCAGCTTCTTGCGGGCGAGGGACTTCTTGGCAGCTCTGCTCTTGCCGCGCTGGCTCCTGACGGAGCAGGTTCCGTCCAGGGGCCACGCACCTTGGAGCCACGGCGCCTTCTTGAGGAGGAGGTGGCTGGGGCACCCCCGGAGCTTCGTTGCCCGCGCAGGGCGGGGTGCGGTGCAGTGGAACGGACGGCGCAGGAGAGCCCCATGCGGCACGGACGAGCTCGGCGACGCGGTCGAGCCATTCTTCGTAGACGTCGTCGATGGGACGGTAGCGCAGGAGCTCGTTTGCCGCGATGAGCGCAGCTCGAGCCTACATGGGTGCGCGGAGCGCGCGGGACGAAGAACCAGCTGGGGTGAGCGAGGGAGTAGCGGTGCGGCCGTCTTGCCGCACGGACGGATGCTAAGACGACGCTTGCTGCTCGTTCCCTGTCGGGCCGGTGGCGGCGTTGACGGCAGGTGACGGGGAACGGCGAGGACGCCCACCGAGAGGAGCCATCTGGGCGACGCGGGAAGCGAGAGCGGCTCGGCGCTCGGCGCGGGCCCGATGAGCGTCAGACATGGACGCGATGGTCGGAGGAGAACGGGGTGGTGCAAGACAAATTCCGGCGCACCCCTACCTGGCGCACCAAATGTCGGATTTCGGGTTCCGACAGACCCTTGAGGTTCGAACACTGGGGTGCGCGCGGAGATTTCGTCTTCTACTGACCTGCACCCCTCCGCCTCGCTAAGATCTAAGCTATGGAAAGAACAACACAAGAGACACAGGGTTTATACTGGTTTTGGCCACCGTTGTGGTTTAATACCCTACTCCAGTGTGTGGTGTGGTGGATTGCCTCTTGGGCTGATGATGATGAGCAATACAAGGAAGAACAGCCTCGCGAGGGTCTGTTCTTGGCTGAGTGGATGAACTGCTAGGAGGAGTTCAGTCACCCTTCTCTCTCTCTCTCTTCTCGATTCTCTCTCCGATTTTGATCCCTCTACCATGTGGGTGACTAGTCCTATTTATAGGCAAAGGCCCTGGGCCTCTTCCCAAATATTGAGCGGGAAGGGCGCCAACAATTGGCCATTTTGAAGGGGAACATCTGGTACACTTATCCTGACTAAAGTTGGTCCTCGCCTGCCAAAGGCTCTGGTGGTGACGCTGGCTTGGGCTCCACAATGACTCCCTACCTATCGTTGGACTGGTCTTGGTCTCGTTGCACCGAAACGGGTGCCTTTGCTTGATGCTCTCGCCTGCGCTTGCTCCCTTTGCACCAAAGAGGAAAGGAGGACACTGCGCGGCTGGCGCCCGCCTAGCACTCTTGGTCGTCATGGCTTGCGTCACGGGCACCTCGTGAGGTACCCCGCCTTGATCTCTCCGCCTCCTCGCGAGCCAGCCTGATAAGGCCGTGCCTGAGGAAGCTCCGTGTCGTCCGCCCCGCGAGGCTTGGCCCCTCGCGAGGGTCTTGGGTCTGTGTTGATGAAGATGGGCCATGCTTGGCCCCCCTTTGAGCCACGCCGCAGGCCGCAGGCAAGCAAGTCTGGGGACCCCAGTTCCCAGAACGCCGATAGCATCCTCTGTAGGAGGAGCATTCGGCGTCCGCCCCGTGTTAGCTTCCGTCTCTCTGTCCGGCCATGGATCCCGACTGGTGGAGGTGTGATCGGCAGCATCTCCGGATATTGTCCGGCGAGCATTTTTTCTAACAGGAAACATGGACGTCATTATATTTTAAGAAAGACAATAACCACGGAGCGAGGTTTTGTGTCATACCTCTGCGCCGGCGTCTCCGTCCTGACCGCCTTCCTTTTTGGCGTACCCGGCTTCGGTGCCCCTTGTTGGCGAGTCGCTGCGGGTTCGGCACGGCGCCCCGAAGGCCTTCCCTGTAAAACACCATTTGTATACAGTAGGTGAAGTGCGTAAAAGGGGATCCTTTTTGGAAGTTGGGACTCCAATCTTTTCTTACATGTGATGCAGGCAGTAGTCCAGGATAGTCGGCCGTTATGGCCACCATGGCATCATCGCAGCTCAATTGATAGAATTTCCTGTCTATCAGCTCCACAAATATGTCCGGATCCTCTTCGAGTCCGGGATCATGGGCCCGGTCAGGGTCCTACGGTTGTGGAGGTGGCCTGTTGACCTCCCTTACAACTTTTCGCAGTTCCTGCCGTGAAACGGCAAGGTGAGTATTTACGACAAAGAATGCGGGAAGGTTGGGAGTAAAGAGTGATAGCTTACCCATCTTGGAGGGTTGTACATGGAGAATCCATCACGCGGCTTAATACGGATGAACTCCTCTTCCTCTCCCTCGAACAACTCGGACAGAATTTTTGCTAAAGCAGCAGCGGAGTCCGGTCCCTTATGCCCGCAGTGGGTGGCATCATCTTCTCCGTTAAAACACCACTGGGGGTGCCCTCGATATTGAAGCGACTTCACCCCCCGCATTATGCATATTGACATAACCTCGATTATTGTCAATCCTAATCGAGCCAGGACTTTAATCCGGTCCATCAGATAAAGGACTTCTCTGTTGTCTCCCTCCTAGGGGCTCCGGGGGCACCAACTTCGGCGTTTCTTCGGAGGAGCATCGTTGATCTCGGGAAGACCCCTCCGAACAGGGTCTGGAAGAGGGACGTCCTCCATGTAAAACCACTCCGAAGGCCAGTCTTCGAACATCTTCTTCGGGTTACCGGACAGGTATCCAGTCTCGGCGATGCGCCATATTTCGGCTCCGCCCGCTTGATAAAGTGACCCCTCCTATGTACGGGGCACAAGGCAGAATAGCCTCTTCCATAGCTCGAAATGAGCCTCACAGCCCGGAAACAGCTCACAAACGGCAACATAACCGACGATGTGTAATATGGAAGCAGGGGTGAAATTATGCAACTGGAAGCCGTAAAACTCCAGGAGTCCACACAGGAACGGATGGATTGGAAATCCAAGTCCCCTTAGTAAGTAAGGGACAAGGCATAACCGCTCCCCCTTGGGGGATTGGGGAAGCTCTCCGCTTGCTCCCCGCCATTATAGGTGGCAAGTCCGGCTCGGATGGGGACCATATACGCTGGAGGGAGAAATCCCTGGGTCTACAACTCTACTAATCGGCTGTGCGGGACGGAACACTTCTCCCAATCACCGGGCTTAGGGTTACGGGAATGGGAGGAGGAGCTGCGATGGCCAGCCATGATGGAATGGATTTTTCCGAGTGCGCTTCGATGGATTCTCGCCGTGGGAGGATGGTGTGGATTGGATGCAAGAATCCCCATCCCTTTAATAGACGATTCATTTACCTGGCTAGGGGGCGAATGTAAAAACGCACTAGCTCCTCGCATTCGCTCAACACGTGGAAGATAGCCCTTATTGGGTACAGAAGCCAAGAAGTCCAACATTTATGGGAGCCGGACACTACTTAGCAGATATTCAGGATTTGGAGAAGAACCCTCCTTGCAATGCCGGCGACAATACTGCGCACCGGACTCATCGTCATTGAAGCCTGGTTCAGGGGCTACTGAGGGAGTCCTGGATTAGGGGGTCTCTGGACAGCCGGACTATATCCTTTGGCCGGACTGTTGGACTATGAAGATACAAGAGTGAAAACTTTGTCCCGTGTCTGGATGGGACACTCCTTGGCGTGGAAGGCAAGCTAGGCAATACGGATATGTAGATCTCCTCCCTTTTAACCGACTCTGTGTAAACCTAGCCTCCTCCGGTGTCTATATAAACCAGGGGGTTTAGTCTGTAGGACAACAGACAATCATACCATAGGCTAGCTTCTAGGGTTTAGCCTCTACGATCTCGTGGTAGATCAACTCTTGTAATACTCATATCATCAAGAACAATCAAGTAGGACATAGGGTATTACCTCCATCAAGAGGGCCCGAACCTGGGTAAACATCGTGTCCCCTGCCTCCTGTTACCATCCGCCTTAGACGCACAGTTCGGGACCCCCTACCCGAGATCCACCGGTTTTGACAGCGACAGCAGCCGTGACGCTGGCTCATCTTCGGGCCCGTCAGTGCAGAAGCGTCAGATATGGATTCCCCACAGCATGTATGGTCCAACTGCACCTACACCAAGACAGTCCTATGCTGCTCCGCGTCTGCCTCCTCCACCAACGAGGCAGCCTCTTCGGACTGCACCACCCCAAGCTCCTACTCCCAATCCGAATGATGGTTTGTGCTTCAAGTATGGCCTACTAGCTCACCATTCCAGGAACTTCCCTTAGAATCAGAATCAACTGGCTCTGCCTTCTAATGCTCGTGGTATCAATCAACCCCACAACAACAATGACCGACCTTATGGTCGTGGTCAGGCTAATCGTGTTGACCTGAATGAATCTCAAGACCATCCTGCCACTATGATGGGTACTCTCCTTATTAATTCAGTACCAACATCTATTTTATTTGATTTAGGAGCATCGCATTCATTTATGTACGAAAATTTTGCATATGCACACGACATTTGATGCGAGCCCATGAAATACTCTGATTGTGGTACGCACCCCTGCGGGTCAGTGTCAAACTACCATGATTGGTCTTGACGTCCCCGTTGAAATCGAAGGGTTGGAATTTCATGTTTCTCCCATTATTCTGGAGTCTTCCAACATTGACCTCATTCTGGGAATGGAATGGTTGAAAGCACATACTGCCTCTATCATTTGCGCCACCAAAGTCATTCATCTCCTACATCCTTCCGATGAGATAGTAAGCTACCATGCTCAGATTGTTCAAAACGCTGAAGCACGACTTTATGTATTGAATGCGTTGAATGCAACACCTCTTGAGGGAATTGAATAGATTCCAGTTGTTCGCGACTTCCTAGACTTCTTTCCAGAAGAACTTCCAGGAATACCCCCTGCTCGGGCTATCGAGTTCGTCATCGACTTGAAACCAAACACCGTTCCTATCGCCAAATGACCCTACAAGATGCCGCCTCATGAGATCCTTGAACTTAACGAGGAAATTGACAAATATCTTTGTAACGGTTTCATTCGTCCAAGTTCCTCTCCTTGGGGAGCACCTTCTCTCTTTGACAAGAAGAATGACGGAATGAACCGTTTGTTCCAGGACTATCGTCCTATCAACCAAGCTACAATTCAGAACAAATATCCCCTTCCTCGGATCAATGATCTTTATGATCAACTGGCTGGTTCATCGATATTCTCTAAACTCGACTTGAGGTTGGGTTACCACCAGACCCGTGTTTGTGAAGAGGATATTCCCAAGACCGCCTTCATTACTCGTTATGGTTCTTACGAGTACACCGACATGTCTTTTGGCTTGACCAAAGCTCCACCTACTTTCTCTCGTCTGATGAACTACATATTCATGGATTACCTCGACAAGTTCGTCATAGTCTATCTGGATGATATTCTAGTATATTCGAAGAATAAAGAGGAACATGCCGAACATCTTCGTCTTGTTCTGGAAAAGCTTCGAGAACATCAACTTTATGCCAAGTATTCCAAGTGCGAATTATGGCTTCCCAAAGTAACCTACCTTGGTCATGTAATCTCCAAGGATGGTATTGCCGTCAACCCAGAGCGCGTTCAGGCTATCCTTGACTGGACCGCTCCGAAGACTGTCAAGCAAGTTAGAAGCTTTCTCGTACTAGCCAGCTATTGTCGCCGCTTTGTTGAGAACTTCTCCAAGATCGCCAAGCCACTGACCAATCTGCTACACAAAGGCGTTAAGTTTGATTAGACTATAAAGTGTCAGGAAAGTTTCCAGGCACTCAAGGACAAGCTAACTTCTTACCTAGTGCTTGCTCCCCCTGATTCTCGCATGGACTTCGTCATCTATTGCGACGCTTCATGTTAAGGGTTAGGCTGTGTCCTCATGCAAGAGTGTAGATTGATTGCTTATGCCTCTAGTCAAGTGCGTCCTCACAAAGAAAACTACCCAGTTCACGACCTCGAGCTTGCTGCGGTTATCTATGCACTCAAGCTATGGCGACAATACCTTCTCGGTAATCGTTGCCAGACCTTCACCGATCATCAGAGTCTGAAGTACCTGTTTACTCAGCCAGATCTGAACCTCCATCAGCAGCGATGGATGGAAGCTATTTCTGACTACAACTGCGGTATATCCTACACCCCTGGCAAAGCTAATGTAATGGTTGATGCCCTGAGCCGCAAGTCTTATTGCAATAATCACATGGTCCATAAAGCTCAACCCCACCTTTATGAAGAGCTATGCAAGATGAACCTTCAACTAGTTCCACTGGGTTCTCTGAATAACCATGTTTTGCAACCAACTCTTCTGAAAGCAATTAATTCTTCTCAAGCCAAAGATGCTCACGTTGATCTGATGAAAAAGGATCTTTCCTTAGAGAAATCTAGAGATTTCTCACTTGGTGAAGATGGAACCTTATACTTCAGAGATCGCATTGTAGTACCCCGGTTCGAGCTTATGACAAAGAAGGTGATGAAAGAAGCACATGACACCCCTCTCTCTATTCAGCCGGGAAGTACCAAGATGTACTTAGACATTCGGCAGAAGTATTGGTGGTCTAAGATGAAGCAAGACATTGCTCGATATATTGAAGAATGTGACGTTTGCCGTTGCGTCAAAGCAGAACATCAAAAATTGGCTGGACTTCTACAACCTCTCCCTATTCCTGAATGGAAATGGGATAAGATTCAGATGGACTTCTTCACTGGCCTTCCCAAGTCTCAGAAAGGTAACGATGCTATCTTTGTCGTCATCGACCAATTGTCGAAGGTTGCTCACTTTCTGCCAGTCAAGGAGACTATCACTGCTAGTCAGTTAGCAAACTTGTATATCTCCAGAATAGTGTCATTCCACGGCATTCCGAAGGAGATCAGTTTAGACCGTGGCAGTATTTCCACTTTGAAGTTTTGGGATAGTTTTCAAGACGCAATGGGAACTCATATTACCTGGAGCACTGCTTATCATCCCCAATCCCAAGGCCAAGTCGAACGAGTCAATCAAATTCTTGAAGACATGCTTCGGGCTTGTGTTATTTCTTTTGGCAAGAAGTGGGAAGAATCTCTCCCTTATGTGGAGTTCTCTTATAACAACAGTTATCAAGCCAGCTTGAAAATGGCACCCTTCGAAGTGATCTATGGACATAAGTGTCAAACCCCTTTGAATTGGTCAGAAACTGGGGAATGAGCACTCATTTGTCCGGACATTATTCAACAAGCTGAAGAAGAGGTTCGCATTGTCCGGGATAATCTCAAGGTAGCCTAGTCCCGCCAGAAGAGCAACTATGACCGGAAACACTGGGTTCAACTTATCAACCTGGTGAACAAGATTATTTGCGAGTCACTCCTTTGAGAGGCACTCATCGGTTCGGAGTCAAGGGCAAGCTAGCTCCGAGCTACATTGGTTCCTTCCGCATTCTCGCCCGTTGTGGACTGGTGGCTTATCAACTGGAGTTGCCTCCTCAGTTCTCTCACGTCCATGACGTCTGCCACATGTCGCAACTTCGTTGTTGCTTCAGGGATCCAGAACATGAAGTGGATCCGGAACTGATTGAAGTTCAAGATGATCTCACATACAAAGAGCATCCAATCCGCATTCTTGAAGAAGCTTAAGGTCGAACACGCCAGAAGGTTACCAAGTTCCTCAAGGTGCAATGGTCAAATCATACTAAGGATGAAGCCACTTGGGAACACGAGGATAACCTCCAAGCTGCATACCCCGATCTTTTCCCTTCTACCTCTTAATTCTCGGGACAAGAATTTCTTTTAGAGGAGGAGAGTTGTAACACCGCTGTGTAATGGTGCTACAGTAACCCCTGGGGTTAAGTTAATCATTTTGCTAAACAAGTGTTTGATCATCCTTGGATCTCTCTCATTTCAAATTCCAGTTGTATTCAATTTCAGATTCTGAGTGAAATTCAAATTGCTCAAACATGAAAACAAAAATGTTCATCATGTGGCAAATAATCACTTGTTAATATTGGTGGTGAACCAACATTTTTGCATAATGTCTAATTGCCCCAAGCTAATTAAAATAGTGCTTAAAAACATTTGTTTAAATTATTTTTAATTTATAAAAATACTAAACTACTTTATTTTGGTGCCAAGTTAATTATAGCAGTGGACTAAGTTAGATTACTAAATTAGGTGCAAGAGTTGTATTTTATAAAGCTATTTTCTTTTTGAAAATAAAGGAAAGTAGAAAAACATAAAAGGAAAAGCTTTAAAAAAGAGGAAGGAAAAGTGGGAGAGGCCCTCTTCCCCCTCCAGGGCCTCGGCCCACCGAACCAACCCAACCTCCCACGCTCCCCCGGTCGCCTTCCTGTTTGAGCGACCACGGGCGCGGTCGCCGCCAAACCACCTCGCCGGCGACGACGGTGGATAAGGCCCCCACGCCTCCCTTCCTCCTCGATACCCTCTCCCACTTCCCCTCGTCAATCCATCTCGGCCGCTCTCTCCTCCTCGCTCTCCCCCTCGTTCCCCACCACATCCGAGCGCTGCCAAGACCTCGCTGCCGTAGAACTCGCCACCACCACGACCTCCTCGCGGCCTCACCGAGTCTGTCCGCCTCATCCACTAGTGCACCCGTTGGAGACGAGGAGCCCTGCAGCACTGAGTCGCCATCTTCTTCCTCCCCCTCGGCGTGCTCGAGCTCGCCGCTGTCGATTCGCTCCGCCGAGCCTCCCCCGAGCCCACGATTGCACACCTGCAGGCTCCCGGTGAGCCTATTCTTCCTCCTCCCTCCATACATTCTTCTCCTTGCACTGCGTGTTTCCCCCTAGCTAGCTCGTCGCTGCGAATCGCCTCACCATCGTGGCCATAACCCCTGTCGCGCTCACCTGGGCACGACATCAAGCTCCTAGTGCTCCTAGGAGCCCAACGAGCTCGAGCCCATGCCTCCCCATGCCCTCTAGCCTCATTCCCGACCATGGCCGAACTCCGGCGTCTGCCGCAGTCGACGCCATCATCGACACCGTCCATCCGAGCCTCGACTGAAACCTCGAGTGGGTGCGCCCGAGCCCCCGCTTTTGGATGCACCACCCCATGCTCCTTTTGAGTGCCCATAGCCCCGTCCCCGATGAGGCCTGAAGCCAACCGCCACCCACGCTCACCACCGGCGTCGCTCTGGCCAACCCCTGCCCCCGCAGCTGCCACAGTTCGAAGCGTCGTCCCCCTGCGCCCGTAGATGCTCGCGGCAGTCCAAACGTCCCCCGGTGGCCGTTTTCCGACCATGTCCGCACCGCGCCGCCGTCTGAATGGTCGCCACCGGCGCGCCATTGCCGCCAGTCGACGTGGCCAGCCTGGGGCCACCACCTGGGTCACTGAACAGTGGTCGTAGGGCCCCCCTAACTTGTTAACCATGGTCAACATGCTGAGTGGACAGCCCCTAGCCACTAACATGTGGGCCCCCTCTGTTAATTAGTCTAATAAAGGTTTTATAAATAAATGTAATTAGATTAACCTAAACACTCACTGACACCCGGGGCCCACACCCCTAATTAACCATGCTAGATTAGTTTAATCCACTGTTATACTAACAGAGGCTGACATGTGGGTCCCACTGGACCCACAGGTCAGGTCTCACCCTGGTCAGCGAGTCTGTTAACTGCTAACGTCATCCCCATGCAATGCTAACGTCATAATGCATTTCTATTATTTTGAATAGTTCTAGAAAATGTTTAAATCTTTAAAAAATCGTAGACAATAAACCGTAGCTCAGATGAAAAAGTTTTATATATGAAAGTTGCTCAGAAAAAACCAACGAATTCGAATACACAGTCCGTTTACCTGTCGGATGCCTCTAACTATTTGAACATGGAACATTCCCCCTCCGGTCATATGTGTGACATAGGTCCAGAACCGGTAAAACATTCCTGGTTGAGTTTTCCCCCTTCACCTATATCGTGTAGCCATATGTTAGGTCACACCCGACACAACTTTTTGCCATGTTATGCTTTTTGATACTTTGTTTGCTTCATATTTATTTTTTCTTCCCCCTCTTCTCTCCAGTAGACCCCGAGACCGATGCTGCCCCTGTGATCAACTACGTCTCCGACGACCCTTCTTCCTTTACAGCAGAGCTTCCAGGCAAGCCCCCCCCCCCTTTGATCATCCCGATATCGCCCATTCCATTCTCTCATGCTTGCATTAGATTTTCCTACTGTAATTGATTGCTCCTATTTTGATGCATAGCCTGCTTTTGTAACCTGCTTATTGTTACCTACATGCTTATCCTAAACTGCTTAGTATAGGTTGGTTAGTGATCCATCAGTGACCCCCACCTTTTCCTTGTTGCCCCGCTTTATGTTCGATGACTTGATCAACGTGATCGACGTCCAGGCCCCAACACCGCACATCACGCCCCTAGTCGAATGACTCTGTAGAGTTACTATCGAGTGCCGAGGGTGACACCTCATACAACACTCCTGATGAGATCTCTGTAGTGTAGCTATTCGGTCATGGTCATGGAGGGTGATTTCCTCCTTAACCACTTCCGATACGACTCTGTCGTGCAACCCCTCAAGTGTGAACCTCGAGGATGGTTCCTCTTATGTTCACCTTGGTGATTACATCGAGTGGAATCCACCGAGCGTGGTTCCTCAGGGTTTCCCTTGGTGTTAGACACACAGTTACAATGGTTACTATGACTTTACACTGAACAATGTTACTAAAGACGGGTCGGCCCTTAGGGGTACCCGCGCGAGCTTAATTTCGAGTTATGTGGAGTTCCCGGGCGATGGCCCAACGGCTGCCCACGCAACGTGTAGGAGTTCCCGGGCGATGGCCCAAGACCCCTGGGGGCATAGGTTTAGTCCGGCGTGCTGACCTCTCTATTATGCCTAGGTCAGGCTACGGCGTATCATTTGGCCGAGGTCGGGCATGACACAAGAAAGTGTGTCCGGCCGGAGTTAATCGAGCGTGGTGGGTAAGTTGGTGCACCCCTGCAGGGAAGAAAACATCTATCGATAGCCTGTCCTACGGTAACGGACATTTGGAGTTGTATCCCGATCGATACAACTAGAAGTGGATACTTGTGATAAGAAATGGATAGTATGGCTCTGGGATTGCTTTCTCGTAGAATGTCGAGAAGGGATCTCTGGCCGAGGTTGATAACACTACTACTACTTTACTTTATGCTACTCTTATCTCTTCTGATGCTGCAAGATGCTTGGAGCTACTTGAACATGCTAGTCTTCAATGGGACTAGGCTCTCCCCTCTATTATGGCATTCTGCAGTTCAGTCCATAGATACAACCCTTTCATTTGATACCAATGCATACTTACTATAGATCTGATGCTTGCGAGTACTTTGGATGAGTACTCACGGTTGCTTTGCTACCCCCTTTTCCCCCTTCTTTCTTCTTTCTGGTTGTTGCAACCAGATGGTGGATCCCAGGAGCCAGATGCCACCTAGTCGACTGCTACTACTACCCGATGGAGCCTACTACTACGTGGAGGCCGCCTAAGACCAGGAGTAGTTAGGAGGTCCCGGGCAGGAGGCCTTGCCTTTTCGATCGATGTATCTTTTATGCTAGCCTTCTTAAGGCAAAATTGTTCAATTTATGTCTGTACTCAGATAATGTTGCTTCCGCCGACTCTTGTGTATTCGAGCCCTCGAGGCCCATGGCTTGTAATATAAAGCTTGTATTATTTCATTTGTGTCTAGAGTTGTGTTGTGATATCTTCCCGTGAGTCCTTGATCTTGATCATACACATTTGCGTGTATGATTATTGTACGGTTGAATCGAGGGCGTCACAGGCG
>NC_041384.1:359035657-359050991 GCF_002162155.2 Triticum dicoccoides | reverse complement strand
TGGGGAATATTATTGGCTAGTTGGCCGAAGGGCAGTTGAATTTGGGATTTGGGGGAATTTTTTGGGGGAATTTTCGCGCGGTGGGCGGGGGAGTTTGGCGCATGGTCGATTTCTCCAAGTGTGGTCCCACGTGTCAGTGAAGAGGCAAGCCGAAGGGCATTCCGTTTGCATGAGTTATGTGCAGGACCGATCGTGTGAGGGGTGCAATGCGACCGTGACAGGCGTGCTGCAAGTGTACCACCTTTTTTCCTTTCAAACTTGGTGCTTCGCGTGATCCATCGATACTACTACTAGTAATCAGGTAATCCCGACTAAAACAGCGTGGTCGGGTCTTTTCCCGCGCGATATGCTGGGAGGTTGGCTTAGTTGGTTTTTAGGACGAGTGATGGTATACGATGTAATCCCAGTTACGTAATTAATTTGATGTGAAACGTGTGGGCTATTGATTGGAGATTGGGGAAGGGAGGGCCCCACCACCATGAAAATCAGGGGGGAGAGAGAGGCAATTTGCGTTAACCCTTTCATAGGTTCCCGTAGATGTAGAAATATGTGAAATCTGTGGATGTGTAGTGGGCGTACTATTGGAGTGCCTAAGATAAATTGTGTATGTAGACCCTATGTGTTTATTTACTTCCCATGTTAGCTTTGTATCGGGTCAAACCTTCTAAGTTTATAACAACAAAAACGAATCATCATTCCATATATTTTCATATTCCTACAATATATCTTACTATTATTGTGAAAGTTCATATACACCGGACGAGATTCATGCAAACACGACAAATTTTCATTACATTTCGAACTTTTCTAGGATAGACAAATAAAAGAAGCCCAACCCAAACCTATTCTACAGCAGCGACTGACATCCTCTATATGCCATCTCCATGTACGGGGGCGGGGTTCAAGACCCATGAAGTGAAGTTGAGGTCTCTAGCCAGGAAGAGTAGACCACAGGAGACGGACCGGCCAGTTTGCACACCATGCCCTGCCGCCTCCCATGCCCTACTCATCCTCGAAGGAGTCCTGGACCTCGGCGGTGCCAGTGGACGTGAGGTCGATGATGATGGACGTGGACAGTCTGCCGCTTCACCTGCCACATGCGCCACTGAATATTGGACGGCCGCAAGTAGGATGCATGTATTACGGTGCTCCCATCGTCGGCCGCTAGCTTGGCCACCGCTTGTGCGGTCGCATCCGCGTCCTGCTACACCTCTATTGCATTGCGAGCGGAGGCTTGAGCGAGGGGGATGACCACGAGCTTCATCACTAAAGACAATCTCTCTCGTAGAGCATTCACGCTCGTGGTCATGGTGGATGTGGTGCCAGGCAGCAGGAGGATGCACTATGGGGTGGAGTTTAGCTACGCGTTGCCGGTTTAAGTAGTGTATTCCGGTGAGGCCAAGCGTTCGGTGCGTCATTAAGTCGCCAGAGTTGGTTCCTCAGACACTAAGCCTCTTAATGATGACACACGGACGGACGACATGAATGCGGGCAGCTGGCGCCGGCTGGGAACGCACCGCGCAACGATGCGAGGGACGAGGGTTTTTGGTGTGCCAGGGTAGTCAGCTATGGTCGTGGCAATGTTGGCGATGCCTTTTTCTCACATGTGATCCCCACATGTCATTGAAAAAGCAAGACGACCCGACATGGTCTCAGGTCCTGGGGATGAAGTTGGCCGCGACAGAACACTCCTTGGATGCGTCGCGGTGCGCGCACACTATGGCGCCCCGTGCATCCTCGACAAGCCGGGTGTTGATCTGTTGGTCGTGCCATAGCGCTAACACCACCCTCGGCACCCTAAAGCCAAGCGTGTCGAGCGATGATGAGCGTGTCGCTCACAACGGTTGCCGTGTCCAGAGGCTGTGCGGGAGCTGCGCCACGTTGCTGGCCCCCATGATCCACATGAACGGTTGCCGGTGGCGAGGAGGTCGTGGGCCAGCTCCTCCATTGGACTACTCTGCGCCATGTCATCCCGACAGGTGTGCCCCATGTTGGTTTCCATATTTCCCAACCAAATTCGAGCGTCAGTGCTCCGTGTTACGCATTAGGCGCAAAATAAGTGGTTTTTGTGCCCTGGTTCAAATGTGGTACAATACCAAGTTGTTACCCTAGACCCAAGTGTGGTGGTTTTGGGTACAGTACCACCCTTTTCCTTTTCAACTAGTGAACCGTAATACTTGATTAAGTAGTCGGATGGTGTGCCAATGTAGGAGTCCGACTGTTTGAAGGAATAATTGAGGTGTTCCCGGTCCGTGTCCGCATTTAGGGGTCCAACTTACCATGTTCCGGCAGTAGTAAATATACTAGTCCCTGCGTACTCCCTCTGTTTTTATTTACTCCGCATTTTAGCTTTGCTCAAAGTCAAATTTTGTAAACTTTGAAAAGGTTTATAGACAGAAATAATAAGATATACAATAACGAATCAATACCATTATATTCATTAGTGAATATACTTTCACATCATATAGATTTTCTATTGTAAATGTTCACATTTTTTCTATAAATTTGGTCATTTTTTTAAGTTTGACTTTAGTCAAACCTAATATGCAGAGTAAATAAAAATGGAGGGAGTATCTTACTCCATGACCAAGACGGAAGGGAAAACAAGACAACTTAATGTTTTCAAGTATAATCATGTGGCGTTGCTTATTTCTCATTCCTCTCCAACCCTCTTCTCCATCGATCATGCCGCCCTCCAGTCGAGTCCTTCCTCCCTCATGCCTCATTTGAACATTCCGCCGAGTATCAGTTGAATGTGGTCCTAGACCATGCTTGTATTTCCAATGTTGTAATTTGTCTGACATGCATACAGACAAATCGTTCGTTTAAACTTTCACTTTTCCTCCATTAGGTCTCACTTCCCATCTTAGTTTTGACATCCCATTCAGTTCATGCCCTGACACATCTTGATGAGATCGATTGATGTTGAGAGATGAAGTGCGTGTCGTGCAAGGAGATAAAGGTTTGGCGTGTTTCTATGATAGAAATTACCCGAGGGTCTGTGTGGATCGGAGGGAGAATATTGTACATTCAAAAGTGAAACGAACGTACTGTACCCACCCTAGTACATTTTCAATCGATCTCCGGACCCCGAGATGAAACTGAGAGAAAACGAGTGGGCGCATGTGTCATACCTAAGGCGGATTCAAAATTTTGAACCGGTGATCATAGCATCGGCTAATCATATATAAAAGGTATTCAATGTTCATTTCGCTTTTGAACGTACAATATACTCCCTCCGATCCTTTCTAGTTTACATATAAGTTTTAAGTGTAGTCAAAGTATCTCTACTTTGATCAAACTTACAAAAAAAGTATCAACATTCAACAACGCCCAATCAATATTCTTAGATTCATACGTACTCCTAGATTTGTATTCAAATAGAGATGGTTTCCAATTTTTTTTCAAACACATGAATGTGCTTGTTCTCGCGCATGCTCTTCCACTACAAAAAAAAAGACACTTCCGTGATGATATGTGTTTGTCACAGTAGGTCACGTTTTCTGTCATGCATGTACATCCATGACAAATTTATGACAGAATCAAGATAGTCATACCTATGATGTCGTAGAAGTGTTCCATGACATTACCAAAATTATCATCATGGAAGTGTCCATTTCCATGACGATAAATCGCGCGTCATAGAAGTGCTTTCGTCAAGGGTGACCGACACATGGCATCCAACGTAACGGGACATCGTTAGGCTACCGGGTCTGGTTTTGGATCCGATAACCCGTTAACAGCACGGACCAATGGGAATTTTCAACGTGTAAAATTCTCATTAGCCGGAGGAAACACGTGTCGGCTCAACGTTCGGACAGATGTCATCCACTCATTGGACATGAGGCGCCTATGATACGTCGACACGTGGCACAGCCCAACAGAGGCCCACTCCGGTGAAAAGGCCAGGCCTGTCAAAATAAGTGGGCTGGCCCATTAGCGGCCTACTTGAGTCAGGCCCATTTACAAGTACGTCCCATACAATTTACGTAGAATCAGCGCATCAAAGGCCCATTCTAGATTCGACAATTTCCAGCCCATCATCAGTTTAAGCCCATTAACGGCCCGCTATATTTTTGGGCCCAATTGCGGCCCGAGCTTCTTTCAGCCTGTTAGCAGCCCATCATTAGTTCCAGCATATTAACGCCCTAGAACGTCTTTCGGCCTTTTCTCGGCCCATTCTGCAGTTGGGCAAATTTTAGCCGGTTGTGACTTTAGGCCTGTCCTCGGCCCATTCGGTAAATGTGCCAACTCTTAGCCCATTTTGTCTCTTGGCCTGTTAAGGGCCCGCCAATAGTTGGGCCTTTGACTTTAGGTCCATTCGGGCCCATGTTCCGCAGGGCATCTTTTCAGCCCAATGCGACTTTCAGCCTGTCAAAAGCCTAGTTTGCAAATTGGGCCTCCTCTGGCCCATAACACTTTCGGCCTCTTACTGGCCCGTAAAGTAAAAGGGCCGAGACAAACTGACATTTATTTCGGCCTGCTAAAGCCCCGCAGGCCATTTCCATTTATACGGCCCTATCGAGCTTTAGGCCTATTGACGGCCTGCTAAGAGCCCTTGTTACGGTGGGCCCATTTGGGATCCACTTAATATTAGTTTGACCAGCCAAATTAAGGCCCGCTTTGATTGCGCATGTTTGTTCATTTGTATGGCGTGCAAGAAATGTTTATGCGTGTTGGCCCCCGTTTCAACGATATAACATATTCTAGAAATATCCTACTCTATACTGTCGCCTCTAAAAAATATACACTATACAATAAAAAGCATAGAAACGTAGAATAATCCTACACTATACAATAAAGAAATTACAGCCGAATATACCCACTGGACATTTTTTTACTATAAATAGTAGGGTAAAAACCCCACTGTAATTTTTATTAAAGCGTACACAAACAGCAAATTACATACACTGGACAAATAAAGCTCATACATCATGGACACGGATCAACAGAACTTACCATTTGAACTATAATCTCTTCAGAAAAAGGATTGGCTGGATTTAGATAGCACAAATTTTAGTCTGCAAAATCTCCAATTCCTTCATGGTTACCTTAGTGTCTTGTTTCATTTTTTTACTCCTAAATCTAATACCTACATGTCCAGTCTCAACTTGTTGATTGTATGTTCAGAATCATGTACATGTTGTCTTGCCACCTCTAGTTGATGCTCCAGAACATCAACGCATTCCAATTCCAATCCATAATCATTCAGTAATGGCCATGCATTACTGCTCGTAGATCTTTGTGTTGATGTCACTATATCCTGAAATGATTTTGTAAGCACACATGACTAGGGCAAAAATATAGTTACAACAGTGAAGCGAGCAAGACAGACTATTTTGTGCATGGCAAAATAAGGCTAACAATAATGTTACACGTCATGAAGCATAAGTAGGTGATATGTTAAAAATTATAAAAAAGGTAGTCTGTGCGGCCTGCATACAGAAATCTCTCATAGCTCACCAGAGGAACATGATGTAGGGGCCCAATCCAAAACACAAACAAGTTACAAATTTATACAACACGTTGCGTATAAGTAAGCAAGCAGCTGGGCATTCTGTAGCTCAATTAAAGTCTTAGGGAGCATAATGAAAAGCAGATGGATTCATACAAACCTACTACATCAAGCAAAACTATGCAATCATTAGCCTAGTATAAATTAGGTTGTGAGCCTCATGCAATAATTGTTGGTTAATAGACTTCAAAGCTTCAGGCACACTTTGCTAGAGTAATTAAATGGTAAGGCCTTTAATTATATGAACTAATAGTTATACGAGTACCCAACATCAGGCATCATTGTTTGTGCATCTCATTAACTAAGGACAAATAAAGCAATTGAAAAGAGCAAATTAATTGTGCCTGAAAGAAACAAGGAATTGAACTGTTGAGTTGTATATAGTGACTTACCTCAACTGGTTGAACAGGCTAAGAGCAGATCCTACTTCTCTTGCAAGGCTCCTTCCTAACATCTTGTACTTGGAAATCCTCAATCTTATCTTCATTGCACCCCCTCTGCAAGGTGACACAAACTAGTTACTCGTCTCCTTGGAAGATAAATATGCATACTTTCCAGTCTGTGAAAACACAAAAGGATGAGATTATAACAAAACGATACCACATAATGAAACATGCCACATCTCTTGCACTTGCACACAATGAAATGAGCATTTACTATGTCTGCACTATGTAAAAATTAGGCATACCTTCCAACTGGATCTCCAGGTACTCTTGGAGAGCCTACTTTAGTGTACAACCAAACCTTTATGTCACCTATGAGTTAGACAAGGCCCCACTACAACAACCCTTAGTGTTTAAATCATTGAGAAGCTCTGTTAGAGTGTTAGGTCAAAAGCAGCAAGTAATCAAAGCAAACAGACCTAGTATGGCTGGCTGATGCAAACAACAATTGAACACATGTGTGATCAAATCTTACATATCAAGAAAAGAAGAAAAGAAGGAGGCTTAAAGACCATCACTTTACTGACTAGATTTAAGGGGCATTTAAGCATCATGTGCAACATATGAACTAACATAAACATAGCATATTCCAGATTCTATAGTGGAATGCACATGTATTAGGTTATGCCATGTATGATGATGCCTAAATGTACACTATAGCAGGAAGGAGTGATTCATCATTGCACACACACTTGAATTGCAGGTTAAGGGCTAGTTCGATTCCGCCTTTTCGGGGCTTATTGTCAAAATAAGCCATAAAAGATGTAAAGAAGTCATTTTTGAGTTATGGGCTTGGGCTTAATGATGTCTACTACACAACCTTCTTCTTGTAGACGTTGTTGGGCCTCCAAGTGCAGAGGTTTTTAGGACTGTAGCAAATTTCCCTCAAGTGGATGACCTAAGGTTTATCAATCCGTAGGAGGCGTAGGATGAAGATGGTCTCTCTCAAGCAAGCCTGCAACCAAATAACAAAAAGTCTCTTGTGTCCCCAACACACGCAATACAATGGTAAATTGTATAGGTGCACTAGTTCGGCGAAGAGATGGTGATACAAGTGCAATATGGATAATAGATAATAGTTTTTGTAATCTAAAAATATAAAAACAGAAAGGTAACTAATGATAAAAGTGAGTGTAAACAGTATTGCAATGTGTTGAAACAAGGCGTAGGGTTCATACTTTCGCTAGTGCAAGCTCCCTCAACAATAATAACATAATTGGATCACATAACTATCCCTCAACATGCAACAAAGGGCCACTCCAAAGTCACTAATAGCGGAGAACGAACGAAGAGATTATGGTAGGGTACTCAAAGTTATTCTTTCCAATCAATCCGTTGGGCAATTCCTATAAGTGTCACAAACAGCCCTAGAGTTCGTACTAGAATAACACCTTAAGACACAAATCAACCAAAACCCTAATGTCACCTAGATACTCTAATGTCACCTCAAGTATCCGTGGGTATGATTATACGATATGCATCACACAATCTCAGATTCATCTATTCAACCAACACATAGAACTTCAAAGAGTGCCCCAAAGTTCCTACCGGAGAATCACGACGAAAACATGTGCCAACCCCTATGCATAGGTTCATGGGTGGAACCCGCAAGTTGATCACCAAAACATACATCAAGTGAATCACGTGGTATCCCATTGTCACCACAGATACGCACGGCAAGACATATATCAATTGTTATCAAATCTTTAAAGACTCAATCCGATAAGATAACTTCAAAGGGGAAACTCAATTCATTACAAGAGAGTAGAGGGGGAGAAAACATCATAGGATCCAACTATAATAGCAAAGCTCGCGATACATCAAGATCGTATCACCTCAAGAACATGAGAGAGAGAGAGAGAGATCAAACACATAGCTACTGGTACATACCCTCAGCCGCGAGGGAGAACTACTCCCTCCTCAACATGGAGAGCACCGGGATGATGAAGATGGCCATCGGAGAGGGATTCCCCCTCCAACAGGGTGCCAGAATGGGTCTAGATTGGCTTTCAGTGGCTACGGAGGCTTCTGTCGGCGGAACTCCCGATCTATTGTGTTCTCGGATGTTTTTAGGGTATATGGAGATATATAGGCGGAAGAAGTACGTCAGGGGGGCCACGAGGGGCCCACGGGGGTGGAGAGCGTGCCCTAGGGGGGTGGGCGTGCCCCCTACCTCGTGGCCTCCTCGAAGCTTCCCTTACGTGCACTTCAAGTCTTCTGGGCTTCTTTCCTTCCAAAAATGGGTTCCGTGAAGTTTCAGGTCAATTGGACTCCGTTTGGTTTTCCTTTTCTTCGAAACCCTAAAACAAGGTAAAAACAGAAACTGGCACTGGGCTCTGGGTTAATAGGTTAGTCCCAAAAAATGATATAAAAGTGTATAATAAATCCCATAAACATCCAAAATAGTAGATAATATAGCATGGAGCAATCAAAAATTATAGATACGTTGGAGACGTATCACTTAACTTATTTCGCTTTGGAAGGGGGTGTTTCGGGTAGAAGCTCACTAAAAATTGAAGGGAAGGGGAATAGTGAAATGACTCTGTTGTCCGCCTATATTACACTCAAAATGCAACTGCTCACGCCGGCGTCACACCTGACCCTCAAGTAAAAACAAACACGCAAGCATTCATTGCCTTGCCCGCTTGCATCTCCTCTCCCCTTTCCCTCTACCTCGATCCCCTGCATGCAACCCTAGGGTTCTTCTAGCGAGCCCTTGCCTCTGGTCCCATCTGGCCTGGTCCTTGACGATGCCCTAGCCAGCTAGGCTACATGGCCGGAAGGTAGGGGCAAATCACCCTAGCTGCTCCTCCCTCTAGAGTCGCCCCTCATTCTCATGGTCTCTAGAAGCTGCTCCACTATGGTCCGTCCAACGCACTACTCCGGCGGCCGCCACACAACTACGGCTGATGCCACACTGCAGCAGAAGGCACCTTATTCCCCCTCCCCTCATCCTAGGCTGTGGCCTTGAGGTGTTGTTGAAGGATGAGCTCATCCAACAAGGTGAGGATATCCTCTGATTTTTTGCCAAATTTTCATTCTGATCCACTATACGATGAATTGATATGAGCTGCTTCTGCTGCTGCTATATGATGCATTGCTATGAGCTGCTCCTGCTGCTGCTATATGATGAATTGCTATGAGCAGCTGGTGCTATATGATGAATTGCTATGAGCTACTGCTGCTGCTATATGATGAGTTGTTATAAGCTGCTCCTGCTGTGCTGTATGATGAATTGCTATGAGCTGCTTCTGCTGCTGCTATATGATGAATTGCTATGAGATGCTCCTACTGCTGCTATATGATGAATTGCTATCAGCTGCTGCTGGTATATGTTGAATTGCACATTGCTGCTACTTCTGCTGTATGATGAGTTGCTATGAGCTGCTGCTGCTGCTTCTGCTGTATGATGAGTTTCTATGAGCTGCTACTGCTGCTATATGATGCTTTCAGGTGGTGCTGCTATATTGTAATAACCAGCCACTTGGACCATCAAATTTCAATAAATAATTGTTCTTCATTTACATGTGGGTCATGCGTTCTTCGTTTAAATTAGGCAATGGGATCTCTATGGAAGACATTGACCAAAGTAGATTGTGCCAAGCAGGTGGTATCTTTGCATTTGCATTTTGAACAAATAGTGATGGTCTGTTTTCCTATCATATTAATTATTGCACTAGGTTCAATTTGTGATGTTTGCAAGTCAAATTATTTTTCATATGGGCAGCAAAATGAAAAATATAATGCAATCTAGAATTTTCACTGATCATACCAAAGATAAGCTAAAAAGGAAGGCAATGAAAAGAATTGGTTGGCTTATTACCTGGAGCTTATATTCACAGGTGCTTATTTTCTTAGGATAACTCGTAATAACTGTTCCTAAGAAACTTCACCAATAGAACTGACATACAAATAACATGTCACGATGATTGAAATGGAGGAGTGACCTACCATAGCACACTGTATAGGCTCACCGATGCCTCTCCTTTTTTGTGATGTTCCATGAAATTGCCACATACATCTTGTAGTTTTTCATTGTGTAACCCTATATGCAAGTTGACATGGCTAATTTCAGACATCTCTACATGATAATACATTTCATATCCCTTGCGCATATTTAAACCACATATAATGATTGCGTGCGTAGCATAAACTAGCCATGACTCTGTGTGCTGGACTAGCATGCACTCTAAGGGAACCTAATGTAGTGCACTGGAATTCCTACATGCCACCTACGATTTTGTATAATGTACTGCCTTTGTTCCTAAATATATGTCTTTGTAGAGATTCCAGTATGGACCACATATAGATGTATATAGATACATTTTCGAGTGTAGATTCACTCATTTTTCTCCGTATGTAGCCTATAGTGGAATCTCTAGAAATACTTATATTTAGGAACAGAGGTACGAGGTAGTATCATGTATGACATCTACATATCTAATTTAGCATTCAGTAGTAGAAATCATTGTCTACACAAAGGTATTACTGGTCAAAAATCCTAGTAAAGAACGCTGGCACGCACACAAAATACAAGAGAGAGACGCACTTACAAGATCATAGCAATGCCTCAGTCCAGGATCTTGGTTGGCCAAGCTGTTAGATCCAGAAGAAACACCATCCTTGTAGTTTTTGCCAGCTGCATAAAGGTAACAGTGACTTGTTAATATATTTGAAGTACATCGGGCAGGTGATGCAGGATGGATTTAAAGGTGACAAGTACCTAGGCCGTGGCGCGTGGTTGGCATCTTGCCAGACGGTGGGAATCAGGTTAGAAACGTCAAGGGTGATGATGCTGCACTGGCTGTCAGGGTCTGGTAAGGAGATCTAGAACCGTCGTGTAGGGTGTTTGTGGAGCGGCTCCGATAGGGTGGACTACGGTGTGGGCGAAGCGGGTCTGTGGCCGTGGACGAGGGCATCGGTGAAGCTGCTCCAGCGATTGGGTTAAGGATGGTGTCGACGATGCGGATCTGCGGCTATGGATGGGGCATCAGAAGCTGCTCCGGTAGGTTGGATGAGGGTGCGACGAAGCGGATCTTTGGCCGTGGACTTGTGAGTTGGGAAAGCGGGCCTGGTAGGGTTGAGAATGGTATAGGCGAAGCTACTCCGGTAGGTTTGACGATGGTGTCGGCGAAGCGGCTCTGGTAGGGTTGAGGAAGGTGTCGGCAAAGTGGATCAGATGGGGAGTACGAATGAGCCACTGCAGATGCGCTGCAGTTGACGAGAGTACCAACGAAGAAGATCCGGCACCATGGACAAGGCCGGCACTGAATGGGCTGTGGTACAGTGGTGGATGAGTGGTCTACTTTTTTCTAGCAGAGGTGGGACGGGTAGATGTGGCCGCAGAAGCAGATCCGGCGAGGTGGACACCGCTGGCAGTGAATGGGCTCTGGTACGCCTGTGGATGAGCAGTCTAAGGTTTCGAGAGGGGAGGGGTAGAAAGGCTGATGAAGTACGGACAGCGTGATGTAAGATGCTCTGGTGCTTTGGAGTAAATCGTTTTTGCGGGAGGGGGAGAGGAAATGGGGGTGCCATGTGGTGGGGGGAACCGGAAGTTCCCAAAGCAGCCCCGACCTATTATGTAGATGAGGGCGGTATTGTACTGTTGTTCTCTGTGCACCAAGGACAAAAGGGGAATTTCGCATGCTAAACACTAGGTGCAAAAATTTTAGAAGGAGGCGGGAGATTTTTCCGCCCGCGGGATCGTTTGTATCCAGTTTCAACTAATTTTAGACCGTGCTAGCGGGAAGGTCATGCGAGACTGTGTACACGGGGCACACGTCAGCAGTTAATAACTGGTGTGAAGTCCACCCAGAAAAAAGACAATAACTCAGGATGATGCGCCGATAACTTGGACATTCACACGGGCGTGACCAATCATACGGGTGCAGAGGCGCATTCACAAAAAAGGGATCAAACACTCAGCCTTTGTATTTGTTGTGTAAATAGATAATTTAGTGCCATTGGTTATTTACTTTAAACATAATGCATTGACGTGTTAGTGTAGAGGCACACAAAAAAAAACATTGATATTGTAGTCCCACAAAAGAAATGGATATTGTAGTCCGCTACTTAAAAGTGTTACCTCATATGATTACATAGCCTCCATTTCATAAATTGCGTACCCGTTGAATTCATATATGAATATTACATATATTACTTCATAATAGAACCTTAAATCATCCAAGACTAATGAATTTGAATGCAAGAGTAACAATGGTGCATGTACATGATAGCTACATTGGTTGTTTGAAGAAACATCACTGTAATTTTGGCATGCACAATTGAAAAGGTTTATTTAGATAGAAAAAAATGTGATATGTGAGTGTCCAATCTTTATAGCGTTGAATCGATATTGTACATTTGGCCATGATACAAAGTAGATATTGATTTATGTTCAAGCGATGCACGTCCATGATCGCTAGATAGTGATACGTGAATGAATTGTGCAATCTCTCTCACACGCATACATATCTCATTTCCCCGTGGGCATCGGAATCACACACGCGCACTTTGTGTATTTCTCTCCCACTGTCAAGGTTCAAATTCGTGTTTCTACCCCGTCCTACAAGTCTCTCACATAGAAACACACACGCTCTCTCTGTCGAACATGCCCACCCCTTTAATTCCGCCCATCCATGGCCACTAATGTCTCAAAGGATAATTATGTCTCCCACACATATGCCTAAGGTTAACTCGAGTTCCGGAACCATATGAATACATACAATGGGATTCTAGTAGAGCACCTTTTGTTTTGAGATCTCGCTCTCTCTCTCTCTCTATCTATCTATCTCTCTCTCTCTCTCACACACACACGCGCGCGGGTAGACATTGTTTATCACTTCATTTTTTCAGCACTTGCATGCACAACGTTTGTTTATCTCCGTGATGCTTTAAGCATGACTCGCACACATCCTATCTACCTATCCCTTAATATAGATATGGGTCACACAAACTCCTTCTCCCTACTAGCAAGATGCCCAAGCGTTGCATGGAACATCAAGATGCAATTGTATGTGTTGGCGTTCTGGGAACAGGGGTCCCCAGACTTGCCTGCTCGCGGCCTGCAGCGTGGCTCCACCAGCAGCCCCGTATGGCCCATCTTCACTAGTAAACATTCAAGACCCTCGCGAGGGGCCAAGCCTCGCGAGGCAGACGGCGCAAGACCTCCTCAGGGGTGGCCTCACCAGGCTGGCTCGAGAGGGGCAGAGAGATCAAGACGAGGGGCACCTCACGAGGTTTCTGTGACGCAAGCCATGACGACTGGAGCCAGGCGGGCGCTAGCGTGCGTAGTGTCCTCGTTTCCTCTTTGGTGCAAAAGGGGAAAGAGAAGACGAGGAGTCCCAAGGCATCAGGCAAAGGTTTCTATATCGGTGCAACAAGATCAAGACCAGCAGGACGGCATGACGGAGGTCACCGTAGAGCCCAAGACGGCGTCACCACCAGATCCTTTGGCAGGTGAAGACTAATTTTATCCGGATAGCTTGTACTAGTTGTCTCCCTTGGAATTTGGCCGTTGTGGGATCCCTTCCCACTCGATATTCGGGAAGAGGACCAGGGCCTGTATAATTAGGACTAGCCACCAGCATAGGGAGGCATCCGATTCGTACCTAGATCGAATCCATAGCACCCTAACCACTCAAGTTCACCAAGCACAAGAACACCTCTCCTCGTGAGGCCGTTCTTCCCTTGTAACTGTTCATCGATAGCCCAAGAGGCAATCCACCGCACCACACAGGAGTAGGGTATTACACCACAACGGTGGCCCGAACCAGTATAAATCTTGTGTCAGATGTTCTTTGGGTTTGTCGAGCTAGGCCGTGAGATCTTAGAGTGTGCGATCTAGAGAGGGGGAGAGATCTTTGTGTGCACCCCAGTGTTCGAACCTCAGGGGTTTTGCCGAACCCGAAATCCGACATTTGGCGCGCCAGGTAGGGGTGCGCCAGAGCTTCTCTTCCCCCGGTTGATCCGCCGATGTCTCGTGGGTCCTATGTCCGGTGACCCGAGGACCAACGCCAACCGCTGGGCAGCTTGGCCGGCCCCGGCAGTGCAGTCCGCCCGAGAAGACCTCAACCCCGCGCCCCAGGCGGGCGCGCACTGCCCAGCACCGCGGGGTGCGGGCGGCGCAGCCAAACGCCATCCATCCTCACTCCACGACAAGTGCGGGCAGCCGCAAGGGCCTCAAGCCACACTGCGGCCATGGCGACGCACACCCAACGGGAACAAGCAAACATGAGGGCCGCACTCACGGTGGCTCGGCTGCTGCTGCGATGCCGACTGATGGAGTGCGGCCGGGACGCATAGCTGGAGCGCGTCGCCAAGCTACTAGACGCCGCGGCCTCGGGAGCACTGCCCTTCTTCTCCTTGCTCATGCCTCAGGCCACGACTAGATCGCATGGTGGGCCTCGCGGCGCCCGCGCACCCCCAGGTGTGCTAGGAGGCTTCATCGACACCAGTGCGACCAGAAGCACTAGGCGCCCACTCGCGCCCACGCCACCTCCGATGGGTGCGGGCCCAAGCATTTCCACCCACGGCCTCGGTGGAATGCCGCCCTACCATCCTCAGGGCGGCGCAACGTGGAGCGTGGGGCACTTTGGCGAGGTCTTCAGGGAGGCAGCCTCGGAGGCCCACGTGCCCCGCATGATAGACCACGAGTATGCGCTAGAAGACGAGCCTGGCTCGTTCCTCGAGCCGGGCTGGGAGGATGAGGCGCTGGAAGCTGAGGCCTTCCAGGAGCCCCACGAGTGCGCCATGAGCCTCACCAACCATGCCGGCGACGACAGCTACAGGGTACCACTAATCTCTCAGGATCAAGCTTATGCTAAACATGGGTCGCAGGAGGATCAGGTCACAACGGTGGATGACGGCCCCAGATCAACGGCCTCCCACCCACCAGGAAGAGGGCACTAGGGGTTGCAGGGGAGAGGCCGGGAGCCAAGTCCCTCCCCGCATCACACGGACCAAGGCGCCCCTAGGATGTAGGCCCTCTGTCGGGCAGGTGCTGATGAGCCTTCCCCGGGCAGAGGACCCGTGGTCGCTGAGGGCGCCGCTGGCGTCCCCTTTGCCCCTTGGCTTCGTCTTGGTTTCCGGTCGAACCAATGGTGGTCGAGGGCGGCGCAAGGCGGGGCCCTCGTCTGGCGATATGAAGTAAGGCTCACGCATGTGAAGATCTCCGCTTGTGACACTCTCACGTAATAATGAGTGGGGCTGTACACGCCCCGGAGTCTCAGGAGCGCCGCCCTCGGGCCTCGGGGGCTCTGTCCCACGCCTAGTGGCAGCACTTAGCTCCGCGCTGGTGAGAAGACAAGAAGACTAGACTAGGTGCCAGGCGCGGCCATTTGCTCTTAACCTCTTTTCTACAGCCCTGTTTCTGGCT
>NC_041384.1:359005502-359035516 GCF_002162155.2 Triticum dicoccoides | reverse complement strand
TTCGTTCGATTTCTTGCCATCTGGTTCCTTGCCTGACTCGGGTTCGCACCCGCTGCCTCCCCCCTCGCGAGCCCCTCAAGAGCGGGGGCTGGGTGCAGCACGCGCGCATTGTGCGCACGCCCTTCCATGGCTAGTGCTTGCTCCTCGCGACACCCTCTTGGGCGGATCAGCATGCCGTTCAGGAGCTCATGACCTCAGGAACTAGCCGGAAACCGGTCGTGACCAAGGTAAATTTCTGCAGTAAACCCGCGACATGACTCGCGGGCCCATAAAAACACATCTTTAGCTTGTCCTAAGGAATAGAGGTAGTAATCTGTTTACATAAGGGGCTGCCCCTCCCAAAATGCTCTCACAACTTTCAGTGTTGTGCCCAAGTTCTCATATACAGGCTCAACAATGAGGGAGCACGGGCTCAATCGGACATATCGCTCGCCGCGTCCTCCGGGACGCCCTCAGACACGTCGCTGGCATCACCGTCACCATTGCCGGCATCACCCGCACCATCGTCGACCACATCGCGTTCATCCGCAGTGACCACCACCGCGTCATCCACGGAGGTCAAGGCTCTGACTAGAGCGTCCACATTGTCCTCTACCCAGCGCGCCAGGTCGTCCCGGATGGCCTCGGGCACAGGGGCAATGGCGGGGTCGAAGTCAAAGTTAGGGTAGGTGTTCTGGAGGTGGCTGAGGACACGGGAGAACGCGCGCTTGAGCAGGCCGCGGCTCCTCTCCTAAAAAAGCACGCGAGCCCTCTCGGATCGATTCTCTCGGCATGTCACCACGTCGGTGAAGAAAAGGAGGTGACTGGCATAGTCGTCCGAGTGGGGGTGAGGAGCATTTTCGTCACAAATGGCGCTCAGCGCCGCGTTGGCTCTGACCCTGAGGTTTTGGAGCATGGGGTCATGCTCGCGCTCTAGCGTCCGCCGCCGAAGCGCTTCCTCCCTGCCCTGCTGTGCGGAGGATTCGGCGCCAGGGACCCGCTGCTGAAGGGAAAACAGCTTGGCACGTGCGGAAGCTAGATCGGCTTGCACCGAAGATAGGGCGGCTGCGGCGGATTTCTCGCAACGTTCAGCCTCATCCAACCCTGACCTGAGGGCATTAGTCCTACCCACAGACTCGGCTTCCACAAGCTTCAACTTCAGGTCGTACCTGCCCACAAGATCCGTGCAAGCCTCGGCCGCCCGACGGTCGACTTCCTCCAGGGCCTTGGTCTCGCGCGCGCCAACATCATCCTCAGCTTGGGCAACTTGGCGCTCCCTCGTATCCAACTGCTCGAGCTCAAGGCTGCACTCCATGGCTTCCAGCGCTAGTGCTTCCTCGCGCCCTAGGATCTCTTCCTCCTCGGCAGGCGTCCCCTTCATCGATGCTAGGGCAGCCTTGCGCACCTCCACTTGATGCTCCATGGAGGTACTCCAGGCTTGGGCTCCCATACGCGCTTCTCTGTGATCTTGCGATGTCGGTCAGCTTCCTGGGCTTCTTCCAAGGCTCGGGCGCAAGCTTCGCGCGAGGTCGCAAGAGACGCCTCGGTGGCGCCCGAGGATGATGGCCACCTTCAGTTTATGCCACTCTTCCACCAGCCGAAGACCCTCAGCCTCAAGGTGCGCGTCTACATCCGTGAGCTCCCCGCCAAGCCGGTTCATCACGCCCATCGCCTCCTGGAAGAGATTGTGGCGGACGATGCTCCGTTCGTGCACAACTTTGAGCACGTGGCCGACTCCGTCCTCCACAACAGGGGCCGTCGATGAGACCCGAAGCGGCTTGCCCCCTTTCTGCTGGGGGCTAGGAGCTGGTGCCCCTCCGGACACCGACTGAGCTTCAGCAGGAGCCTAGTTAGGATGAGGCTCGCTGCTCGAAGAAGGAACCAAGACCGAAGCAATCCGGCTGCCGTCTATAACCAAAGGAGGATTCCTTGGTACGGTTGTCACACCCCCGACGAAGCCACGAAGAAGAGAGGGCAGGAGCGCGGGCTCAAGGTGCCAAGCTAGCGCGTCTGCCTCTCCAGCTGACCTCGCAACGCGGGCAGCATGTTGGCCTGGGACGCTCAAGGCCAGCTGGAGATCCGAGGCAGGAGGATTTTGCTTCCCGTGGGGCTTCGCGGCCTTAGCAGATGAGATCCTGAAGAACCACCATCAAGAAGGGAAGCAGCACTCAAGGAATTACAAAGATAAGGTACTTACTCATCTATGGCGATGTACTTCCTCTGTTTCAATGGCGATGTACTTCCTCAGCATGGGGACCCCGTCCTCTTGCGAAGTGCTTCGAAGTCTACACGGAGCCGACCAAAGCGTTGGGCATGGCGACCAGCGCAGGGCAAGGCTGGTGAAGCGCCCAAGGGGATGACTTCAGGAGCACCAAGCTAGGGGCAGCCATCAAGTACCGCCTCATGACGGCCTCCAGAGGCCTCTGGAGCTTTGGCCTCGGGAGCAGCGGGTTGCGTCACCCCCTCAACTGCTCCTCAGCGCAAGAGTTGTGGGCTCCCGAAGTTAACACCTCAGGAACTACGGGAGGCTCCAATGCCGCGCCGCCCGCACCTCCAGGTTCCGATGATGCTTGCCCTCTGCGTCCACTCTTGGGGCTAGTTCGGCGCCGGTGGAAAAGATGGGAACCACGATGACGGGGTTCTCGCGGGACCCCTCAAGGCCAACCGGACGCAACCCTCATTCATCAAAGGGGGGCATATGGCCCGCGAACTCCACCTTGTTCGGGTAGCAGTACAAGAGACAGCCCACCGGTGGCATATCGGCTGGCGAGGGGTTGCCCACCAGGACCTCGAGCACTGTTCTTCGTGCCTCAACTGGAAGCTCTGACTCCTGGAGTATCATGCGATCCGGGCCGATAGATAAGGCCCACATCGGCTAGGAATGGCGCTGAAGTGGGGCGACACATCGTCGGAGGACCTCCTTCAACACCATGGGCACGGTCAAGCCAAGGTCTTTCAACCTCCTCATCCGGAGCCAGACGAAGGCAAGGCGGGGGCTCGTAAGCTTCTCATGAGCCCAGCCGGAGCTGGGAACGGCGGGCGCAGATGGAGGCGAGAGCAAAGGGCTGAGCACTCTGACATCCACATACACCCACCGCATTCATAACCCGCTCACAGACGGCGGGAGCTCAAAGTCATTCCACGAGCCGACTGTCGCCACCATGTCCTGGAAGCTCAGGCACCCCGAGCATTGCCGGGGGTCGGCCAGGTACAGGGAAAAGAAATGGCGTAGAAGGGCCATGGAGGGGGCGATGCCCACCATGGCCTCGCAGACGAAGGCGAAGACAGCAAGAAGAGCGACATATTGGGGATCTAAGTGCAGCAGATGAATCTGGTAATGGGAAAGCACGGCGTTGAAGAAGGCGGAGAAGGGGGGAACAAGACTGGCCACAGGGCGTCGACGAAGAACTGGACCTTGGTGGCTGCTCTATCGACAGAAGCTCGGGACGCCGGCAAGGCTGCTGTCCTACCCCATTCGTTGAAGCTGGTGGCGAGTGCAAGGCGCACCTTGTTCATGGCCTCCTCATTGAGCACCCATGATCGTCCAGCAGCGGGCTCGACGGCAGGAGGCGGGTTGGCTGAGGACGGGGGCTTCTTCCCTTTCTCCATCCAGTTCGGCGCCATAACAATGGGGAGGATTGAGCTCAGGTTGGATTGGGAAAGGAAGCTGAGGTTCGAGGAAGCGAAGGAGTCAGGGGGTGCATTGCCAGCAAGGGGGAACTAACGGTGCAGGACGATGTGACCGCCTAGCCAGGCGGATATCAAGGCTGCATGGGGAAGCGGGGCCACCCACATCCAATTGATCGCCACGTGTCAGGCAGGGCCACAGGCTATTGGGGCCCATGGCACTCCGACCTTGCCCTTTGGCTTCACCTCGAAGTCAAGCCCGAGCACGCCTTGTGCTCGGCGGCTACTGTCGGCGTTCTGGGAACGGGGGTACCCAGACTTGCCTGCCTACAGCCCGCAGCGTGGCTCCACCAGCGGCCCCGTACGACCCATCGTCACCAGCAAACATTCAAGACCCTCGCGAGGGGCCAAGCCTCGCGAGGCGGACGATGCAAGACGTCCTTAGGGGCGACCTCACCATACTGGCTCGCGAGGGGCGGAGAGATCAAGGCGAGGGGCACCTCACGAGGTTTCTGTGACGCAAGCCATGACAACTGGAGCCAGACGGGGGCCAGCCAGGCGCTAGCGTGCGCAGTGTCCTTGTTTCCACTTTGGTGCTAAACGGGCAAGCGCAGACGAGGAGTCATGAGGCATCAGGCAAAGGTTTCCATATTGGTGCAACTAGACCAAGACCAGCAGGACGGCAGGACGGACGTCACCGTGGAGCCCAAGATGGCGTCACCACCAGAGCCTTTGGTAGGTGAAGACTACTTTTGTCAGGATAGCTTGTACTAGTTGTCTCCCTTTGAATTTGGCCGTTGTGGGATCCCTTCCCGCTCAATATTTGGGAAGAGGACCAGGGCCTTTATAAATAGGACTAGTCACCACCATAGTAAGGCATCCGATTCAGACCTAGATCGAATCCATAGCACCCCAACCACTCAAGATCACCAAGCACAAGAACAACTCTCCTCACGAGGCTGTTCTTCCCTTGTAACTGTTCATCCATAGCCCAAGAGGCAATCCACCGCACCACACTGGAGTAGGGTATTACAACATAATGGTGGCCCGAACTAGTATAAATCTTGTGTCACATGTTCTTTGGGTTCGTCGAGCTAGGCCATGAGATCATAGAGTGTGCGAACTAGAGAGGGGGAGAGATCTTTGTGCGCACCCATTGTTCTAACCTCAAGTGTTTTGCCGAAACCCGAAATCCGACAGTATGATTAGTTTATCTTGTGGGAGAAAAATATGAATGAGGGAATGCCTTATTTGCAAATGTGGAGAAGGGTGTGGGTATCTTTTTCCAAAATTGCCATAGTTTCCTTCCTATCCGTCAGATATAAATCGGATGGCCTATATTGCAGGATGGCAGGAACACCATCATCACCAACTCTGTTTTTTTATAAGAGTAGAGATATGTAAGTGTCACTGCCCCCCCACCCACCCACACACCCACACGTACACTTCCTGACACCGAAGGAGTAGGGTGACACCTCAATCTTGATACTAATCTATCGACTGGCTTCTCTCTCAAACACACACACACACACTACACGACACCAAAGGAGTAGGGTGGCACCTCGATCTTGATAGTAATCTATCTACTCCTCTTTCAAACACACACAGATACACACATACAGACAACCACTCACTAGTTGTGCCTCTGTGCCTACCACGCACACTCTCAATAAGACTCTCTCTGCCTCCCCTTCCCCACCCCCAACCCCAACAATGACAGTAGAAGGGTGACAACTCGATCTGATCTTAATCTGTCAATCGGTTTCTCTCTCAAACATAGTGTCTCTATGCCTCTCTCATACACACGAGATACATCTTTTTCTCCATAGCCCCCTCGATATGTAGACTTCTCATGCGCGCACAGCTGTAGTGATGATGACGCTGAAACCAATGTGCCTTGTTTTCACTGGCCTCGTGTGATAGTTTTCACCCTTCTGTTAATTAACAAGACAACCTTTTCTTTGTTACTACTAGTGAATCTGAAATCATTCAGGGCAGACATATAGTATACAACTTCAACCCAATTATCGCAGTAACTATTTTAAAAGAAACTAGCTTGATGCCGTGCATTACACGGAACATCAAGATGCATTTGTATGAGTAGTTTATCTTGTGAGATACTAGCAAGATGCCCATGAGTTCCACGGAACATCAAGATGCATTTATATGAGTAGTTTATATTCTGAAAGAAAAGGATGATAGAGGGAAGGACTTATTTGCAAATGTGGAGAGGGGTGTGGGTATCTTTTTGGAAAATTGCCATAGTTTCCTTCCTATACGACAGATGGTGATGATGGTGAAACCAACCACATCATCATCACCAACTCTGTTTTTTTATCTCTAACTCCTATAAAAGACTCAGTTGGTGATGATGGTGTGTCTGCCATCCGTCATTTCTGACCATCAGATGTGCATCTAACGACTATGATGTAAGTCGTGGCATTTCTGCAACAAGAGCCCACTTCTCTACTCCAATTTGCAGAAATCCCTTAGTATCTTGAAACCAACCACATCCCTCCCCCACCTCATCAAAACAACCACAAGGAATATATTTTGAGTGAAACCTAATACGAGTATATTTTTAGTGATATATACACCAAACTAGAGTGTTTTTATTTCAAGTTTGTGAACATGTATTATTCTATTTTGGATCTGTTGCAAAGCACGGGCACATTGCTAGTAAGACTAGAGAAAAGGATCAACGAGGGAAGGCCTTATTTGCAAACGTGGAGAGGGGTGTGGGTATCTTTTTACAAAATTGCGATAGTTTCCTTCCTATCCATTAGATATAAATCCGACGTCCTATATTGCAGGATAGCACGCACACCATCATCGCCAACTCTGTTTTCTACTCCCTCTGTTCCTAAATATTTGTCTTTTTAGAGATTTCCACAAGTGAGTACATACGGTGCAAAATGAGTGAATCTACACTCTAAAATATGTCTACATACACATCCGTATGTGGTACTCCATTTGAAATCTCAAAAAGACAAATATTTAGGAATGGATGGAGTATAAGAGTAGACATGGAGATATATCTCTAGCATGGTCTACTACAAAAATGTGTTGGACTGGTTAGCGTCGGATGCTCACAACATGATGACCTGCGTTCGAATTCTGTCTTTAACTTTAGATTTTTATATTATATATATATTACTTATTTAGTATATACTTCTTTCGCTATTGTACTGACAGTGGAACCCACAGAGTACTTAGAATGCAAGATTAAGGATCGACTTTGTTCTTTTTAACTTTCTGTATGAAGATGTAGCCACCCTGCAAGTCACGTGTACATTGTACATGCAATTAAATTTTATAGAGGGAGAATCATACATGCAATTAACTCAAATGGATTGGATGCGACTCTATTATTTCCAGCATAAGAGCATCTCCAATGGCAGCTGGCAAATTTCCTCCCGCTTCCTTCCACGGAGGACGACATCAAACGCGAGCGGCATACATTTTCACAACTCTAACCAACCAAATGAAATTCATGCAAGCACGGAATATTTTCATATATGCATGCAGGATTTCGTATAAAAAAGCCGGATCTTCATATAAACATGATGGATTTCATTACATTTATGAACTAAGCGGTGCTAATCCGGCTCTCTTGGTATAATTAATACTCCCTCCGTCCGGAAATACTTGTCCTAGAAATGGATGTATCTAGACTTATTTTAGTTATAGACACATCCAATTTATCCATTCTTAGAACAAATATGCCCTCCCGTGGATCCCATTGTCTTCCTCATGTCCGGTAGACACTTGTGGGGTCGACGAAGTTCCTCGGAAGAGAGGAAGCAGCAAAGAAACCACCTGAATGCGCAGTCGCCGCCTCGATGGTGGCCTTCATGGGACCCAAGTGGCGGCAGCCTCCCGTGTTCTACTTCTCCTTGATGTTGGTGGCGGACACGGAGAAGCTGGCCACCGACTCGTCGCTCTCCACAAACCCGGCTTCTATCTCTGCCTGCATGATATTGCCGCAGGCACGTGAGGTGTGGCTGCAGGCACGGGAGGCGCGGCCATCGCAGACACTAGTGGCGCGGTACGACGTGGCAGCGACGATGCCCCTACTGGTGTGCTCGCCACCGTGCTGGCGTGGAGCAACTCGCCACTCCTCATCGAACTGAACTGGAGCGGCGAGTTGCCGAACCATGTGCCGGATTGGGGAAAGAACTGGCTCCATCGAGCCAAGCGAGGTTGATGAAGCACCGAGCGGCCTCGCCCATATCCGGAGGGCTCCGCAGGCCACCCAGCTGGGTAGTATACCTGAGAATGGCTCCTAGGAAGCCATCGGGAGAGTGGAGAAAATGGTGGAGCAGGAGATGGGGGAGCGGCGGAGGGGTGCGATTCTTGCCCGCTGTCTATCTGGCCTCATTTAAATAGAGGGTGGACAGTAGGAGCTTGGCCGGCGTCTGGTCTAGTTTAAACTGAGGGCGGACGGGAGGAGCTCAGCCGGTGTTGCGTTTAATTCCGGCCCGCTCATGAATGGACGTTTGGCTGGAGTAGGTTTTTCGGTTTGCATGCGGGTTTAATGGAAGGGTTTGATGGAGGCGAGGAGGCGTGTTCAGCTGGGCATGCAGCGGGCGGCGCAGTACTATTCGATTTGACAGCGGGTGGCGCAGTTCCCGATACGTCTTTGATGCAGACGAGGGAGGGGTAGCGATTACCGAAATGTTGAATGAATAATGATGCATCCTCCTTCAATTACCATCGTGCATGCATGAGGGAAGTAATGGGAGGAGCACCGGGAAAAGAGGTTGCACGATGTGAATGCAACACAGTTTGCGCTCATATAAAGGAGCCCCTCCATTCCAATGCATCTACCACATCATACGCAGCTAAGCATTTGCCTAAGCACCTACACTAAGTGCAAAAGTGCTCACCCTAGACCCAAGGCGGCGATGCGCGCGAGCATAAAGGGGCTGTGCCAGATGGTCCACGACACCGGCCTGCGGCATGGCCCCGAGGATCGTCTCCAGACGGTGTTCACGACCAGCTGGTGGATGGCCGCCGTCAACGCCAACTAAGACTCTCAGTTGAACCAGATGATCATTGCCACCACCAACAAGTTCAACATCCTCAAGAAGCTCGGGGACGACATCGTCGTACTCCTCCAGCCCATGTGCCTGGGCTCCTCATTGCCTGCCACCCTAATCGGCCTCCATGGCTGGACCCTCTTTCAAGCACTGGTGGCCCTGTGACTGCCCGCCGACGCCACGAAGAATGTCCACCGAGAGGTCGCGCTCGCCGCGAGGCGCCTCGCCCTGCAAGAATTCGTCGACCTATACATCCACATGTATGAGCAAATCATGTACATAGGTATCTACAAGGCCAATGAGGACTCTACGATGTTGACCTTCCTCAACCGGCTGGAAGCCTTGGATGCCTTTGTTGAGAAGCACCCTGACCTCGCCACAAATGTCGCCGCTCCTTAGGAGCCGGTCGGTGGCCCGGCGCACTAAGTTGAGGAGGAGCAGGTCGTACGTTGATGGATGCATCTTTCTTCTTGCCTCCTGTAACCACCACTGCGATTGCATCATCATGGCCTTAATTCTTATTGTGCTATTGCATTCTCGTTCGAGTCAATAACGACATGTGCGATCCCTTTGATTAATTATATGCATCACTTCAACTAGTACTCCATCCGTCAATTTATAAGTTGTGCTTACATTTTCCATCAACTTCGTGCAACGCACATGCATCTTGCTAGAAACACTAGAACATGTCGGACCGCATGTGACCAAACTGACGATGCACCAACCTAGCTACTACGTAGCCTGCTTATCTAGCGGAAATAGCCCTTCCCTAACATTTCTAATCGTTATTTCTATCTATCGATCGTGCCAAGGAGCAGAACCAAATGTTACAATTTATATATTTTTCTCTACTCCTACTCCTATTATGCTGGTGTGTCTGCCATCTGTCATTTCTGACCATTAGATCTGCATCTAATGGTTGCGAGGTAAGTTGTGGCATTTTTGCAACAATAGCCCACTTCTCTACTCCAATTTGCAGAAAACCCCTTATTATCTTGAAAGCAACCACATCCCTCCCTCACCTCATCAAAACAGCCTGAGAAAAATATTTTGAGTGAAAAGTAATATATTAGGAGTATATCAAAACAAGACTGATTTCTTTCAAGTTTGTGAACAAATACTACTATTCTACTACTTGGGATACATCGCAACGCACGAGCACGTTGCCAGTAAAAGGAAAAGGCCTATCGCATTCGCGTCGCACCCCCACACGCCCGAGAATCGAGAGTACTCCACGACCCGTCCGTGTGGGGACCCTGACTCATAAGTTGTGATCACCGAATGCACGTGCATAGTGATCCCAGAGATCAATGCTCAGTGAACACACAGAAGCTGAATAACAAGAGTCTTACATCCATACATACCGTCTCACACAAATTATGACCATTATAGTTAAGTCTTACATAGATAAAGCCGCAAGGGCTAAATACCAAATAAACTTAAGCAACGGAAATCTTCGTCGGTAGGTAGAAGCCATGCCATCTGCCTTAACCCTACAGGCATTTTGACTGGGAAACGTCCTAGTTCGCATTTTCGTCTCCAAAGAACTCCTCTTCGAACTCCCGTTCTTCCATTCCTAGCCAATTAAATAACCAGTGGCAAGCCAATGAGTTCTTTGAATGTACTCGCAAGCAACCCATGATTGGAACAAGGCACAACAATGCAATGATATAGCACTAAGTAGGTAGTTTTTAGAAAGCTAGTTTTGGGTGCAATGACATGATCTATCAACCCGCAAAGTATGCATCATGAGAGTACAGATACCCGTATGAACAAGTTAAAGATATCAACATAAACAGAGTTGGACACCAATCCAATTTGATCATTGTGTCAAGTCATATGACTTAACCCAAATAGTTTCATCAACACACACACACACACGTGCAGTTTCCAATACTCTGGACATAGTTTAAGTAGCACCGCCCAACTGTCCTTGACCGTGGACACGGCTATTCGAATAGTTTTACACACTGCAGAGGTTGCATACTTTACCCACCAGATCCGGGGAACTTCCGTGTCATCCACGACCCGCGGTACCTCAAGTACTTGGGGTAAGCACCCGATCACTATCTTTCCCTACACGACACTAACATAGAGTCCACTCGATTGGTAGTAACCCCCATGCCCAACATTTCACATCTTAAAATTGTGGAGCCTTGCTCCCATATTCATCACATACCACAAGCATGGGGTACCAACGGTGTGTCTGGTGCCCTGTGAAAACAGTCATCGCCGCCCTACCTGGCACGACCCCTTCCTGAGAGAGCGCAATAACGACTCTCCCGTCACTAGTAATGCGGGCTCCAAGCTAGTATCGGTCTAGGTAATCAATAATGCCCTTTCCCATATAAGGGTAGAGTGGTTGCGCATGTAAGGTTGGGACACTCGACAAATCTTAAATCTAATCCGTTTTCTAGAACACTCCCACACAACTTGCCCTGGTACACCACTTCTTTACCGAGCGGTAACCTAGCTCACCATCTCCCTCGGGCATTAGTGGCACCCGATGGGGTTTTGAAAAGACCTTGAAAACAACTTGGTTTCCTTCACCACGCATATACCCATCCCATTTTCATAGCAGCTACTTAGCATCCTAACTACACCCACTCGCATAACCCTCATAGAATAGTAGGGTCATGCATCATGCAAGTGTCAACGAGAAAAGCAACGGAGGCAAACCACCTCAAGTGGTCACCACATTATCATGACTTCGATGCAAGCAATAAAAGTGCCATATGACATGCACAAAAAGGGTTTCTTAGACATGGTCAAAGGGCTGCTTGCCTAGTTCATTAGAGTCTTCAAATCTTCTGGTCCATCTCCAAGTATTTCGTCTACTTCATCAACTAACGTCGGAAACAATTATAGTAAGCAACACAAGAAGGCGGAAAATAAAAGTGCTCTAAAAATATGAAGTTGACTTTTCTAGGACTTCTCTGGTTATATGAAAAATAACCAGAGTGGTTTCATTGGGATTGGATCAGTGAATATTTCTGAACATTTCAATATGATGGAACATATGGATCTACGGATTTGCAAGAAGTGTACATAAATATATTTTTGAAAAATGAGCAAAGGCACCAATTTAACAAAGGATGATTTTAGAAGCATCTATGATTTGGTTTCACTGGATTTGGAGTTCAAATGAATATTCTATGGATTTGCAAAGTTGACAAATATGAAGAAATGGCTCATTATATTGTGTTGCGTAGAAAGTATTAATAAAAATGTCCATAACCTAAGTTATGCACTCATAAGCATCTAGAAATTTGAATCATGGCATTTGGATCAACTATGATCTCTCTGTGATTTTCCGAAGTCCATCACAGAAATAGGGAAATTGGGGTTTTGTGAAATATGTGTGAAGGAAACTTTTCTGGAAAAATGAGCATGATGCATCATGAGGTAGATCAAGAATTTATAAGCTACTAGAAATTTGAATTACTAGATTTGGAGTTCATAAGATTTATTTGTAGATTTTACAAGTTTAAAGAAAAAGAAAAAGAAAAGGGAAAGGGTTTTACCCTTATCCTGCGCACTGGGTGGGAGATAGCATTGGGTCGGCCCAGCGGCTCAGCTACGCGGCTGGCAGGGGCGACCTCGAAGGCACCCCAGACGGAGTACGCCTTCATTGCGCGGGAAGCGGGTTTACTCCCGGTCCGTCTCCACTTAGACGGGCGGGGCCTGCCCATCAGGTCGCTGACGAGTGGGGCTCGGTGCTCAGGCCGTCTCCTACCTCCCGCTCGAACAGAGCATAGGCAGGGGAGGCGAGGCCGAGCAGGTGTCGGCGTTCTCCCCGGCGGTATCGGCCACCTCCGGCGATGCCCAGCATACCGGCGTGCTCAGGAGAGCGTGCCACATCCTTCGAGGTGCACCATGATCGCAGGGGTGGCCAGACACGAGCGCATCATCGGCCGCGGCGGGCGAGGCCGGCGGTGGTGATGGAACTCGACGAAACAGCCACGAGAAGGAGAGGGAGAAGCACGGGAGGGGCTCGTGGTGATGGTGGAGGTGCTCTAGTGCATTCTAGAGGGGAGGATGAGGAGTGGTGTGTGCGAATTTAGGGGGAGGCCGATGGCAAGGCTCCGGCCATGGTGGCGGATGGAGAGCGCGAGGAGAGGAGTGGGTTGGTCCAGGGGGTCCCCGGGAGGGAGAGAGAGCCAAAGGAGTAGAGAGGAGGCTCGGGGTGCCCTTAAGTAGCCGACCCGTGGCTCACCATGGACGGCGACCACGACCGCGGACTAGGCGATGCCAGGGGCTGATTTGGCACCCTAGGCCATGTCCTAGGTGTTCGTGTGTGTGGACCAGGTCGGGGGGAAGGAAAGGGGGAGCGGGGCGTGCTCCAGGAGGGTCCCGAGCTCGTGCACCCATTGGCCGAGCCGGGCGGCGTCGGGCATGGGCAACAAGGGGGTGAGAGAGAGGGGGAGAGGAGGGGGTCTGCACGGCTGTCATGTTGCGGACGTCAAGGGCCTCGACTGGCGTGAGGGGGAGGCTCGAGGTAGTCAGGGGACGCGGCATCAACGGTCGGGAGCACGATGACGTGCTCCAGAGCGCGTCTTTGGATGGTGTCCATGGCTTTTCGTGTGCACCAGTGCATCCACTTGTGTCTGGCAGCTGCCCGGGGGAGTAAACAATGGGAAAGTAGCATTGGATGCCCTGGGGAGACATTGGAGGAGAGGTGGGGTTGAGAGAGAGAGAGGGAAAACTGATGTCCAGGGAAGAAAAATGGGGTTGTGCCCACCTTCATCATTGCCCCTCGGGCAGGGAAGCACACCACAGGTAGAGGGTGACTAGGAGAGGTTGTGGGAAAAGTTTCAACTCATGGAGATTACTGGAAGGAGCTCAAACATGGAGTTTTAAATTCTGTCAGAAGGTGTTTGATGGTGGTTTGGGCAAGAAAATGCATTCTCCCTTCCATCATATTTACCATGAGTGAGTGGCATCATATAATAGTAGTGTCCACCAATTTTGAGGTCAAATGGAGAAAGTGGTCAATGCAACTTTTGTAAACCCTAGAAATCAGCAGAAATGGCTTTCCCAAGATTTAGTCCTGCAAATCTATTCTCCTTGATGCACCACTTGGTGTAGTGTCATCATTTTAGGATTTGAACATGTACACAAAAATTCAGATCAAAAGGACACACTTGGTAATGTAGAGTTGTTCAAATTTGATTCTGGGCAGAAAGGGTTTTAAATCACTTTGATCATGATATCGTTCTCTCTAACTTGTGCCATTTGGCCTAGATGCATTATTACACCATTTGAGCATGTGTACCAAGTTTGAGAGCATTTGGATATGCTTGGCAGTGCAAAGTTGTTCAAACTTGGAAAAGGACAGAAATGGTTTTGAGAGGGTTTGGTGGGGCTATATTGCTCTCCATGACATGAGACTTTGTAGGATCCCCAAGTAGGTCATTTTTTACATGCTAGAATTTTCTTGGAATTAATGAGGAATATTTCCTTTGTAAATATTTCAAAAGCTTGAAATATCCAGAAAGAGTGTTTGAGGAATTTGACCAATATTTGGTTCATGACCATGTGTTGAAACTCATATATATGCAATGTACCCATTGAGTGTCCCTAAATTTTCTCAAATATTTTTTAAACATTAAAATAATTTTGACGTATTAAAGACCATTTCCGGCCTTAATAAAAAGCCTTTAAATAAAATAGGAAAATAACTTTTAAAATTATATTTTTGTGGTTTCTGGGTGTCCTATATCTAATAGGAGTAAAATATAATTTTTTTAAAGATTTTTCACACCCTTCATTAAGTACTTGTAGTTCAAGTCTCAATTCAGGGGGTTTTGGAAAGCCTAATTTAGAAAATACTTTTTGGCCAAATTATTTTTACAAGAAAATTCTATTCTGACCTATACACATGGCATGATCATTGGGCAAAGTTTTGGGTCAAGGAGAAGAAGTATAGGTGTTGGGGGATTTATTTGATTTTTAGAGCACTTGCAAACAGCAAAGAAAATCCAATCAAACAAAGACCAAACACTCAAAAGTTTTTGTCAAACCACATTTTATCATGATTAATTAGCTTAAGTGTTGTGGCATGAAATCAGGGTGTGACAGTCCGGCACGCCACATACCTAGGGAAGGCGTGTTGCCTAGCATTTTCACTTTCATGTGGGACCGCCGTTGAGAAAACCGACCATTGGCAAACCGCACCTCGCACCCCGCCCGCCGCCGGGTTGGAAAACAGAAACAAGGGGAAGATCTAGCTGTAGCACGGAAGCCAAGAAATTTGGTGTCTGATGGGGCTCATTGATAGAGTGTTATTTATTCATAACTAGCAAGATGCCCATGCGTTGCACGGGAAATCAAGATGCATTTGTATGAGTAGTTTATGTTGTGGGAGAAAATGATGAATAAGAGAAGGCCTTATTTGCAAATGTGGAGAGGGGTGTGGGCATATTTTTGCAAAATTGTCATAGTTTCCTTCCTATTCGTCAGATATAAATCGGACGACCTATATTGCAGGATGGCAGACACACCATCATCACCAACTCTCTTTTTTTATAAGAGTATAGATATAGATAGATATAGATATAGATATAGAGAGTAGAGATTTGGTTACAAAATCTCATGCGTGCAATGCACGTGTAGCTTACTAGTTGGTTAACCAATCTCATCCGGGTTTGGCACGAGCTCATACTGTGTGAGCACCACAAGGCCTGCCGCAGGAGTTACCATTTCCCTCTCGGGGCCCACGTGACCGAGCTTCAGTGGCTTAGTGCATCGGGCTATGAGTCAATGACATACAGACCTTAAATGCGACTGGATCACATGTAATTCTCATGGTGATGGTGTGGTTCGCGACTCACTCGTTCGAGATGAACCGGCCGGTTGTGGCGTGGCCGTGGCGAGGGTGCCACAGCTGGGCATCAAGGCGTTATGAGGGGTAGATGGTGTCGGATTTCGGGTTCCGGCAGACCCTTGAGGTTCAAACACTGGGGTGCGTGTGGAGATTTCACCTCCTACCTACCTGCGCCCCTCCGCCTCGCTAGGATCTAAACTACGGAAAGAACAACACAAGAGACACAGGGTTTATACTGGTTCGGGCCACCGTTGTGGTGTAATACCCTACTCCAGTGTGTGGTGTGGTGGATTGCCTCTTGGGCTGATGATGATGAACAATACAAGGAAGAACAGCCTCGCGAGGGTCTGTTCTTGGCTGGGGCGATGAACTGCTTGGAGGAGTTAAGTCACCTTTCTCTCTCTCTCTCTGATCCTTTCTTCTATCCTTCCATCCCCCCTATTTCCTTCCAACCTCTGAACCTCTGAAAAAAAAACCTTTGTTCTGTGGGTGGCTGGTCCTATTTATAGAGGCCCTGGTCCTCTTCCCAAATATCGAGCGGGAAGGGAGCAAACAATGGCGGGCTAATTTGAAGGGGGACAGCTAGTATCAGCTATCCTGACAAAAGTAGTCTTCGCCTGTGCAAAGCTCTGGTGATGATGCCGTCTTGGGCTCCACGGTGACCTCCGTCTTGTAGTCCTCATGGTCTTGGTCTCGTTGCACCGAAATGCCAACCTTTGCCTGATGCCTCGGTACTCCGCGGCTGTGCTTGCCCCCTTTGCACCAAACAGGAAAGGAGGACACTGCGCGGGCTGGCACCCTTGGTCGTCATGGCTTGCGTCACGGGCACCTCGTGAGGTACCCCGCCTTGATCTCTCTGCCTCCTCATGAGCCAGCCTGACGAGGCCGTGCCTGAGGAAGCTCCACGTCATCCACCCACCGAGGCTTGGCCCCTCGCGAGGGTCTTGGGTTTGTGTTGGTGAAGATGGGCTGCGCTGGGCCCCCCTTTGAGCCACGCCGCAGGCTGCAGGCAGGCAAGTCTGGGGACCCCCGTTCCCAGAACGCCAACAGATGGCCACACTGGTGGGTACTACCTATAGTACAGAAGTATTCCAACTGAGGATTGATGCCTAGGACAAAATGTGTCATAGCCGCTGGATAAAAATTCGATGGTCCGGGAGTACGGACCGGAGCAGGCAAGCCGCGTCCAATCGGGTGTGGCTATGGTATAAAGTTGATGGTCGCCATAGTTCAGCTAGCCCGCATGTCATGCACACAAAGGCAGAGGAGCGATAGGGACGAGAGGGATGAGGCGAACGTCAGGGGACGTCGTTCCTTGGGTTGGAGCGGTGTCGTGGGAATCGCGTGTGGGTGTGGCAGTGGTAGAAACAAGAAACGTGATGGTCGCCGTGGTTCAACTTCCATGGACAAGCTGTCATGTTTGCTGACACATGCATTGCCTCCCGCTCACTGCAAGGAGCAGTAGTAGAGAAAACTTGTTCCAAAGATACCATTTTTCCGTTAAAATTCTCGAGATATCATTAGTTTTTACACATGGGATTACTCCTGCAAGGGTCAATCACAATAGGTGTTTTGTAAAAAAATGCATCTTAATGTTTCCTGCAATGCATGGGCATCTTGCTAGTTATAGAAGAAGGCCACACGGGCATGTTGCCGTAGGTTGTGCCACAGACCCAAAATTAATTTTCTTTTCAGCCGTTTAGGTGCACAGGATGTCCTGCCACGCTACAAAATGTAAAAAAACAGCTCCAAAATTTTTAAAACCTGTTATCTTCAAACTATCAAAACAGCCCGAGGAATATATTTTGAGTGAAGCATGATTTACTTTTATTGATATATGTATATCAAAACTAGAGTGTTTATATTTCAAGCACGTGAACAAGTATTATTCTACTACTTTGGATCCATTGCAATGCACGGGCCAGCACATTGGTAGTAGTAGTCTCTATCTCTATCTCTACTCCACTCTTATAAAAAAAATAGAGTTCTTGATGATTGTGTGCCTGCCATCCTGCATTATAGGTCTTCCGATTTATATCTGACAGATAGGAAGGAAACTATGGCAATTTTTTGCAAAAAAATACCCACACCCCTCTTATACTAGCAAGATGCCCGTGCGTTGCACGGAACATCAAGATCTTGTGGTAGAAAAGGATGAACGAAAGAAGGTCTTATCTACAAATGTGGGGAAGAGTGCGAGTAAATTGTCATAGTTTCCTTCCTATCCGTTAGATATAGATGGGATGACCCATATTGCAGGACGGAAGGCACACCATCATCACCAACTCTGCTTTTTTATAGGCCGTCCAATTTATATCTGATGGATAGGAAGAAAACTGTGGCAACTTTGCAAAAAGAAACCGACACCTTCTCCACATTTGCAAATAAGGCCTTCCCTCGTTCATCCTTTTCTCTCACAAGATAAACTACTCATACAAATGCATCTTGATGTTCTGGCAACGCATGAGGATGTTTCCTTGGGGGTCTCTCCAGCGCGGCGTGGCCATAGTTGCAAGTTGACGCCCCTTGAGATGCCAACGTTGAGGGGCACTTGGATTTTCTCCGATGAGCCGATAAGATGAGTTTGATCACGTAGTAAATGCATTCTAAAGATTACTTCCGTGTCCATTTCCTCATTCTCCCCCTGCCCACTGTTTCACAGGTTAGGCTCAGTGCGAGTGGAGATTGGCTTGCATATGTACGGGAGGGTACCAACATCAATTTGCACAACATTTACAATGGTGACACCGTTCCCGTAGAACCTTTGTCCAACATTGGGATCAGCCATGCAACGGGCCACTGCCTGAATTGGTACGATGGAACCACGATGAGATTGAAGAAGATAGCACGAACCTTGTACATGGCGATCAAAGGTGGACGATGCTGTCTGCGGCCGATTTGTTGCCGTACGAGTACGAAGATGCGGTGCTCCTTTCTAACCGCATCTTCGTGGTGAAAAACCAAGGGACTTGTTTCGTATGGGACACATCCAACGGTATACTCCTTCTCTCCCAGTTTATTTTCTTTGATTTTTTTCGTTTTATAAGTTTCAAACTCAAATTTAGTGCTCCCCATCACATGTTGAGATTACAATGTCCATTAAATCGTTGGGTGCATATATAGTAAAGAAACAAATCTCGAGTTTGCCACGAGTTCATGGAGCGGTAGCACCACAAGGCCTAGCGCAGGAGTTACATTTACCTCTCAGGGCCCTCAGGTCTGAGCTTCAGTGCCTTACGGCACCTGCCTTTGAGTCAATAACATGTGGACCCGATAGGTGGCTGGTCCACATGTAATACTCCCAAAGGCAGAGGGGCAGTGGGGCCGAGAGGAGTGAGCCACAGGTCGGGGGACATGTGGTGTCATGGGTTTGAGCGGCGTCATGGGAATCGCGTGTGGCTATGGTAGAAACTTGATGCTCGCCGCATTTCAGTTGGCCCACGTGTCATGCACACAAAGACAGAGGGGAGGTGCTGCCGAGAGAGGTGAGGCGCACGTCGGGGGACCTAGTGCCGTGGGTGGGAGTGGCGTCGTGGGAATCGCGAGTGGCAGTGGATGAAACGTGATGGTCGCCGTAGTTGAACTTCCATTGACAAGCTGTCATGTCTACGGACACATGCATTGCATACCGATCACTAGAAGGAGTAGTAGAGAAAGCTAGGCGGATAAATAGTTCCTTATGGTCAAGTGGACCCACGCTACTACTTGTTCTAAAGACATGCACACCATCGAAATAGCCCATCTATATCAATATACATAGAGAGGGAATATATTTTTTGACAAGAGAGGAAATAGTTCATCGATCTATAATGCCCTGCTGGTGCAGCATCTTCTTCTTGTTGTTGTTCTCATTTTCTGTGGGAGACGACTTTGCAACAAGCTCTCCAGACCTTGCAGCTATCTCGAAACTCACACGGGCATCAAGGGCAGCATATTTTATCCGCTCATATGTAAAGGGATAATTCTCCCATCCAGACGACCTTAATGCCAGCATCCCTTCACCCTTCTGAAGATTTGTTCCGAGCACAAAATTTGCTACGTCGAATAGGGATGGTGTCGATTTATCACAATCTTCTACAGGAATTTTTATTTTGGTTTGTAGGTCAGTGATGCTTTTCAAAACAAGGTTGTACGGCTCCAACTTTTGTTTGTCCCTTGCGATGGCTGCCCTACGGAAGTATATGTCCTCCCGAGACAATAAATTGTGAAGCTCACGTGGTGTGGAGGGCACGTGTATGATGTGGTACACTAAAACACCATCTTCGAGGCATAGTTGAAGGACGGCGGTGCATTGGATCTTCCCAGTGGCACGCTCCGTGTACTCTGCGTCGAGACTGATGACATTCATCTCCACCTTTTGGATGGAGTTGGATACATTGTTGATCCACTTCCGAAAAACCCTTGGGTGGTCGGTGACTGTGGCAACTATGCTCAACGAGCCTTCGACGAGGACATGTTGGACGCTAAAAACCTGCATCTCGATCTCTTTCTCCATTTGGAACCGCTGGACCGGAGGGCTATGGTTTGGAGAATTAGGATTAGATGGCTAGTATAACTAAAGAATATGATTATTTATAGGGGCTTCGAAATTACTCAAGGAGGATGTGAAGAGGTTAAAAGAATGTGAATGCAGTGTGGTTTGGATGCAAATGAAGATCAAGGAGTAGTGAAGAAGCCGAGGAAAATCGGTTCCCGAGGGAGAAGTAAATGGGAGAAGTGGCCTGCAGGCAGTTGAATAGACAGCTAGGTAGATTAAACTAAAAGGCTACGCGGGTAGACTGAGGAGTGGGGCCTGTCCCTGTACGTGCCCATCCTTCCAGCGCTACATGTGCCCCTAGCTAGTTAAGGTCACTCTTTTGAATCACCGTGGCGAGACATTTTATGATTCCTTTTTATTTCTGCACCCCTCCTGACAGGTGGGACCTATGCAAACGGATAAAAAATGTGTCATAGCTGGTTCAAATGGATATTGGCGCGTGCATGGGAGACACAACATTCTCTAGTTAAGGAATATACAGTTATCCTCAAAAAAGAAAAGTCCTTCTTCGCGCTTCCGCATGCACGAGAATTTGGTTCTGCTCGCAATATGGATGATACATGGAGGATGAAGTGAACCCAGAGGCATGCTAGCATGGGAGTACTACTCATCTTCCTACTACTCCTACTAGTAGTAGTACAGCTGTGGTACACTTGATGGTCAAAATACTATTATTCATCCGGTCCTCACAGTGAAGTGACAAGACCCTGCGCCCGAGGTGACACCAGTCCAGGCAGCGTGTCCGGGTCACCAAAGTCAGCCTCACCTTGTGCACTGTGTAGTCACTGTCGCCGCCACTGTATAGCATGCCTCGCCTCGTCTCCCTCTCCCCTAGCACCACTCCATCTCCATCTCCGTCTCGCCGGAGATCCTGAGGTCACTCTTCATCATCTCATTGTGCCCCGCGTAACCTCGCATCGCTCGCCTCCCCCAGTACCATTATTCCCTCACTAGCCACTCCAGCACTGAAAGCCTTCTCCCCCGTAAATCAAGCCCCCCAAAACCCCACCTTCCAAACTCCACCATGGCCGAACGTGAACCGCGTAGCATCCATATGAGCCGCGATTGGAGCAATCTCCCCATTGACGTCCTCGACCTCCGTTGTTCATGTATGGATATGTTGAGCACCCTATGGCTGGCTGCATGCTCGAGGGAGGCCTAAGCTTTTCAAGACACCCTGCTTGCTGCTATCTGGTGTTGCGAGATTTTCTCACCATGATACGGAGGCGTACATGATGCCCCTCGACTTCAATCCGACGTCCATTAGCCAAAACTTCTTTGCAGGTATGTAGTGGGTCGCCGTACATCATTTCCCTCGACATCAATCCGATCACCATCGCCCGAAACTTCTTGCAGGTATGTACTGGGTCGGCATGAACTCCCACTGGATGACTGCCGTCAGAGAAGATGGGGAAATGTTGGTGCTCGTGAACTTCCAGACCTCCCATGAGATTATCCTTCCTCCGTTGGATGAGATAGAGTTTTACCTTCACGGTCCAAGTCATCTAGATTATGTCGTCAGTTGAACGCACCTTGTTTTGCAGAAGATTATAATCTGCCAAGTGCCCACACGACATGCGGATTACGCAGACTTCAAGCTAATTGCCTTGTTCGACAAGGGACTCACCTATCTTTCCGCCGGTGCCTTCTTTAGCTAGAGACAGCCCAGCTCTTAGTGGGTCATTGTCAAAGCTGATACACACTTCTGTGATGCTATTGAACACAATGGCATCATCTACGCGATCGACAAAGCAGATGGCACCACGTATTGCTGGGACGGCGCGTGTAAGTTGTTTCCGTCTGATGTTAATGATGACGTCATGACACTGTTTGAACTTTTTGTGATGATTGACATATCCTTGTTTGAGAATAATTTGAGTAGAACTATGGCAATGTATTAGAGACGCTGTAAATCAGCTATATTTGGAATGAGTTAATTCATGCGATTGTGACCATGTCATTACAGCCAATTTGTGCCCCTGAATAATCAAACTATTAGGAATATATTGATATTCTCCTTATTTTATAGTAATCTATATACTACTAAATATGAGTGTGTATCAATGGCCATGTTAGTTTCCTCATTTTCATGATGTAGAGACATGCATCACACTGTTGATTTCATCTAACCATACATTAGGGAAGTAAATGTGCATATGGACAACTCTATATTTTGAAGTAGTGAAATCCTGTAATGCTTACCATGTGTACATACCAATGTTCGCCATTCAACAATCAATAGCTAGAATAATATGCTCACAAAAATTTTGCCCACAGAACATGGGTATATAAAAATGTATGGTCTATTAGTTTCCTTGAAGAATTTGTTGGTGAGGATAGAACATGATTACATAACATGCATGGCATGGTAGTTTCCTGTGAAGAATCGATTGTGAGATAACTTGAGTGTAACCATGCATGGCACTTCTATATTTTCGAACCCAGTATACATTTCCCTATATATTTCTCCCAGTTCCAACAGGGACATATCAATGTTGTTTCTTACATTATCCTACTCATACTCTGAACAATGCTGATCTTACATTAACAATGCATGTCCTTTTTGGTATGATGCAGTGTCCCTACAGTAACTGCCCTTTGTAATCACACCACCTTTGCCAAAAATAGGGAAGCACAACTGGTTCCTCGCTCGATCAAAGGACGAAAAAAAAGACTGATGATCATTCGTGACACATGAGCCAGAAATGTTATATTGCAAAGACCCCATTGTATGCAAGCACCGTGAAATACGTGAGTATCCGGACAGTGGCTATTACGTCTATGAGCAGGATACCAGCTTGTTGGGGCCTACATGATTTTTGAGTTGGAGGCGGGTAAATAGCTTTGGTTCATACCCTCTGTTTCTCGGACTCAATTATCCGATTAACCAGGAGATCATCGTTGGCAAGGACCATGATGGCAGAGAGGCTCTGTTTGCTATGGAAAACTGTGTCTACACAGTGAGCCCTAGGAGTTCGGGAGCAAACTCCCCTAAATGTCAATGATACAGCCTGCAGCCAAAAGAAGGTGAGAATGACAAAGGCATCTGGATTAACTTTGATCCTTGGATGTTTAGAGTCCAACAGGTAGTGATGTGGTTCAAGCCTTCAGTTTGATAGGTAATTGGGCTATTGCGTCGAAAGGGTGGAGTACTAGTGTCTCCTGATCACTGCTGGCTGAACCGGGGCTGCAAATTATGATGGTGTTGGATCATCCCTCTTTGAATGACTTGTTGTATTTGCTGCTTGTTCTGGATGGGTAGTTCTCTCTTTTGTTATGCATATTCCTTGTCATTTGGTCATCCTCATCTATGTCACTCTTACTATGTAATAGTTGCCTCTATTTAGAATGTCATTCTAGTCTGGATAATGAGAGTCTGAGCGTTGCAGATGGGTGCGTTTTGGTGGTGTAGCAAGACTTCTTATGAACTATCATGTCTTGATGTTTATGTCAGTAGTAGTCACTAGTCAGTGTTTGAATGTTGTATATATCATTGTTTCGAACAGTTTATTGTCTCGAACTGCTGGTGGGATAAATGAGGGCATCACCATTCTCCAGTGTTCAGAGTATATCTCCTTTTTTCAAGTTATAATTTGAGCTTAGTGTCTGTTCGATGATGTACACTTGTTTGGGCCAGTAAAGTGTCGTTGAATATGGGCCGACTAGTAACGCAATGCCAAATAAGTCAATTATGACTCTCAGGCTAGGCTCTCAAAAGATCCTAGGGCGCCATCGGTGTTTTCGTGCGCTTGTGCGCCGAGAGCATATTGGCGCGTGTTCGAAATTCATGCTATTTTTTCATCCCCAATCAACTGCCCCTCCCCCACCTCTGGAATCTCGATTCCTACTCCAATTCCCCCAAATCCCCCTCCTGTACTCCCTATACTCAAGCGCACTATCATGTCGCTAGTCAACGCGGATCTCCCAGCCAGAGATCCTGAGGTCCGTCCTGACTTCGGGCGCTGCGTGCTGTCGCTCAACAGTGGCATGGCAGCGCTTGACGACCAGTTTGCCGGCAAAGTGCTGATGGTAACCATCAATGGCGACCGGCTTACCGTCTTGCCGGACGACCTTGTCAAAGCTCTTGGCATTGCGCACGACATCCAAATAAGTGACTTGCTCGTTGAAGTCTGTCCGCCACCGGCTGATTTCTTTGTTAGGTTCCGGACAACTTTCAACCGCAGTCGTGTGTTCGAATCATCCCGGCATTTTTTCTGTGATGGCGTGCTTGTGAGCTTTGATCGGTGGCACCCAGGAAGGGGCTCAGTGCCCTTTGAGCTTGAGTTTTTAACAAAGCTTACCTTCCACGGCATGCCTCGATGTGCTTGGAATAGAGAGTTCATGAATGAGCTTATCAACGACCTTTAAGTATGTTTGTTCCTCCAGACAGCTGGGCTCTGACAGTTACGACATGGATGAAGACACTAGTAGAAAAAGGGTCAAACCTGAAGCACATTAGTGCCAGTTTGAATTTGAGCCGGCACTAATGTGTACATTAGTGCCGGTTCCAACGGCTAGCCGGGCCGCTCTCATTAGTACCGGTTCGTGGCGAACCTTTAGCACCGGTTCATGCCACGAACCGGTACTAAAGTGAGTGGTGGCAGGATGTTGTCAGTCCGGGGCCCCTCCAGCACCTTTAGTACCGGGTCGTATCACGAACCGGTACTAATGGTCGTCCTACATAGACCCTTCGTCCACCCGAGCTCGCTCTGTTCTTCCCCTTTCCCCTCTCCTCTCTGTTCATTTCCCTATTCCTCTCAAGCTCATCACACATTTTGCCCAAGATTTGAAGGCCCCCATCCATTCAAATGATCACAAAGGTTAGCAACTTTTTCCTTTTATCTCTCATTGCTAGATTAGCTCGTGCAATGCATTATATAGTGATTGATTTTTGAGTTTACTAATTTGGGAGGAATTATATATATGTGCTAGTATTTGATTTATATGCAATTTGAGGTCAAAAATAACACTTAGTTTTGCATATGTAGGTGTGGTTTACTTAGTACCTTCTAAATCTCCGTCGTAACCATCGTCGGTCGCTCGCAACGTCCCATCGCCGGCACCACCTTGTGGTGAGCCTCTTGTTCATGAAGTTTTATATAAAAAATGATGTTTGTGTGATTTGGATATATAGTTACTCGTATAATTATCTTACCCATATGTTGTTTGTTATGCATAGTGCGATGGTTTTGATATCCGTCCCCGTCGGCCCTCGTCCAGGTTATGATTCGGATGTGGTATATTCTCTTTTAAAACTATTCATTGCATTTCGTGTTTATGACAAATTATGCCCATCAAGTTGACATAGATATTTGTATGTAGGAGGTAGTTGAACCCGAAATTCCAACCAACCCTATTGTCGAGAGGTTAAATTTAGTTGAAAGAGAAAATGAGGATTTGAAGGAAAAATTGACAAGAAGTGAGGGGGAGAAGATGGAATTGGAGTTGCATGTTGCCGATGTCATCGATGATCACAAGATTAAGATGGAGAAAATGCGCGTGAAGATTAGAAAGATTAGAAAATATGCCATTCATAGTGAGGCTTGGTATCATTATTCTGTTGGATCAATTGTTACCTTAGTTGCGATCTTGATCGCATTTGTTGTTGCATTTAAATTCTTTAGCTAGAGAGTTATTTGTTTGTTGCATTTAAGTGTTGTATGATCTTTGTGTATGAAGTTTATGTATTGTATTAATTTGATGATTTCGCTGCTGTGTATTGAAGATAAGCCGGCAATGGATGTACGATGACCGATGCTCTCCCGAGTTCATTAATGGCATGCATACTTTTCTGCTTGCGGTTGAGGAAAACAAGCGAGCGGATGGTTTTATGCATTGTCCATGTGCTGGCTATAAGAATGGTTGCAATTACTCTACGTCAAGAACCATTCACGTCCACCTGTTTGAGTCCGGTTTCATGCCCCACTATAATGTTTGGACCAAGCATGGAGAAAGAGGGGTTATGATGGAAGACAATGAAGAATAAGAGGACGACGACAGCTATCCTGGCCATGGGTTCCCTGAATACGATGATACAACAATGAGGGAAGAAGCTGAGCCGGTAATGCGGGAAGAAGCTGAGCCGGCAATGCGGGAAGAAGCTGAAGAAGAGACATCGGATGAGCCCGTTGATGATCTAGGTCGGGCCATTGCCGATGCAAAGAGAAACTGCGCAAGTGATTTGGAGAAGAAGAAGTTGCAGTGCATGTTAGAGGATCACAAAAAATTGTTGTACCCGAATTTCGTAGGTGATAACAAAAAGCTGGGCACCACACTGGAATTGCTGCAATGGAAGGCAGAGAATGGTGTATCTGACAAGGGATTTGGAAAGTTGCTGGTAATGATAAAGGATATGCTTCCAAAGGACAACGAATTGCCCGAGAGTATGTACCAAGCAAAGAAGGCTATCTGCCCTCTAGGGTTAGAGGTGCAGAAGATACATGCATGCCCTAATGATTGCATCCTCAACCGCGGTGAGTACGAGGATTTGAACGCTTGCCCGGTATGCGATGCATTGCGCTATAAGATCTGTCGCGATGACCCTGGTGATGTCGAGGGCGAGTGCCCCATGAAGAAGATTCCTGCCAAGGTGATGTGGTATGCTCCTATAATACCACGGTTGAAACGTTTGTTCCAAAACAAAGAGCATGCCAAGGCGATGCGATGGCACAGAGAAGACCATAAGAAAGACGGAAAGTTGAGAGTACCCGCTGACGGTTCGCAGTGGAGAAAAATCAAAAGAAAGTACGGGAAGGATTTTGCAGATGACGCAAGGAACGTACGGTTTGGTCTAAGCGCAGATGGCATTAATCCTTTTGGGGAGCAGAGCAGCAACCATAGCACCTGGCCTGTGACTCTATGTTTGTATAACCTTCCTCGTTGGTTGTGCATGAAGTGGAAGTTCATTATGATGCCAGTGCTCATCCAAGGCCCTAAGCAACCCGGCAACGACATTGATGTGTACCTAAGGCCATTAGTTGAAGAACTCTTACAACTGTGGAATGGAACAGGTGTACGTGCGTGGGATGAGCACATGGGGGAAGAATTTGACCTAAAGGTGTTGCTGTTCGTGACCATCAATGATTGGCCTGCTCTCAGTAACCTTTCAGGACAGACAAACAAGGGATACCGTGCATGCACGCACTGTTTGGACGATACCGACAGTATATATTTGGCTAATTGTAAGAAGAATGTGTACCTGGGACATCGTCGATTTCTTCCGAGCAGGCATCCCGTAAGAAAGAAAGGCAAGCATTTCAAAGGTGAGGCAGATCACCGGACGAAGCCTCGCCACCGTACTGGTGCTGATGTACATGATATGGTCAAGGATTTGAAGGTGGTGTTTGGAAAGGGTCCTGGTGGACAACCTGTTCCAAATGACGCTGACGGACGCGCACCCATGTGGAAGAACAAATCTATATTTTGGGACCTGCCCTATTGGAAAGACCTAGAGGTCCGCTCCGCAATCAACGTGATGCACGTGACGAAGAATCTTTGTGTGACCCTGCTTGGCTTCTTGGGCGTGTATGGGAAGACAAAAGATACACCTGAGGCACGGGAGGACTAGCAACGTATGCACGGAAAAGACGACATACATTAGGGTCATGCAAGCTACGCTCTTACCAAAGAAGAGAAGGAAATCTTCTTTGAATGCCTGCTTAGTATTAAGGTACCGTCTGGCTTCTCGTCGAATATAAAGGGAATAATAAACATGACAGAGAAAAAGTTCCACAACCTAAAGTCTCATGACTGCCACGTGATTATGATGCAACTGCTTCTGGTTGCATTGAGGGGGCTTCTACCGGAAAACGTTCGATTAGCCATTGTGAAGCTATGTGCATTTCTCAATGCAATCTCTCAGAAGGTAATCGATCCAGAAATCATACCAAGGTTAGAGAATGATTTGGTGCAATGTCTTGTCAGTTTCGAGTTGGTGTTCCCACCATCCTTCTTCAACATCATGACGCACATCCTAGTTCACCTATGCGAAGAGATTAACGTTTTGGGTCTTGTATTTCTACACAATATGTTCCCCTTTGAGAGGTTCATGGGAGTCTTAAAGAAATATGTTCATAACCGTGCTAGGCCAGAAGGAAGCATCTCCAAGGGCCATGAAAATGAGGAGGTCATTGAGTTTTGTATTGACTTTATTCCTGACGTTAAGCTGATTGGTGTTCCTGAATCCCGGCATAAGGGCAGACTGGATGGAAAAGGCACGCTAGGAGGGGAACAAATAATATGTATGGACGGACATTCTCTCACTGAAGCACACTACACAGTTCTACAGAATTCCGCCTTGGTGGCTCCGTATATGGATGAACACAAGAATTTGCTACGCTCCAAACACCCGGAGCGGTCTGATGACTGGATTATACGTGAATAAACCAGGAGTTTCGCCAGCTGGTTGCAGACACGTACCATGCATGACACCTCTATTGAAGATGACATGTACTTGCTGTCCCAGTTACCATCTTCGAATATAATGACTTTCAAAGGGTACGAGATAAATGGTAATACATTTTACACGATCACCCAAGATAAGAAGAGCACCAACCAAAATAGTGGTGTCCGCTTTGATTCAGAAACCAAGACAAGAAAGGAAACATATTATGGTTATATACAGGACATATGGGAACTTGACTATCGACGTGGTTTGAAGGTCCCTTTGTTTCGGTGCAAATGGGTCAATATGACACGAGGCGGGGTAACGGAAGACCCGCAGTACGGAATGACAACAGTGGATCTCAACAATCTTGCGTATGCAGACGAACCATTCGTCCTAGCCAATGATGTGGCATAGGTTTTCTATGTGAAGGACATGTCTACCAAGCCAAGAAAAAGAAAAGATAAGGAAGCGAATGCATCGTACGATGAGCCAAAGCGGCACATAGTTCTTTCTGGGAAGAGAAACATCGTGGGAGTGGATGACAAGACAGACATGTCAGAAGATTATGAAAAGTTTGATGAAATTGCTCCATTCACAGTGAATATTGACCCGAGCATCCCGTTAAATGATGAAGATTTTCCATGGTTATGGCGCAAAGGGACACACGCGAAGAAAAAGTTTCACACCCAAAGATCTGGGATGTGATCGGCTTCACTATTATCACTTTCTTCTGTGTTTCACACCCAGGAGGGAATCTCTGTAATAGTTAGGGTAGTTATGTGTTTTGGCATTTGAAACGCGAAGAAACTTTATGTGCAAACAAATTCTTTCATGCCTTCACTGATTTTTAAAGTTAAGTTATTCACAAACTAGTGATTCACACTAATTTCAAATAATTCAAAATTTAAACTATTCAAATTTGAAAACTACGGGCACTAACAGAAAGTTTGAAATTTTTTGTACCTAAAGCAAAAATATTCACAAAGAAACTCTAAATACACAAAAAAAACAACTCAAAAATAAATAAAGCAAAAAAATAAAAAAGCCCGCCTACTGGGCCAGAGCGGCCTGCATACGACTAGAAACCCAACCTGTTATTGGGCCAGCATGCAGGACCGCAAAGGCCCAGTAGGCCCACAGGGCAGCACAGAACATGTAGGCCCAGTAGGCCTGCTTTGGAGAGGAGCTCAAGAGAGCTACCGCACGGGGGTTTATAAACCAGCGCGGACGCCCCTCGGCTCGCGAGGTGGGACTAAACTTGCCGCACAGCACCTTGCCAGCGCACCCCCTTTAGTACCGGGTGGTGGCTCCAACCGGTACTAAAGGCCCCCCCTTTAGTACCGGTTGGAGCCACCACCCGGTACTAAAGGGTGTGCGGTTCCCGCCGCTTGGCCGGGCCAAAACAGGCCTTTAGTACCGGTTTGTGGCTCCAACCGGTACTAAAGGTCCATCCTATATAACTAAACACTTCAAAAAATTTAGTTTCTCATCTGCTTCTTCTCCTCTGCCCCGCCGCCCGCCGCCCCCGTCTCCATATCCCTCGTCGCCACCCCCATCACCGCCCCGTCCCCGTCGTCACCGCCCTGTCGTCCCTGTCCCCATCGTCCCTGTCGTCAC
>NC_041384.1:358999669-359004853 GCF_002162155.2 Triticum dicoccoides | reverse complement strand
ATAGAAATAGTTATAAAAAGTTAGAAATTTTTCTTTTTTTAGTTATAAAAATAGTTAGTTATATAGCATTGTTAGAAATGTTATAGAAAAGTTAGGAATTTTTCTGTTTTTTAGTTATAGAAATAGTTATAAAAAAGTTAGAAATTTTTCTTTTTTTAGTTATAGAAATATTAGAAATGTTATACAAATGTTAGTTATATATATAGAAATGTTATAATTTTTTTTTCTGTTTTTTAGTTATAGAAATATTAGAAATTTTAGTTATACATCATTGTTAGAAATGTTATAGGAATGTTAGTTATATAGAAATGTTAGAAATTTTAGTTATCAAAATCCAATCATTAAAAAAATGTTACTTTTTGCGGGCATATAGCTAGTATTTATTCTCGATGATGCCCGGCCCGCATCCTCGCCGTCGACCCGTCCGCGACGACGTTCGGGTGACCCATGTCCGGGACTGGGCTCCGCCAGGCTGGCACTGGGAGGTGCTGCCTGGAGGGGCGCGCCGCTTGATGAGGAACCCGGCCCCGGTCGTCGACCCTGATCTCGTTTGGTGGCGTTCGCGTGGGCCAGTTTCGGTGCGGAGGGAGCCGGCCCCGCCGAAGCTGGTACATCGCCGTGTCAGGGAGGAGGACGAGCACGTCCATCGCTACATGGTTGCGTTAGAGGGCGGCAAGTTCTCCAATACCTGGTAGTTTCTTCAGGGATCTCACTTCAGCTATGATCCTTTGAGGGTTCCTTCTCTTTGGGTGTCCACCGCCCGTGCCGCATGACCCTACGATGTATTCGAGATAATATCTATTATTCGAGACGATGTATTCGAGATTATATCTATTATTCGAGACGATGTATTCGAGATTATATCTATCATTCGAGACGACGTATTCGAGATTATATTCGATGATGCTTATTATGTACTATGATTGATTCAGTTTTTCCTTATTAATTGATTGCATCCATGCATTGTAATTTGAATATATTTCTTTTGGATTAGTTAAACAAAACCTATGGCAGACAATACCGGCAGAGAGGGAGAAGAGGCCCTGTTCAATATCATACGAAATCCTCGCGGGCCAGATGATGATCAGAATGAAGAAGATTATGACGGCTCCGAAAAACTAAACAACACCAGGGAGGGTGATATGATATTCGATCGCGACGACCGAATTAATGAAGTCATGAACTATGAACATGACGAAGAAAATGTTGATCTTGAAACAACAAAGACCGGCGAGGTATATATATTTATATAAGCAGGCATCTGGTGATCATCACATGTTTTAAATGACTTGAAGATATATTAACGAATCGATCTTTCTTCTTTCAGCCATCTAGATCGAGCAAATCTTCAGGCAACAGGACGAAACGAGGCCCGAACAAAAAGTTGAAGGAGGGCGTAAAGTACAATATCGAGGCAATCAGACCTAATGGCGAACCATTCACGCCTAAGAAGATTGTGGACAAGTTCATTCGTCAGTGCGGAGTTCTTGTGAAGGACCAACTCCCGATCTCCCTTCAAGAATGGAGAGAGCCAGCAAAGCCATGTCCAGGAGTTACTTTTGTCGACGACAGACAAAAACATTTGCTTTGGGAAACGCTCATGGAACATTTCACCCTACCAGATCATTTCACAGATGCAGATGTGGAGAAAGTCAAGGACGCTGCTCTTAGGAAGATGGCGGTTGCATTCAAGAACCACAAGATTCGTGAATGGGCCAAGTACGTCAAAGGGGGAAGGAAGACTCCAGTATTCGAGGGAACACTAGAGAACCAAAGTGCTCATTGGGACGATTTTGTGAAATTCAAGGATTCGGAATTATCTAAGGAACGGTCCAGAATAAACAAGGCCAATGCCGCAAAAAGGATAAGTTCCATAAGCTAGGGCCAGGTGGCTATGCGATGGGAATGCCTAAGTGGGATAAGTCTGAGAAAGAGATGCTGGATGCAGGTGTCACTCCAGAAACATTGAGCTGGCCCCCCAGGTGCAGGACTTGGTTCTATGCGCATGGGGCCGAGTTGGACCCGAAGATAGGCAAAGTTTCGAAGAAGGCATGTCTGGACGGAGCCGAAGATAAGCTACTTGTTGCAATAGAAGAGGCTCGATCCGGTTTGTTCGAGCCCAACAAGAGAACGACGAGCTTACGCGTGCCCTTGGAAATCCTGAACACCCTGGAAGAACACGAGGCATGGGCGCTATTCCGTGGTATGAGGGGTTTTCGGACTGGAACGCCGACTACAGAAACCGTGCGAGAAAGAAGACTGCGGAGGAGAAGAAGAGGAAGATGGAGGAGGAGCAGAGGAAGCTAGACTATGAACTCCTTCAAGGCCTAGAATCAGCGCACGCTGACTTGGCAATCAAATTCCAGCGGCAGCAGGAGCAGATCGACTCACTTAGCCAGCAAAGGGGGTCTCAGCAACTAGCGGATGATCCACCAATGGATAGCACCATCCCATACATGTCGAGAAGCAGCGTGGGTTCAGCCTCGGGCAATGCATTGCTGGATAGCTACCCAGTGGATGACATCATGGAGAACACTAACTGCGAGCTACACTTCAAATGAAGAACATATCCATGAAGGTGGCGGACGCCCTTGCTTTTACAAATCCCCCGAGGCAACCTTCCATTGCAACCCGATTCCAGCGGGCAATGCTCGTGTCTTGGTTGATGAGGCGGTGGACCAATATTCGGGGCTAGAGCTTGACATTCCTAGAGGTGACGATGAGCACACACTAGGAGAGGCCAACCATCGTATCATCCTATGGAGAAAGGATTGCATCATCTTTCGAAGGCCACCGACATCGCGTCATCCGACTCCTCGTCGCAGTCCACCACCGAGTCAGGAGACTCCCGCTCCTCCAAGTCCACCAACGTGTTAGGCCACTCCTCCTCCAAGTCCGGCACAGCTTCAGGCCACTCCTCCTCCAAGTCCGGCAAAGCGTCAGGCCACTCCTCCTCCAAGTCCGGCACAGCTTCAGGCCACTCCTCGTCCAAGTTCGGCACAGCTTCAGGCCACTCCTCCTCCTCCAACTCAGCCACGTCAGCCATCTTCGCCGCCTCAGCAATCACGGAAGAGAGCCGCCTCAGCTATGGTGCGTAGCGGTACAAGTCGAGGTAGTACTGCAGGTACAGGCGGAGGCAAGCGATTTCAATATGGTCCAAGCCTCGCGCCTCTTCCGCAGAGGCCTTACGACAAGTCCGAGGAGGAAAACATAGCCATATCGAAGGCCGAGGTGGAAGCCCATTTTGCACCAAAACCGCCACCGCCGCCAAGGGAGAAAGTGCCTGTGGAAAAGATTGACCACTTCATTCGTATGGCTAGACCACCAGCTCCAAAGCCTGTTGACACAGACTATGAGTGCCACCTCAGGAAGTTAAATCGAGCACGTCTACAGAAAGAGGCGAGCTCGAGCTCGAGCAAATCAGCTAGCAAAAGGAGCGGTAAAACCGTTCCCCAGCTGGGAGAACAGGCGGCACAATCAAGCCCCCCGCTTGTTGTGCCAACAACACATGAGAGTAGGCGCGCCCAATATTATTGTGGGCAAACCGTTAATGTTCCCGGGGTGGGCGATGTGGTAATAACCGAGGAGCATATTCCGCAGGCTGAATCGATCGGGATCACTGTTGGACAACTCCTCGATATCGAGCCCATGTCTCCGACTAGAGAGGAGGAAATAAAACGGAAATATGCCCGGGGCCAACCTTTGGTCGATCCAGAGGAGGTCAATAAGCTCCCAACGAGAATGTATGAATTACATCAATGGTACAAGGACATTACCAAGATTTCCAATCGAGAGTCCCTCATGGTGAATGTCAACGAGGAGCATTACTACCATAAGAAAGTTGTGACCATTGAGTATTCAGAACTATTTCAGCTATACAATAAAGACGCACTCGACAAATCTATCGTCAGTTTCTATTGTCTGTAAGTGATTTCTTTCTGTAATTTAAGTCTCAAGCTAGCTGATCATTTTGATCAATCATTACCTGTAATTATCCTCACTATATTCTTTTCTGTGATATTATGCAGGATGAAGATTTATGAAATGAAAAAAGGTGGACGCTATGGCATTGGGTTCGTTGACCCAAATACCATTAATGAATACACATGGAAAATAGATCCATATCACAAAAAATGTGTAGAGGAAAGCATGCTACAGTTCTTCAAGGAACTCAAATACAATGAAGATATACTACTTGCTTACAACTTCCAGTGAGTCACATTGTCTTGTACTACAAATTCTGTTTTTCCCTACTAGCTATAGCTACATGTTTTTGCTTACATATGCCCTCTTAATTAAGACATGCAAACGTGTGTGCATGCAGATTTCACTGGATCTTGTTAATCATTAAAGTTGATGAAGGAACAGTTGAAGTACTAGACTCGCTACTTAAGAAAGCAAGTGACTACACCATCGTGAAGGGGATAGTCAACAGATAATTTCAATCATTATTAACTATATCTCGGCCTATTTAATTAGTTCGTCATTTCCTGATAACAACTATTTAATAACCCATTTATTCATTTTCTTTGTCGGCAGGGCAGGGCTTGGGCAAAGTTCATCAGGGCCACTCCAGGCGCATGGAAACAAAAGCTGAAATGGTATCGACCCAAGGTAAGTAATTAAGTAGTACTAGCTAGCTGCCATCTCTTTAATTATCATGCTTGATTAATTATTATCTGATCAAATTCCATTCTCGTAAAGGCCCTGAAGCAGGCGCCGGGGAATGATCTATGTGCATACTATGTTTGCGAGAACATTCGCATGATGGCGTCCGAAAGGAGCAAATCTCAAAGACAGGAGTGGGTACGATATCGATTGTCAGAACACTATTCACAATTTTTACACCATTATCGATATCTAGTCACACAACTAATACACAAGCATATTGATCTCCTTCTTAACAGTTCAAAGAGGTGCGGGACAAGCTCCTAGCAGAGGACCGCATAGAAGCAAATCAAGAGGAAATAGCGGGATTTTTTCTCGACCAGGTCATAGATCCCAAAGGAGAATACTATTACCCGCTACCGCCCCCATGAACCACTTCCAATTCTTATCGTGCTCCGAAGGCACCAATTAGCTAGGCTAATGCCACTGGCTCCGAAGGCACCAATTAGGAGAAATTGTATATATATATATATATATATATATATATATATATATATATATATATATATATATATA
>NC_041384.1:358988260-358999303 GCF_002162155.2 Triticum dicoccoides | reverse complement strand
TGAATTAATTAATGGTGGTTGTGTGAGACATTCGATGATATATATATATATTATGATCGGTTCTACTAGAAATTCTATTTATATATATATGCATAATGTGTACAATATGTAGTATCGTAAAATACCAGCAAACGAAAAATAATTAAATGGAAAACACAAATTAAATGAAAAAGACATCATAAACCCCAAACCCCCCCAACATTTTAATACCGGTTGGTGACACCAACCTGTACTAAAGGGCTCCCTGCCCCCGAAGCTGGCTCGTGCCACGTGGTTGCCCTTTAGCACCGGTTCGTGCTGAACCGGTACTAAAGGGGGGCCTTTAGTGCCTACATTTTAGTGTCGGTTACCAAACCGGCACTAAAGGGCCTTACGAACCGGTGCTATTCCCGGTTCTGCACTAGTGAGAAGGTGTCCACCATACCGAAGGTGATTGCTGTTGAGATACCGGTGCAGGAACCGGGGTTGTACTATTCGTCGCCACCAAGGCTGCCACGGACCACGCTAGGGATGTACCTGTACCGAGTGTTCGTGCATGTCGAAGAAGTGGTCCATCAATCGAACTCTTGCCGCTACCGCTGGTGCCCGGGTCCGTCGACGACGTCCATTACAGGAGTCAACGTCAGACTTTCCCAGTGTTGCTCAAAACGATGGATGGCACAAGGCCTACTCCATCGCGCGGTGGAGGCCATTGCTTCTTTGGGAGAAGAGGCAGGGCTGGCTGCCCGGATGTGCTCTAATTTGAGGTAACAACTGAATCGTGTCAGATGACCTATTCTATTTTTTTACCTGAACTTTTTTTAGAAAGGGCTATACGTCAACTTAATGTTCTAGCAGAACTTATATATTGTGTTGTCTGTTTGTTTTCTATGCACAACATTCAAGATATTTCCCCATCATTGATAAAGACGATGGTACAAGTTCATTGGTTTCAACATAGCCCTACCCGTAGCGATCCACTGCTTCCACCCTGATTGTGCCGCCTGCGTGAATTTTTTTTATGCAAGTTTAGTGTGCTATGATGTTCTATATGATTGTGTCAACTATATAAGTTTTTACTGAGCATCATCAATGCATATGGATGAAAGATATATTTACGAGCATCGACCGATGGGTTTCTCTCTCTCTCACACACACATGCACACACACACACAAGTGGGACCCGTTGAATTATTTCTTCGCTCATGACAACTTTTAATTTGGTTTCACTGTACTCTAACTTTTTTCTTCAGTTATTAATTGAGCTCATTGACTTCAAAAAGTTGTACATAAGCCTTGTTTGGGCCTTTTCAGCGTCGCTAAATGTGGGCTGAGTAGCCATGTAAGGTTGTACTATACTACACAGGCCTTTTTTCAACATCGGCAATGCAAATGGGCCCACAGTTGTGCACAATCCGGGTCAACTTGTTGTTCTCCCCCCCCCCCCTGCTGGGCTGCAAATCTTTCCTAGGAGGGATGCATTAGGCTTAACAAGAAAATGGGCTTCAATAAATAATAAATGGGATGTAATTATCAAAACTGGGCAGTAACTATAAAAAATGCACCAAACACGTAATTAGTTTATAAAATATTACTTTTGGATTTTGAAAATTTTAATTTCATTAATTGTTGCACGCGCAATGTTTCGTTGGATTTTTACATAATACAAATTTATATTGAAATTGTATTTAATCTAACTAGAAATTTCAGGACAAAAATATTTCTGATCCTATCAAAATGTGGGAAATTTTATTGAATTCTGTTTTGAACGGTTGGTTGAAATTATAAATCGTTGTCCTAGCTAGAAAATGGGTTGTACTTTTAACAAACTGTAAATGGGATGTAATAAATTCCATTAGAATTCAAAAATGGGTTGTGCGTTCTTACAAATCGCAAATGGGCTATAAGTTCTCTGCCACACACTTGTGGGCCTACTAAGTTGACGCGTATGCAAGGCTTTGTCAACTTATAGTCAACACACGGTTCTAGCAGCAGTGTCCATTGGATGTCCATCCAACGGATGTCGTGCTTCTTTTTCAATCTCGGATATTCTAGCTTCAGCCACCCACAAAATGATTCCTCCCCCTGACATCCGGGGCGCACCGTCTCGGAGGCTGGCATGTGGGCCTACTAAGTTGACGCGTACCAGGGGTTTTGTCAACTTAGTTAATATAAACGATTCTAGCTGCAGTGACCCTACGGTGTCCATCCAACGGCCGTTGTGATTCTTCAACATCTGGTGTTCTTGCTCAAGCCACCCAATGCAGCGCCGGTCGTGCCGCCTGCTCCTGCCTCCCGTGGCCAGCTGTGCTGCCGCGGAGGCCTCACCTCCCCTACCACTCCCACTGCTAGCTAGACCCTGCGGCGATGGCATCATCACACCGCAGCCGAACCAGTGAACCCTCATACTCCTCTCCACGTGGGCATCCACTGTCGCATCTTCCTCGGCTCCACGTCGTCCCCTTCCTAGGCCTCGCCGTCGTCCACAGCCTTGGTGCTCTCGGCGCGGCGTGGTCAATGTGGTCAATGACAGACTTCCATCGGAAGAGTACTGTACGTCGAGAGGCTGACTGCTGGGTCCACGGCCGCAGCAAGGAAGTGCCTCCTTATTATGCGAAAAATAATTATTCCTCCACCTGACAGCAGGGACCCACCGGACGGGCCCCCGTATTTCATGAAAAAAACGTTTCCCCCCTGATTGTTGGGACCCACCAGCTACATCTTCGCACGCAATCATGTGCATCCATATTACAGGCAAAAAAATGATTCGCCCCCATGACTGCTGGGACCCACTAGCTACATCTTCGCACACAAGGAAGTGCCTGATAGTTGGGACCCACCTGGTCAAAGCGTACATAGCTTTGTCATTCTGGTCGTGAACGTGTATGTACATACTGGTCAATGTAGAGGCGCACACGTGTCGTAGTAGAGGTGTGTACGTAGCATATACACGTATGTATAGCGACCAGGGTGCAAGAAAGAAAATACGGCCACGTACGTACCTACGGGTGGGGTCTTGAACGCCTACTCACACATACGTACGGCCAGGGCTCGTGTACATGGCTGGGTCGGAATGGAGAAGCTGCGCCGTCGTCGTGTTCATGGGGAGGCAACGGAATGCGTCTTGTTCATCGGGAGGCAACGGAATGCATGCTGATCATCGGGAGCCAACCGGCTTCGGCGGAACAACGGATGGAAACGAGGCTTGGCGTACCACAGAACAGAGGAAACGGCCTTGTGTTCGACCATCCACGGTCGAAACGGGATCATGCTCATCGGGAGGGGCCTGGCGTACCGCAAAACGGAGGAAACGGACTTCTGTTGGACCTCCTACGGTCGAAACAGGGTCCTGTTGACCCGGGGGGTGTGGCGTACTGCAAAACGGAGCAACAGACTATTGTTGGAGAGCTACGGTCGAAATGGGGGTCCTGTTCATCGAGAGGGGTGTGGTGTACCGCAAAACGGGACTCCACGAGATACTGTTCATCTCCACCGTCAACCTCGTCCATCCTCCACGGGGTACTATTCATCCACCGTTGACCTCCTCCAGCCTCCACCTGTGACTGTTCATCCACGAGCTCTTGTTCATCCAGCCTCCACCGCTCGCTCCTCCACCGGCTACTGTTCACCAGCCCCTCTCCACAGGGGGTCTAGTTCAACCACCCCTCCACGGGCTACTGTTCATCCAGCCCTCCACCGGCTACTATTCAACCAGCCTTCCACCGGCTACTACTCAACCAGCCCTCCACGGGGTCATGTTCATCCATCCCTCTACAGGGGCCTGTTCACCCACCTGCTCGATCGATCGGGGTACTGTTCATCCAGCGGCAACGACCTCTACTACCACGGGTTCCTGTTCATCCAAACCCCCCAACAACACTCACTGTTCATCCAGAGGCAGCATCGATCGGCTTCAGTTAGCAGCAGTAGCGAAGGTATCGCTCGATCGGGTTCAGTTAACATCTATCGATCGATCGCTCGGGTTCAGTAACGCGTAGCCTATAGTGCAATCGCTCGGGTTTAGTTAGAGCCCAACGCCTCGCTCGGATTCAGTTAGAGCACAACGCCTCGCACACACGCGCGTACATACGAGAGAAACGCGCATCGCTCGGCCCCCGACCAGCCACCGTAACTGGGAACTCCCCGATATTTTCCTCGCCCTTGCTTCTACCACGGTTTTTCCATGATGGATGGCCCAAAGAATGTCATGAAGTTGCGTCTCCGGCCCGCCCAGGACGAAAAGCCCATTTTCTGTCATGATTTTTTTCTCATAGAAGTAGGAGCCCACCACATCAATGATGCTACCGGGTTTTGTCACAATTATCGTCATAGAAGTGTCATAAGTATGACTGAATTTTTTCCGTTCAGCCCAAAATGTCACGGATGTGTCTTTTTTTGTATTGTTCCTACTAGGATTTCGCCACGTATAGCTAGTCCAATAGTAACTTGTTTTAAGCTCCCTGTCCAATAGTACTAGAAGTAGTAGTACTAGTGGAGTACTAACAACATCTGCAGTAGAGTATGCAGTGCTCATAGTACTAGTAGTGTACTCCCTCCGTTTTTATTTACTACGCATAAAACGGAGGGAGTACCAGTAACACTCAGACGACCTCTCTCTCTTCTAGTAGTATAAATGACACGGGCGGGGAGGGGGAGGGACGTCGGTTGGCTCTCAGCTGCGGTCCCATAAGCGAGCGAAAACGCAAGATGAAGCACGTTCCATTCGGTGAGCGACATGGAGGGTCCAGCATGCCGGGTGCAACGCGAACGCGACAAGAGGGATGTACAGCGTCCGTTCCTTATGAACTTGCATACTTCGACTACTCTTTTTTTTAACACAATACAAACGCAAGCGCTCATACATGTGCGCATACACTCAACCCTTTGAACGCACACACGCACACCCTACCCCTATGAGAACCTTCGAAAGACTGAGCCGTCATACCTCTATCTCTACTCTTACCTCTACTCTCGGTGATGATGGTGTGCCTGCCATCTTGCAATATAGACTGTCTGATCTATATCTAACGGACAGAAAGCAAACTATGGCAATTTTGCAAAAGGACACCCACACCTCTATCGCTCATCCTTATCTCCCACAACTTCATTGTTGAGTAATTAAAAAGGAAACCTCTAGAACAATCTGGCATGGTGGCTCCTGCCGGCGTCATCCATCCCCATGCCTCTGCTATGTCTGACCACCAATCACCATCGCGCCCCACTCCTCCTCACCTTATCACTCATCTTTCTCGAGATATCATTTTTTGATGAAATTCTCGAGATACCATTTTTCGATGAAATTCTTGAGATATCATAAAAAATGCATCCTGATGTTCCGTGCAATGCACGGGCATCTTGCTAGTCATCTTGAGATTTATGAAGTCGCCGCCTCATTGTCGACAGGAATGGTGGGGACATACGGACGTGTGCCACGTGAAACTCCGAAACTTTGGTCCCATCACACCCCACAACTCTCCAGGCTCCAGCCATCCGGCTTTGCAAACTCCGCACAGTCAAAACCGATTGACCTGTCATCACTGGAACCACTATTCACACCACAACCTTCGCTGCTCGGCCTACGCCAGCTACTTGCGGGCCGGTCACCACTGCCCCAAGACCACACCTCCTCTCCAGCCCATTCCCCCACCTTTCGATCCACTAGCCCACATCAACCGTTTCCTAGTTCACCGGAAAGCCATGGTGTGCCGCAAGATTACGTACTACAAAGTGCTGACGCCGGAGTGCCGCATAGAAATCGCTGTGGTGGTCGGTGCCACAGACCTCCATTCCGAAGCTCACTTTGCGGCGGGCCAATCCACGAGTTCTCTGGAGCCAAGCTCCGAGGAGGAGGAAGCCGATCCAATGTTCATGGCGGAGGTCGCGGTGCAGAAGGCCCCTGATGCGTATGAGACGATGGATGTCGACTTCATGCTGGCGTCCGAGTCCCCCATGGTGCAGGTGGACCAGCAGTTCAACCTGGCAATCCTAAAGGAGGACCGGGAGGTGGAGGCTCAACTCGACGCGGAGTGCGCAGATGCCACTGCCATCGAGGCCCTCCTATAGGCGGAACCGGATGTCATGGATGTGAACCGGGCGTAGGAGGCTCAACTTGACACGGATTGTGTGGATGCCGCTGCCATCGAGGCCCTCCCGCAGGCGGAACCGTACGTCCTGGACTTGAACTAGGCGGCAGAGGCTCAACTCGACGCGAGCACGCGGATGCCGCTGCCATCGAGGCCCTCCTGCACGTGGAACCGGACGTATTGGACTTGAACCATGCGGTGCTCGCATCCGTGCAGAGCACCCACACGCTCAGCGTGAACGAGTAGCTGGAGGCCGAGGACAACCACGATGCGAAGACACACATCGGGAGCTAGGGCTGGTTCGCACCGATAGCTAAAGACGACGAGGTCATCTCATTCCATGAGCAGTGATAGGTTTTTTTATGTTGTTATTTTTAGAGATCTTTTGTTGTGTAAAAACATATATTTACGCAAGTCGCCTGACTTTCATCATTTGGGTCAACAAACCATTTCAGGCGGTTGAATGAATATCGTATGTCTCCTAACCCTTCTTCTTCCTCACCTCTCCTTCTTCCCCAATAGACCACCGCACGGGCCGTACAGATCTTCCCCGACATGCGGTTGGATAAACATACTGTATGAACAAAAATTTTGTGTCAGTGGTAGGATGTCTGAGTTTGGTTTGATCACATGCGGTAGCACGTGTCAGTGAGGGTGCGTTCCCTTGGTTGGGTTTGCGGCGTGTAGGAGCGACTGTGTGAGGGTGCGGTGCGATTGCGACAGCCGTGCGCAAGTGTACCTCCTTTTCATTTTGAAAACTGTAGGCAAGCTTGGAAAAATGTGTGGCGAAGTGTGGCAATGCAACGCCTAGACCCAAACAGGATACAAGTCCGTACGTACTACTTGTGTTAAAAAAGAAAGGAGTGGTTTTCCTTCGTGGGATTGATCGATACAAATCCTTGTTTGACGTGTCAATTAATGCATATTTTTTCTCCAACGCCCAAAGAGCTAACCAGCTCACTCCTCATTGCTTGATTAATGTAGCGCATGCAAACCAAGCTTCTCACTTCTGCATGTGTACAAGGGTATATTAATGTCCTTGGTTGCTAGTGCGAGGCAAACCCCATCAATTTTGCCTTGATTAGTGTTAGTGGCCTTCTACAAATTGCAATTTTTCTACTGTCCTTGTATACAAAAAATGGAGGTAGTAGCTATTCGACTTCCTTCCCCATTGCGGTGACGTCGACGATATCTCGAACGTTGTGGTTTGGCGAAGTGCGTTTGACAGAGCACACCATTGAGGGAGACCACGATAAGTCATTCGCAAGTGCTTCCTGCAAGACGAGACAACTGCCTTCTTTACATCCAGGAAGTCTGTTGAACCAAATGATGTGTAAGTTTACTAGTACTACACAATAGCGTCGCCCGTCTAGCATAGTGCGGTCAGGTGGTTTCTCGAAGAAGACGATGGAGAAGCGAAGTCAGCGAAGAGTGAAATGATGGTTGCTTCTTCCGTGCTTTGTGATTTGAGGCCTCACTGCTTTTTGCTTTGTGATAGAAGGGACAGGGGAGTAGACTATGTTCTATATACTGTACATGCGTCTAAGGACGGGAGAAAGAGGAGAGACGTTGCATTTTTCTATTCCTTCAATCAATCAATCAGGGAGCTTCGGTTCCATCTTTTTGGCTTTGGCAGCAGCATCCACAAATGGTTCCCATCGATGACAAAATCTACTTTCACACTTGGCTACACGTTGTGGATTCCCTTGACCGTACCACTTGGTTTTGCTCCTGTGTGCTATCTATACAAATCTCAATTATATTGATCTAAAAAACTATAGAATCAAGATTAGTAAAAAGGAGGTGATTTTGCCGCTGTAACGCCCCATATGTAACTCGCCATATTTGTATTCCAACTCTTGCCATTTTCGGCACTAAGTTATGATATTCCCTCGTGGTTGGGTTTTGTTTTCGTTTTGCATTTTGTCCATGTCATGCATATCATATCATGTCATCATGTGCATCGCATTTGCATACATGTTCGCCTCATGCATCCGAGCATTTTCCCCGTTGTCCCTTTTGCATTCCGGCACTCCTACGTCCTCCGGTGTCCCCTTTTTCTTCTTTTCGTGTGCGAGTGTTAAACGTTCTCGGATTGGACCGGAACTTGCCAAGCGGCCTTGGTACACTACCGGTAGACTGCCTGTCATGTTTCGTGCCATTTGGAGTCCGTTTGATACTCCAATGGTTAACCGAGGAACAGTAAAAGTCTTGTGAGTGTTGCAGCCCAAAACCCCTCCAAAGTGGCCCGAAACCCATCCAAACCCCCTCCATCCTCTCGGTCGTTCAATCATGATCGTGTGGCCGAAAACCGCACCTCATTTGGACTCTCCTAGCTCCCTCTACCTATAAATATATGCCCCCCACCAAAATTTTCGGGCGAAACCCTAGATCACATCGCCCCCAACGCCATCGGACACGTCCGCCGTCACCGGACACCCGCGCCGCCGTCCACATCCAATCCAGCGCCGCCACGTGGCCGCTCCACCCACCTCCGCCGTTCGGCCTGCGCGGCCCACGCGTCGCCGTCGCCGACCGGGCGCGTTCCCGGGCCTCCCGCCGCCCCGGTGTGCGCTCTGGCCGCCGCCTCACCGCGGGACCTCACCACGCCACCGCCTGTCAACCTCGGTGGTGTGCCCTGCGACACTCCGTCCGGCAGCCGCCTCGTCTGCCGTCATCCGCGCGCCCGCACCGCCTCGTCCTCACCGGCACCGCGCCCACCTCTCCTCCTGCCGGATCTCTCTTCCCCGGCCCCGATCCGGCAAGCTCCATCTCCGGTGAGCTCTACTTCCATCTCCAGCGAGAGTCCGGTCATCTTCGGTTCGTGTGCCACCCAGATCCAGATCTGGCTACAGTAAACCCTAGGTCGATTTTGCCTAAGTCCTTTTTCTGCATATTATTTTAGCTATGTTCATCAGGCCATATCTCATCATCTGTAGCTCCGTTTTGCACGCGTGAGGTATCAAATTGTTCGTTAGGATGTCCTCTTCATTTCATTCCATTGCACCATGCTTGTTTGAGTCCATCTTGATGCCTAAAATGCTGTTTCAAGAGTGCTATATAATGTTAGTTTCTGTTTCTTATCAGATTATGGACATTTGTCATTTTTGCCATGATTTATGTGTGCCTCCTATGAACTTGAGCCCTACATGTGTTTTGGGCTATGCCATGCCATCTTTACAGGGGTGTATGCCATGAATTTTTGTGATCAATGTGGTGACTAGCACAAGCATGCAAAGTAGCTCTCGTGATGTTGCTGATTTCAGGGACTTAGAATTCTTCTAAGTCATTTCCCTGATGTTATTTTTATGCCATGTATTCATGTTGCTACAGAGTGATCCATGCCTCTTTTGAGCATGTTCCGTAAGGGTGATTTTGAGATATTGTTATGTTCTATCCATCCATGTCTTTTTTGCAATTATGGAGTACCCTAGCATGATTTAATCTTGCTCTACTTTTGTTATAAAATGTTCCTAGTAGATTGTTTACGTGTTAATCAATTTTGCCAAGGTTGTTGTAGTTGAACCATGCATGCTATGAGATGGTTCTTTCCATGGTTAGCTACTTGATCATGTCTTCTTGCTGGGTGTATGCTTAGTTTGTCATGCAAAGCCTTGTGGTGAGTGCATCAAGCTCGCAAACATGCCTACGTAACTCTCTTTTTGCCATGTCCAATTTTTCTGCTAAGTCTGAATCTGTTAACGAAACTTGCTATGTTTACATGGGTGCCACCATATTTTCTTATCCCTTTTGGCTTATGGTCAGTAAGGTACTTTTGTTATATGCTTTGAGTAGTTTCATGCCATACTTTGCTTTGCCATGATATGTTCCTGTAGCATGTTGTTATCTTGCTCTAAACATTGCTTCCTGATGTTAAATCCTGACATGTTGTTATTTTCACTAAGTCTGTGAACCTGATATCTTTTGCACTTTTGCCATGCTTGTTTGAAGCTGCTATTGTGTGATTTAGCCGTAGCTGAGTGTTCATATTTTGTCAAGCATCTTGAGTGGATCACTGCTCTGTGCTTTGTTGCTATGTTAGAGTGTAGTAGCTTAGTTTCTTGATGCATTTTAGATGGCATCGTGCTGTTAATCGCAGAATAGTGCCATTATTGTTTTGCTTGCCATTTGCAAACCGTGCATCCGTTTCCGGTGATCTTTATATCGATTTCGACCGAAATAACTCATCTTTCCAGCGGTACTCTTGTTTTGCCAAGTTGAGTCCTGTTTCAACCTTTTCCTTCCGGAGCACGCATTTGCATTGCATATTACATCCCGCATATCATGCCATGTTTTGCATCATGTTGCTTGTGCATTGCACTGTGGTTGATTGTGTTTACCTTGCTTGTGTTCTTGCTTTGGGTAGAGTCGGGATACGAGTACGTGATCGAGAAACCCGTTGAGTACGCTTACGAGGATCAAGCTTACGTCAACTCGGAGAACTTTGCAGGCAAGATGACCATACCCTCGAAATCACTTCTATCTTTGCTTGCTAGTTGCTCGCTCTATTACTATGCCTATGCCGCGATACCTACCACTTGTTATATCATGCCTTCCATATTACCATGTCAAACCTCTAACCCACTTTGTCCTAGCAAACCGTTGTTTGGCTATGTTACCGCTTTGCTCAGCCCCTCCTATAGCGTTGCTAGTTGCAAGTGAAGATTGGAATTTGTTCCTTGTTGGAACTTGATTATTGTTGGGACATCATTATTATATCTTTTTGATTTTAATGCACCTATATACTTGGTAAAGGGTGGAAGGCTCGGCCTTTTTCTTGGTGTTTTGGTCCACTCTTGCCGCCCTAGTTTCCGTCATACCGGTGTTATGTTCCTTGATTTTGCGTTCCTTACACGGTTGGGTTATAATGGGAACCCCTTGACAGTTTGCCTAGAATAAAACTCCTCCAGCAAGGCCCAACCTTGGTTTTACATTTGCCTATCAACCTATAACCTCCCCTTGGGTTTTCGCGAGCCCAAGG
>NC_041384.1:358967021-358988028 GCF_002162155.2 Triticum dicoccoides | reverse complement strand
GATTTTACTCGTAGCTTGACCTATCCGGTGTGCCCTGAGAACAAGATACGTGCGACTCCTATCGGGATTTGTCGGCACATCGGGCAGCTTTGCTGGTCTTGTTTTACCATTGTTGAGATGTCTTGTAACCGGGATTCCGAGTCTGATTGGATCGTCCTTGGAGAAGGAATATCCTTCGTTGACCGTGAGAGCTTGTGATGGGCTAAGTTGGGACACCCCTACAGGGATTTGAACTTTCAAAAGCCGTGCCCGTGGTTATGGGCAGATGGGAATTTATTAATATCCGATTGTAGAAAACCTGACACTTAACTTAATTAAAATGAATCAACAGCGTGTGTAGCCGTGATGGTCTCTTTACGGCGGAGTCCAGGAAGAGAACACGGTCTCGTGTTATTCTTGAACGTAAGTAGTTCTACGATCACTTCTTGATCATAGTTTATCGACCGTGCTTTGCTCCTCTTCTCACTCTCATTTGCGTATGTTAGCCACCATATATGCTAGTGCTTGTTGCAGCTCCACCTCATACCTTTTTCCCTACCCATAAGCTTAAATAGTCTTGATTGCGAGGGTGTGAGATTGATGAGTCCCCATGACTCACAGATTACTTCCAAAACCAGATGCAGGTGTCGATGATGCCATTCTAGGAGATGCGACTGAACTCAAGTGGGAGTCCGATGAGGACTCAGGACGTTAATATATTTCCTTTCCAGACGATCAGTAGTGGAGCCCAGTCGGGGCGATCGGGGATCTTATGTGTTTGGGGTTATCTTTATTTTGGTTCCGTAGTCGGACCTTGATTGTATCTGGATGATGTAATGCTATATTTATGTATTGTGTGGAGTGGCGATTGTAAGCCAACTTTGTACCTCTTTCTTATTCAGTACATGGGATGTGTAAAGATTACCCTCTTGCGACAAACCTACAATGCGGTTATGCCTCTAAGTCGTGCTCCGACACGTGGGAGATATAGCCGCATCGTGGGTGTTACAGCCGTGCGGAAGGTTTGTTATTTTTAGAGGACTTTGGCCTGGCGGTTTGCTAAGATGTGGTCCCACATGTCAATGCTTTACCAAGACGATCCGCGTCCCACATGAGGCAGAACAACGGCAGAAGCAACACATGGTTGACTTGAAGAAGATGAGGGAGAAGCATATTCAACAAGAGTGAAATGATGGTTGCTTCGTCCCCCCAACTTCTTTTTTTAGCATTACTTCGTCCCTCCAACTTAACTGCAGGAAAGGTGTAGCTTGTGATTTGACGCCTCATTGCTCATTACTACACCGGCGCCATGACTAGGGTGCTTCACCCCTGTTGCTCTGCACTCTTATTTCGGTATGACACGTGGACCCGGTTGCTTGATGTCCCACATGTCGACGGAAGGGACTAGAAAATTTATAAAAACGAGCGCTCCACTCTTACGATGGAGGAGTACACGACATGACGGCCTAGTGAACTATTACTTGTACTGTAGTACTACTATAGTTTTGTTGTTTCGCATGATCCATTGATACAAACCCGATTAAACAGGCAAGGGCGGGATTTTTCCCGCATAGTAGATGATACTAGCCATACATTTGAAAGGCAATTTTAATGTATGCAAACTGAATAATTAAGTAACAATACGAGATCTAGTAAAACTTATATCATTTATTGTGTTAGATAGTAGTAGTAGTGTTGTATTGCATAGTTGTTAATGTAACAATTGAGAACGTGTAGAGATGTACTTTTGGAGGGCCTACAGAGAGAAATTGGGCATAAAGTGGATTCAAATATTTGTTTTCGCCTTCATAGCATTTGTAACTCATATCAACAGTTTGTACAGTAGGCATGAATGCTTGTTCGCTCTTACGAAACCAGTACAATAATACTGTGGTGGCATGCGCCAATTTAGGCACTGACACGTTGGCCTACTTGGCGCCACGGAGAGAGCGAGAGAAGAGATAAATACACGGGCGATCAGTGTATTTCAAGAAAAAGCGTAATACTGTCACCAGACTTCAGAAATAGCTCATTACAGTCACTATATATGTTTTATGGTGATTATATAGTCACTTGCTCACCATTCAGCATCAATTTACACTCTGTTGATCGCACAAATAGTCTGTGTGAAACTATGTTGATTGGTTAAATTGACCATGTTCCTTGTGGGTCCCCCTGGCAGTTCAAATAGGAAAAAGGTAAGATAAACACAAATTTACGGAGGCGCGACAAGACTCCAACCTGTGCGCGGGAACCACCTGGTTGTGTATGTGTCTATCAGGGCCTGATGTGTGCGCATGCACATATAGGTTGAGCACTTGAGCGTGAGAGTGTGTGTTGGTCGTGTGGTGTGTGCGTGTGAGTGTTGCGTGCATGCGTGGTTGTGTGTGTATGTGTGAGTGTTCCGTGCGTGCGTGGCTGCGTGTGTTCATGCGAGTGTTTCGTGCATGCAGTTCGTGTACATCCGTGCGTGTGTGTATAATCACCACACCAGCTCTTGTGTGTTAAAACAGACAGCTCAGCATACCAATACAAGGCCACCTTGTCCGCTGTGCCCGCGATCATGACTTCGAACTACCACCCAATACTTTTTTATTGTTTGTTTTCAATCTTATACACACCGACGGGTGAGCCCAATGGTAGTAAGATAATGTGATGCAATACTAGAGGTGCCACTTGTAGCATTTAACTGGTCAACTAGTCGTGTCTTGAGAAAATACAAAGCTGTATAGTGAGCATGTGACTGTATAATAACCACAAAAGGTAAATAGTGATCATAATGAGTGGATTCTGAAATCTAATGTATGTATTGTGCTTTCGCTTCAAATACAATGATCGTCACTGTATATATCGCGAGAGAAAGATGAAACGTGTGTGAATGTGCTAGGGGCGCAATTTTAGAGGACCTGGATATAGTTTGTGTGCGTACGTGAAAGGGGCGTAGAGGGGGTGTATGCAATGGAGAGAGAGATGCTCTTCGTTTCTCTTTATTATGACTAACTTTATATATAGTATAAAAATATAAAAAGTCATAGTGCGGAATATATATCATTGGGTGCACCATGCAATGCAAATTAACGTTCATACTCCTCCATATAACTTCTTAATGTTGTATATATGTAGAAATTCTAAAATAATTTTTGGGCCACACTTTGTGTGGTTTTATTCAAAAGGAATGTTGTATGCGACATAAATGTGAAGAAGGGCTTTTTAGATCAATGGGGTACATGATGTAACATGTGTGAATGTGTAGTTGACGTATTTGGCAAGGCCAAGAGAGGTATGTGTATGTATTACCTATTCGAGAGAGGCATGGATAGAGGGGCCGGCCGGGGGGGCATGTGGGAGAGATAACGTGAGGTATGAGAGAGGTCTAGAGAGAGAGACAAATAGGATGTCACGGTGAGAGATGTCCTTGAGTGTGTATATGCAAGGGGAGAAGGGATAGAGCACGAGGAGAAAATATTTTATGTGGTGTCTGTGTTGGTATGTGTGGGTTTAAGAAGATAACGAGACTTGGGGACAGAGGGTGTGTCATCGCATAAGGTTAGGTGGGTCGAGGTGAGCCCCTTGCTTCGGTTCTGTCCCGCGCCACATTGTTCGACCTGTGACGCATTTAGGGAGACCCATGGAGGACTAATCGTACAAGACAAAGATACCAGAGTCGTGAAGGACTCTGTGTCCACTGATAAAGCTGGCTAGGATTTGTAACCCTTGGTCCAGGGACTAAGGTAACCCCTTATCTCTGATATTACCATTTATCCAACCTAACTATAAGGGGCATCTTACAGAATGCTCTGCTAGAATCATACTCGTCACATAGGAAGAGAGGTGGAGACAATGTGTGTGACACAGGCCTAAAGATAATGTGCATGCGGGAGACACGTAGGTAGGTCTATGTATATAGAAAGGGCCGACGGGGATTGTGTGTGTATGCTTGTAAGAGGAAGAGTCACTGGTGCGCGTCGGTGCCATACAAATGGTTTTTAACCCCTTTTCGCAACGGCATTTGAAATCGTCGCCAAGTGAGTGGGTGATAGGGGGTTCCTTCCCACACGACCCAGAAACCGTCGGGGATAGGGAGCCTTGATGCATACAGTTGTCCCTATATAACCGTTTCCGATATCTTGAATATCCCAAACACTTCATCCTTGCTACTCGTTTGTGCTCGCAATGCCATCGCAGTCAGATTTTTGTGGTTTTACCTAAAACCAGGCAGATTCTAGGCACTCGAGCTTTCCAGGAAGATTCCAGGCACGTGAGTTTTACGATGTCTGGCACATCACAAACAGTTCGGGATTATAAACCATGTATGATAGGTAGACAATCACACACATTTAGTTTTCCCGCACCGTATGTGATAGTGTCTGACATGACACACGCTTTGCAAACGGCAACTGTGTGCATGCTTGCACATGTTTCTTTATTTGAACCGTCTCAGATTATGGTGTATATCGCAAACATTTGTGTTTTACCAACCTTGTGTACCGTAATGACCCGCACAATGTAATTTTGCCCTATTTTAATTGCTGCTATTTAAAATTGTACCTAATTTAAACTTCAAAGTAGGCTATAGCTTTATTCATATCCATCAGGTTCAAACAACCAATGCATTATTCGATTCACATGTACATATGATTAAGAATTACATAAGCACCGAATAAAGAATGATGAACCAGGGTTCTATACTTGTACTATTACAGATGGTAAAGAAAGAGGCGACAGACATTTCGGTTGCTGAACAAGGTGAAGCAGAATGGCCCTATTGTGCTCTCCTGGATGCAGAAGGCATGCAGGACTCTAGTCCAACCCCTTGTGATGGCCGGCTGCCAATCATGTAGTTTGAGAGGTAATCTTGAGTAAACTGCTTCAGGATCCACTGAAAAAGAAAAAAGACTCAGATATTGTCATCTAACATAGGACATTACGGGCAGTAAAAAGAAGGCTACAGGGTTCTTACTTAGCATCCTGTAGTTCACTATTGTCTTGCATAAAGTGTAAACAAATAGTTCGATTGACATCTTTTGACCCATTTTAATAACAATTTTTATCAGTTTCCTCACATGATGTTGGTTCATGAATATCTCATTGCCCCATACGCAGAAAGTGATGAAGTTTCGATCTTTGGCAATGATATATGTGCCTGAAAGCACCAAGTTAATATTAGAAGCTAAACAACAATTGAAAATGATGTAGTACAACACTCCCTCCATCCCATTATATAAGATTTTATTACATGTATATCTAGACATCATCAAAACATTAAGGTAACACTCTTGTTGCTATGTAGCCTGGGATTGCATATCTAGTCATTCAGTGCAATGCATGTTGCTAAACAACAATTGAAAAACAAAAAGGCATGTTAACTACAATATCCTTAACAACAACCAAATATTGTAATTCATTGTGGTATTGTTGAAACTGTTATTGATGAAATTGAACTGCACGGCAAATAGTTGCTCATATAGAGCATCACATTGTGAAGAACTGAAATAAACAAGTCATAAGGACATCTCTAGGCGATCCTTAAAAAGTTAAAGGACTAAAACCCTTAGTGGATATATTTATACTCCAAATTTTTTTGGCCTTTTCTAGTCGATCCCCTAAACTTAAGGTTGTAAACTTCAATTAGATCAAGTTCAAAGCAGGTTCAACTGAATGTAGCATGCATTCAAACATAAACATAGATAGTTTTGCATAACCGAACATAAAACATAAATTCAAACTAAGCTAAATGACTTTTGGTCGAAGTAGAGGTCGAGGCAATCCTTCCTCGTCATGTACGGTGTGCCGTGAGACGGGTCCGTGCCGGTACCGTCGTCGGGGTCGTTGGGGAAGGCACTCCTCCACTCGTCGACGTCGATTTCCTCGTCCTCAGGGCCCAGCTCGACGCCCTCCGTGCCGCCATCGCCGCTGCCTTCGACCTCGTCATCGGAGGAGAGCGCGATAACCTCGCCGCCTTTGACCTCATCATCGGAGGAGAGAGCGATAACCTCGCCGCCCTCCACGCTGGCAAAGATTGCCCGCTTCGCCTCCACGAGCTCCGGGTACTGCTAGAGGATCTCCTGCATGTAGGCCTCGTCGGCGGCCTCGGCCTTGAGGCGCTCCCACGCCTCGCGGTCCTCCTGCGCCATAGCCGAGCTCACCACCCCTGGCTCCGGCGAATGAGGTCGAACGGACGTGTGCCGAAGGGGAAATTGAGCCTAGCCACCACGCTGTGGTAGTGGACCTGCCAGTGGTCGTACTCCATCGCCACGAGCTCGGCCATGTGGATGCTACTGAGCCACCGGCGGGTGTGGGTCTCTCGATTTGTAATCTTGGCGACCCACGTCCCACACCGCCGCTGCCAGACCCCGAGGTAGGACCTCGTCGGCTGTCGGGTCCGAGGAAGGACGGGGAAGTCCTCGAACCGGCATAGGGGCACGGCGGCGGGCGGATCGGGGGACCGGTGACGGCGGATTGGGCCCGTGGTGGACAACGGGGACACCTCAGCGGCCACCACGACGGCGTCGGGAGAAAAGGCTGCAATAAACCTTTTTTGGCCATTGGCTCCACGAGCTCCTCGGCGCATAGGCAGAGGTTCGGGATGGAGGCGCTGGCGATGGCGGCGACCTACCAATGGTTTTGAGGGGGGGGGCAAGTTAGTGTTTGATGAAATACTGCGGCAACTGAAAATTTTACTAGGCAGGAGTAACAAGGTGGGGCTACTGAACGCCATCACCGAGATTCTCCTCTGCTTCAAAGGTCGCTGCATCAACCTGACTGTTATCAGAGAGCTATGGCGTTCCTCCATTGCATCAATAGTCACTGTAAGTCCTTTTATTTCCCCCCTTGTTGATCTCTCTAGTGTTTCCTTGTTCTTCGCAGTTCATTGAAGTTCATCGGAGTTCCGGTGCTGCTCTTTCCTGTTCCTCCTTAGTCTATGGATAGAAAATCTCAATGTTGATATATTCCACGTGATGGTTTATTTTCCGCTACCACCACAAACTTTTTGCACGTGAAAAACTGATCTGAACTTTTACAACCTGCTTTGGGTCCTACCCTTTTTAGGTCAAAATGTTTTTGCCTTTCTGTCTTTGGTAGATCCAAAATTCCCATGTGATCCTGTGAAACTTGTTTTTCCTTACTTAGCCCTTTTCGCCTTAGATCTGTATCCTCTGTACCATGTAGGCGGTTTACCCTTGTAAAAAACAATCTATCTCATACCATTAGTCCCCTAGTAAACCGGCAAACCTCCTTTACATTGATTGTAATAGTCCGGTTTAACAACACATGTATGCCCTTGATATGACCTTGTCATTCATTATTGTACTAGTCTCCGGTTTACACAATTTGACATATCTGTATATCCTTATTCCTATTGCATCTTGCGTGTCATCATGAATGATTTGTAAACCGGCATTTCCTTTTCAGCTTTTCGTTGCACAATGGCTAAACAGTTTGCCGCTTGCAACTGGGCTCGTTCCCAGGTCACCGAGGAACAGTTGAACGGAATGGTCAGTATCGGCACCTTGCCGAAGAAAACTGAAATTCAATGGTGAGCTCCAGGAATAGAAAATCCTCCAACCCCGAGGCAGGGTGAGGTTGTGGTCTTTGTCGACCACATAGGCCGTGGTTTCAAACCGCCAGGGTCAAAGTTTTACCGAGATGTGCTTGCCAATTTCCAACTCCATCCTCAAGATATCGGACCCAACTCTGTGTCCAATCTATGCAACTTCCAAGTCTTCTGTGAAGTATACTTACAAGAAGAGCCAACCACTGAGCTGTTTCGGGACTTTTTCCATCTGAACCATCGTACAGAGTTCGTAAATAGTCCCAACACTGAACTCGGCGGTGTCTCTATTCAAAAGCGGAAGGAAGTTGAATTCCCTCATGCCAAACTGCACAGTCACCCTAAGTAATGGAACCATACTTGGTTCTACTACAGAGATACCTCTCGTGAAGATGAGTATCCTCTTCCAGGCTACCGTGATCACCGGCTTTCCAACACTCATCCAATGCCACAACGTTTGAGTTCCGCAAAATGGGCCAAATATGCCCCTCAACTCGCCAAGCTCCGGGCCTTTATGGCCAACGGTTTAACATGTGTTGATTTTGTGCGTTGCTGGATATCTTGGAGCATTTTGCCACTAAGTCGCCGCCCCGGTTTAATGTGTGAGTATACCGGTGAAGTTGAAGACTCCCAATGCCACATCAACATTCAGGTAAATGATGAAGAGGTCACTTAAAGCTTCAAGAAAATTTTGAATGAACCAGAATCAGTCTGTCGCCAAACCGGCTTGAACCCCTTCTACACTCAGAATAAACCACCTGTTGTAAGAACTATACTTCCTTTTTATCTTGATATCTTTAAATTGTTCAACTAGTAAACTTTCTTCTGTTTGTGTACAAACAGGGTGATGATCCCTTCTGGGAGCGGAAATCTGCAGATAAAGCGGCCAAGCCATCCCGTCCCAAAACCAAAGCCGTCAAGCGTACCTCAAAGCGGAAAACGGCTGACCGAATCAGCATGGAACTTGATGAAGATGCAGATGATCCGGAAGTTGAGGTAGAACTTGACTCACTTGGCTCCCTTTTCATGCACCTCATTAACAATGATCTTTATCAGGAGGACGTAGAAGGCATCCAGGCTAATGATGTAGAGGTAATTCCCCTTTCTTCCGGTTCAGACTCTATGCCAACACAAGAAACCCATCAAGCAGTCCGGAAAGTAAGCTTTTCTCATCCTCTTGCTTACTTGGATCCAACATTTATTTTGAAGACGCAGCAGCATGAAGCTCGCCGGACAACCCGGCACAGTGGCCAACAGGTTACTTCGGCCGGTTTACCTGATACCCCGGTTTGGAAGCACCGGTCTGAGGTCTCTCCCACTTCTGACAATTCTTATCCCAAGGCAGGTTATTTCAGACAACCTCTTAATCCGTCCGATTCAAATTATCAGGTGACACCTCCCTCATCTTCTGGCGAGTCAACAGCAACCCAACTCCCTCCTCTTAAAAATGTAGCTGGGTAAGCATTCAAACCCTTTCTTCAAATGCATTGCAAATCTTGAATAAGATGCTAAACCTCTTTTAATTTTGTTTCCAGAGCCAAAGCTAGACCCAGCAAGAAAGCTCGGGTCAACAATCTGTCAGAAGACCAGGCGGTTTTTGAAGAAGAGCAAATAGGTGAACCGGACCAAACTCATGAACTGAAGGGTCCTCATCCTGAAGCTACCTTTGATGAACCGCCCCTTCAAGACCAGAATATTGGTGAACAACCAGAAGCTGATCCTGCGGTGCATGACACTGAACCGGCGGCTCCAAACCGGGCTAGTCCAGTGAAAGGCACTGATACTACTAAAGGACAAGGAGATGATGTTATCATTACTGGCATGGGCCACAGCTCTCCTGGCCATCCTGTAATCTTAGCCCAACACAGTGCCAAAGAGGAACATGCTGCCAGGGAAAAGGGTAAGTGGAGCACTAACTTATCAAGTTATGCTCATCTTAGTGCTGAAGAACTTCACTCCGGTTTCTTAAACCGTCTGCACTCAAACCGTGAATATGAAGCCGGTTTGGTGAACTTAATGAAGGAACACTATGAGGTATTTTCATCTCCCTTTACTTCTTGATTCCAAAGTTGAAATGCTAGTCCAAGTAGCCCCCAAGGGCCGTTTTATGATGTTAATCTTAAACCGGGTCTTTATAACACTTTAATCCTCTCGTAATGACCCTAAAAAATGTCAGGACCTTCGTGAAAACCAAAAATGATATTTTACCAATGTAATTATATAGCCTTCCTTAGTGTAGCCCCCAAAGGCCGGTTTAGCTTTGTGAGGTAATCCAGGTCTTTAATCCATGCGTCCGCTTTGAGCAAATGTACATTAGCCCCCAAGTGTCAAGGATAATGCTTGCATTGTTCTGGAGACTTATAAAAGATGTAGTGAATCAGAGCAAATAGGCATTAGCCCCAAGTACAAAGTGCATAACTTGTTATACGCTTTGTACTTAGAAAATACATATCCTGCTGTTGACATATCTTCACTGTTACATGCCAAGCTAAGCAATAGAAATGCTCGAACGGCTGATTTGCAAGAGAACGTGAAGTCCCAACAAGCAGAAGCTGCGAAAGCCAAAGAGGAGCTGACCAAAGCCTTGACAGCGATGGAAAAACTAAAAGAGTCTTTTAAAAAGGAACATGCTGACTGGGAAACTGAGAAGGCCGGTTTAACCAAAAGAGATGAGGATACCGAAGCAGCCCTGAAGCCAGTTGTAGATGAACTAACTGGTTTAAAGCGGCAAGTCAACGCCATGACATCCACCATTTTTGGTAAGTATCTCCTTATGCAGCTTGTCCAATTCATGAGATCTTATTATTTATCGGTTCGCTGATTTTAAACCGTAACAGGCACTCGTATTGCTCATCTGGGCACGGATATGCGGATGAAGCTTAAAGCGGCTTATACCTTGATTGAACAGCTGTACTTTGGATCCCAGCGTGCTATTTGCACTGCGGCTTATAACAAACTGGCGCCATCACTGATAAAGGAAACTCTAGAGAAGCTGGCCATGTTACCAGCCCAGATTACCGAACTGAAGAAGGCAGCCGCAAGAGCAGGAGCGCTGACCGCACTAATCCGGGCCAAAGCATGGATTCCAGATCTTGAAGCGGATGACATCATTAAAGGATATCCAGGTGTGAAGGAGGGCGGTTCAAACTTTGGCAATGATGATCTCCAAAGGCTAACAAAAGAGATGCGGCCAATAGCCAGCAAACTGGCAGAAGATACAGACTTATCTCATTTCCAGCCGGCTTATGACCTTGAAGGGAAAAGACAGCCTACCGAAATCCATCAAGTCGAAGAACTTGTGCCTCCAATCCATAAGCATACTTACGCTCCTGATATTAACCCCTCCAGCCTTATCCATGAAGGAGCCGTGTTTCAAGCTTTAACTGGAATCGATTGGTCGACGGTTGATTTCCAGCGTCTTGGGGGGGATGAAGAAGAAGTGCTTGCACCAAATGATCCTTAATCGTCAAATCGTCCAAACGAAGCATCTTAAACCGGCAGCCAGTTTACCAGCTATTGTGTGCCAATGCTGAAAAACAATTACTCAATTAGAGCCGTTTTGAAGCTTCTTGTAATAGGATAGCAAAAACTCCTTTATCTGTCATGCCATCGGGCATGTGTTGTGGTGCTTTGATATTGTGAAAACTTGCTCCACTTTTTGGGATCTATTTATGCATAGCCCATGATGATTTGTGTTTCTATATACAAGAACTTGGAAGTATCCTAGTGGTTTACCACTGGACGGGTCATAATGCCCAAACATAGACAATACTAGGATGGATAATCAAAGTATAATAATATCTGCAACATACCTTGTTGGATGTCTAGTTGCTTGTATGATAAAGGTGTAAACACCAATCCAGATCATTTGATAACTCCGTCCTTAATCTGCCGGATTATAATCATAAACCATACCGGAATGTAATAAACACCGGGTTTTCCTTATAACACTAGTGACTTGTTAGTCAAAACCAGACCGGATTAATGAACGCCGGATTATACCTGATCATGTACTGACAACTTGTAGTTGAAAGCCAAGCCGGGTCAAGGACGCCATCCTATCAGAAGATATTAGGAACCTCAACAAAGGCGAAAAACTTAGCAAATAGAACTCAAAAAGAACATGCGAGGCTTTTACCAGCTGCCAGGCTCCAAATCGAGGCTTTTCATGGGCTGCCAGGCCGCTGGGTTAAACCATTTAACAAAGCCTTTTAAGATGGGCCTCCAATTAACCAATCATCGTTTTAACTTTGACAAGTTCAGGGTCTGTATAAGATTGACTTGTCAAATGTTCGGCGGGTCATACCAGGATTACCTGGACAGGAGTGGCTTACTTGATGAAGGCAGGTTAACCTGGGGTTTTAGGTGAATAAACCAGGCTTCCAAGCCGTGGCTTGGTAGTCAATTACAAGGGTCCTTTCAAACTCTTTATTGCTTTGCAAAAAGAGCCCCCAAGTAACTTTTTCAGCTATGCTTAGTGGGTGCCCATGTTTGAGCTTATGCTTTGTGCAATACTCTCTTTCGCCCTGAAGTAAATTCATGTTGGCCTTACGCCAATCAAGAGGTGTAGCCGCGGTTCAGATATGACCAAGCCCCCTAGTGATATCCCTTTGTGGTTTCAAACCAATCAAGAGGTGTAGCTACGGTTCAGATATGACCAACCCCCATAGTGATTTTCTTTTGTATCCGTGCGGCTGCAGAGACTGGTTTAACCAAACTCCGCTTTTTCAGTAGAAACTTTTGGAAGCACACACATGATGTAAAAAGAACAAAGACCCCGCTTTATTCAAGGCTCCGGTTTATTATATAATATATACATTGTCATAAATATGTACATATGAAGAGCCTATGTCTCAAGTATCGTAAGGTCGAAGAAGAGCTATTTTCCACAGCCGCTTGGTCTCCTCCTCTGATTTACGTGAGTCTTTGTGCTCTCGAACACCAATGAGGTAGTATGACCCGTTGTGCAGATTCTTGCTAACCACAAAAGGTCCTTCCCAAGGTGGGGATAGCTTGTGCATGTCAGTCTGATCCTGGATGAGCCGGAGCACCAGATCGCCCTCTTGAAAAGTTCTGGTCTTAACCCGGTGGCTGTGATAACATCGGAGATCTTGTTGATAAATCGCCGAACATGCTGCTGCAAGATCACGCTCTTCATCTAACAGGTCCAGGGAGTCCTGACGTGCCTTCTCATTATCAGCTTCAACATAAGGTGCCACACGGGGCGAGTAGTGACGGATATCACTAGGAAGAAAGACCTCCGCTCCATAAACCATGTCAGTCTGATCCTGGATGAGCCGGAGCACCAGATCGCCCTCTTGAAAAGTTCTAGTCTTAACCCGACGGCTGTGATAACGTCGGAGATCTTGTTGATAAATCACCGAACGTGCTGCTGCAAGATCACGCTCTTCATCTAACAAGTCCAGGGAGTCCTGACGTGCCTTCTCATTATCAGCTTCAACATAAGCTGCCACACGGGGCGAGTAGTGATGGATGTCACTAGGAAGAACGACCTCCGCTCCATAAACCATGAAGAAAGGTGTGTAACCCATAGATCTGTTAGGTGTGGTGTTGATGCTCCATAACACAGACAGTAATTCCTCCACCCAACAACCCGGTGTCCGCTTCAAAGGAACCATAAGCCGGGGTTTAATACCTCTCAAAATTTCTTGATTTGCCCTCTTTGCTTGACCATTAGATTGGGGGTGAGCCACCGATGCTATATCAAGCCGGATGTGCTCACGTTGGCAAAATTCTTCCATCTCTCCCTTTGACAGATTACTTCCATTATATGTTATAATACTGTGTGGAAAGCCAAACCGGAATATCACCTTTTTGATGAATTGAACCGCTGTGGCCGCATCACACTTACTGACTGGATCTGCTTCCACCCATTTGGTGAATTTATCAACTACCACAGATAAGTGGGTCTTTTTGTCCTTGGAACACTTAAAGGGTCCAACCATATCAAGCCCCCAAGTTGCAAACGACCACGTTATTGGAATCATCCTCAACTCCTGAGCCGGAATATAAGCACGACGTGCGAATTTTTGATAACCGTCACATCTTTTGACTAAGTCCTCCGCATCAGCGTGATCTGTTAACCAATAAAAACCGTGGTGAAAAGCTTTGGCAACCAAAGACTTTGAACCGGCATGGTGACCACAATCCCCTTCATGGATTTCTCGCAAAATATCACAAACCTCTTGAGGAGAGACACAACGCTGAATTGCCCCTAAAACGCTGTAACGATGTAACTCTCCATTGAGTATGGTCATTGACTTGGAATGCTGGATTATCTGCCGGGCCAAGGTTTCATCCTCCGGTAATTCGCCCCGGTCCATGTAAGCCAGGTATGATATTGTCCAATCCGGTATGATATGCAAACCTGCCACCAATTGATCCTCCGGATCAGGAATGGCCAACTCCTCTTCTATTGGTACCTTGACCTACGGATTATGTAGCACGTCAAGAAAGACATTTGGTGGGACCGGTTTACGCTGACAACCAAGCCGACTTAAAGCGTCTGCAGCTTCGTTCTTTCGCCGGTCTATATGGTCCACCTGATAACCCTTGAAGTGACCAGCCACTGTGTCCACCTCTCGTCGATATGCAGCCATGAGTGGGTATTTAGAATCCCAAGTGCCAGACACCTGTTGAGCCACCAGATCTGAATCCCCAAACCACTTAACCCGGCTTAAATTCATCTCCTTAGCCATCCGAAGACCATGGAGTAAGGCCTCATACTCAGCTGCATTGTTAGTACGGGGGAACATTAAACGGAGGACATAACAAAACTTGTCACCTCGTGGGGAAGTTAATATGACTCCAGCCCCCGAGCCTTCCAACTGTCTAGATCCATCAAAATGAATAGTCCAATGCGTGTTATCTGGCTTTTCCTCTGGTGCCTGCAACTCTGTCCAATCATTGATGAAGTCCACAAGTGCTTGGTATTTAATGGTTGTGCGAGGTGTGTATTTGAGCCCGTGAGGTCCAAGCTCAATAGCCCACTTAGCAATCCGCCAGTTGCTTCTCTGTTTTGAATAATATCTCCCAGAGGTGCTGAACTGACCACTGTGATAGGATGACCCTGAAAATAATGTTTGAGCTTTCGGCTTGCCATAAACACTCCATACACCAGCTTCTGCCAATGTGGATACCTCTTCTTTGATTCAATGAGTACCTCACTGAATCGGATATTCCTTTCCAGCTTCCTTGCGCTCCACCACAATAGCCAAGCTAACAGCTCGGGCATTAGTAGCCACATACAGCAGTAACGGCTCTTTATCGATCGGGGCTTCAAGCACAGGCAGTTCAACTGACTGCCCTTTCAAATCCTCAAACGCTTTATCAGCTGCCTCGCTCCAGACAAAATCATCTGTTTTCTTTAGCATCTGATATAAAGGAATAGCCTTCTCCCCAAGGCGACTGATAAACCGGCTCAAAGCCGCAATCCAGCCAGCCAAACGTTGAACATCATTGACACACGCCGGTTTAGCCAAAGATGTAATTGCTAAGATTTTTTCCGGATTAGCCTCAATGCCTCTGTTTGACACCAGAAAACCCAAGAGTTTGCCTACCGGTACACCAAAGACACACTTTTCCGGATTGAGCATCATCTTGTAAACCCGGAGGTTGTCAAAGGTTTCTCTCAAATCATCTATCAATGTTTCCTCCTTCCTGGATTTTATCACAATGTCATCCACATAAGCATGAACATTGCGCCCAATCTGCTTATGAAGACAATTCTGAACACATCATTGATAAGTCGCCTGGGCACTCTTGAGCCCAAAGGGCATGGAGACATAGCAGAAGGCTCCAAAAGGAGTTATGAAAGTTGTCTTCTCCTGCTCCTTAACTGCCATTTTGATCTGATGATAACTAGAATAAGCGTCCAGAAAACACAAACGGTCACAACCCGCCATAGCATCAATGATCTGATCAATACGAGGAGGGCAAAGGGGTCTGCAGGGCAAGCCTTGTTCAAGTCTGTGTAATCCACACACATACGCCAAGTGCCGTTTTTCTTAAGAACCAGCACCGGATTAGCCAAGTGTGTGCTCAGCGAGTTCCCTCGGTACACTTGGCATGTCAAAAGGTTTCCATGCAAAGATGTCCCGGTTCTCAGGGATGAACTCGATGAGCGCGCTTTCCTATTTGGGATCTAGGTTAGCGCTGATGCTGAACTGCTTGGATGAATTGCCAGGAACAAAATCAACCATCTTAGTATCTGTGGCCGATTTGAATTTCAATGCCGGATCATGTTCTGTAGTTGGCTTTTTCAAAGAAGTCATATCTGCCGGATCAACTTGGTCCTTATAGAACTTCAGCTCCTCCGTGGCACAAACCGACTCAGCATAAGCCGCATCACCTTCCTCACATTTCAGAGCGATCTTCCTGCTCCCGTGTACTGTGATGGTCCCCTTATGACCTGGCATCTTAAGCTACAAATACACATAACACGGCCTCACCATGAACTTAGCGTAAGCCGGCCGCCCAAACAAAGCGTGATACGGACTTTTGATTTTCACCACCTCAAAAGTCAATGTTTCTGATCTTGAATCATGATCATCTCCAAAAGCCACCTCTAAGGCTATCTTGCCGACTAGATATGCAGACTTACCAGGCACCACACCATGGAAGACGGTGTTTGACGGTTTAAGATTCTTATCCATCAACCCCATATGACGGAAGGTATCATAATATAGAATGTTGATACTACTTCCCCCATCCATGAGTACCTTAGTGAACTTATATCCCCCAACTTGAGGGGCCACCACTAAGGCCAGATGACCCGGATTTTCAACCCGAGGCGGGTGATCCTCTCTACTCCATAAAATGGGTTGCTCAGACCAGCGAAAATACTGAGGCACCGCCGGTTCAACAGAGTTAACTGCCCTCTTGTGAAGCTTATGATCACGCTTACACAAGCTAGTGGTGAAGACATGATATTGCCCACTATTTAACTGCTTAGAATTGCTTTGATAGCCCGACTGCTGATACTGGTGGTTCCCCTGATGGTTGTAACCTCCCTGGTTGCCTTGGTGCCCTTGATTGATGTGCCCGGTTTGGTTGCCCTGAAATCCTGAACCGGAACTGCCACCTCCGTAACCCGGCCCGTGGAAACCACCTCCTGAACCGCCAGGCGGGCCATTATCATACTGAAACATATTGGAGTTCTTGAAATCTTGCATGATGTAACAATCCTTCCAAAGATGCGATGTTGGCTTCTCCTTTGATCCATGCTTTGGATAGGGTTGATTTAACAGGCGCTCCAAATTGGGGCCTAAACCTCCGCCCCTCTAGGGCTGCTTGCCCTTACGATGTTGGCCCTTCTCCTGAGCATTGGTGTCAGCGACAAAGTCCAAGCTATTGTCGGCTTTGGGCTTACCATTGTTCCCACGGCATGCCAGATTATGCTGCTAACCCTTGGTGTTGTCGTTCTTTTTCCCTTTCCCCGATTTGTCCTCCTCGGATTCTGGGTCCTTGGTATTATCTGAATCGGTGTATTTAACCAAAGCGGCCATAAGCGTTGACATATCATTGCAGTGACGTTTGAGCCTTCCTAACTTCTGTTTGAGTGGCAGAAAACGGCAATTGCCCTCCAACGTTAGCACTGCGGTATCTGCATTGATACGATCTGATGAATGCAAAATAGCTGAGACTCGCTTTACCCAATGAGTCATCAACTCTCCATCCTCTTGGACACAAGCAGCCAGATCCACAATCGACATGGGTTGCTTACAAGTATCTTTGAAGTTCTGGATAAACCGGTGCTTCAATTCGGCCCATGATCCAACAGAGTTAGTTGGTAAGCTCTTCAACCAAGTACCAGTTATTCCTTCTAACCTCATGGTGAAGTATTTAGCACATACCGCTTCATCCACATCTAACATCTCCATTGCCATCTTGTAGCTTTCAACCCATGCTTCTGGCTGCAGATCGGCGGTATAATTGGGTACCTTACGATGTACTTTAAAATCCTTTGGCAGACTCACATTACACAAAGCGGGGGTAAGACACGGCACCCCTAAGGAACTAAATACCACACCTGGCTGTACTGAAGCGGTAGGGTGAATTGGAGTAGGTTGACGGGCTCCGTGCAGAGCTGCTAACTCGGCCTCTTGACGTGCGCGACCGTGATCTACCACATCCTGTGCATTAGCACTTCCCCCTGCCGGGTTGTGCCTTCGTGGCGAATTACGACGACATGCACTGCTTGATACGGCCGGTTCATCCTCAATGTGCCTGTTGTAGCTTCGGCTTGGACGGGGGGTGGAATGAATCCTCTCATGGATGTGTGAATACGCCTGCTGCTAGTTTAGGGCTGTTTGAAGGAGATCCCTGGCCCGTCGTGCCTCAATCACAACTGGTGATTCGCCGTCGGTTGGGAGGGCTGCCAATCGTGAAGCGGCGGCCACAATGTTATCCAACGGGTTGGAGTAATGCCCAGGAGGTGTTGGAACATACTGTGGCACAAATGTTGTTCTGACGAGGCGGGTCCATCGTGCGTGGCTGAACCGGCGCTCCTGTTCCTGGCGCCTCCGTCCGGTTTAATATTGGCTGGTTACTCGTTCCTGCTCCTGGCGTATTGAAGAGATTTCTTGGCTCATAACTCGATGGGAGATGCGATCGGTATCTTCTTCTCATGACTTCTTTTGAAGCTTTCTGATCCTGCCTAATCCGGTAGGCCAGAGCTTCCAACTCGGCCCGTTCCGTAGCCATACTAGCGTTCTCTGCCGCTAGATCTGCTTTAGCCTGGGTTATTTGATCCTTTACCTTTGCGATCTCCGCGTTGTGCTGATCCCGGGCTGCTGCGTCCACCTGCGCGGCCATTAATGTTGCCAACGCGTCGAACAAGTCAGACAGAACTTGAGCCGGGTGTGGTGCAGAGCCCCCTGCCCCCGTCGGTGTGGCTGTTGCTGAACCGGAGAGCATCACCGTGGCGGTTGATGAGTGGGGTGCCGATTGTGTACCGGCCATGAAGATAGTGGCCCGATTGGGCAGATCAGGGGAGTCTGGAATACTGTTGCCCTCGGAACCTCCACCAATCCGGCCATCCTGTAACTGATAGAGCGATTCGGTCTCTCCAGAAGACTCGTCGTCGGAGCAGACAACGGTTTCTCCATCGGATGCCGGTCCGTCCTCATATCCTGTTTCGTGGATGACGCCTACGAAAACATGCTTTGCCATGGGCTGAACCGGGGAAGGGCTTGCACGCTAAGCCGTCTCGATGATGTCGGTGCAGGTGTCCGGCTCAGGGCCCGGTTCGCCAATCTTGCCGATGAAGACGTGAATTCCACCAAAGGGGACCCGGTACCCGTATTCGATCGAATTGGCCTCGGGGCCCCATCCTGCATTGTCGATGTAGAGCTTGCCGCGACGACTCTTCGTCATTCGGCCCACAGCGTATCCCTTGAGTCCATCAAAGCTGCCCTTTAAGAACTAGAAACCATCGTGCAAGAGCCCCACGGTGGGCGCCATCTATCGTGGGTTTGTCATGGCAGATGTCCTCGTGAAAGGACTTAGTCGTGGAGCCATCGCAACGGGTTAGCTTAAAGGGGTTAAACCGGACAAGGGGACACAGGGAGTTTATACTAGTTCGGCCCCTTCGATGAAGGTAAAAGCCTACGTCTAGTTGTGATTGGTATTGCTAGGGGTTCGATGACCAGGGAGTGAATCCGCTTTGACTGGCTCTCGAGTTGTTGTCCGTTGTCCCCAAACCGTGGCTGGGTCGTCCCTTTATATACACAGGTTGACACCCGCCGGTTTACAGAGTCCCGAAGCTGGATCATAAACGTGTCCGGTTCGGTCTCTATACTCCCTAACTTACAACACAAGTTACATAATTAGGTCAGTTTACATCTAGAGGCCTTAACTCGCCTCTAGGCCTTGGGCCTTCATAAAGCGCCATCATTCTTACATCTTCATGGGCTTCCAATCTTCATAAAGCTAATCCGGCTACTCCTGGTCGGTTTACATCCAGTAGTAATATCCCCAACATCCAGCTTGATGCTGAAGCGGCTACGACCAACTAGGTGAGGCCTGTCGCATAGGCCGCGCTCGTCTTCGCAGTATTCGCTCATAACGAATTCCTTTTTGTCGTCAGACATTTCCTATGTTCATAGTTGAAACATTAATTGAAAATCGATCGAAGGCAAATACCAGGAAACTCAACAGACAGATCACTATTACTCAATATGCAACGGGTTGACTTTAGGTCTATCGAGTCTTCCTTCCTAAACTCTCATCTCACGTATATGGTGGGCACTCCCTCTCTGATATTGCGACCGTCGGTGATGGTCGCTACTCTTCCTTTCCCCAGTGCATTACAATTATATAGCACAAGGAAAAGAAAGAAAAGCAACCCCCACGACAGCAGTCGGCATTCTTCTTCTCTCATATATGGTGGACACTCCCTCAATGTTTCGACTATCGATGATGGTCGCTACTCCTTCTTCCCCTAGTGCGTAACAAAGGTCTATCACAAAGAGAAGAAGGAGAAGTGACCCCCATGACAAAAGTGGGCATTCTTCTTCTCTCATATATGGTGGAGACTCTCCCTCACCGATTTTTTTGACTGTCATGTATGGAGCCCCAACAGACTTAAAGTCAACTCGAAATGTCGTTTAATTGTCTTTCTAGCAAATCTAGGGCACTCGATATTTCCTACATATTCTAGCACAAGTCATGCTTAAATTCACGGAAAAATCCGGCATGACCATTGCTAAAATAGGACATATCGAGCGCTTGTAATTTGCCGGAACAGAAATGAATCAACTCTCCAGCAAAACATAGGCCACTCTGATTTTCCCTGCGATACAAAGATGTCCATACACATACAACGATGCTTGAACTTGCAATTCCATCCGAATCAATTATCATAAGCATTCACACATGAGCTCACCGACTAAATACCCTAGTTCTACTCTATTCAACACACCGAGGCGTGTGGAAGGAGGAGGTGGACTTTTAGCTCAGCGATTCGGGTGTAGAGGAAGTAGAGGTAGCTCGGATGATGATCACTCCAAGGAGACACGACTCTACAAAGCCTGCATATTCCACCGAGTAAAATTTTAGATCATCAAATTTTCCAATACATTTCTATATTGAAAAACAAAATTATAAAAAAATTCTATACCTAAATTTTCTTACTAAAACTAAACTAGTTCTATTAATTCAACTAGTTCAACTAAGCACTTACTATAAATAAAAATAATTAATTTTCTTACTAATTCAACTAGTTCTATTAAGGACTTACTATAAATAAACTAGTTCTATTAACCACTTAAATTCCATGTACATTCTACAAAATTCTACCTATCTATACTACTGAAAAAATCTAGATCGATGGAGGGAGGAGGGGCTGTGGATGGAGGAGGGGGAGGGAGTAGGGGTTGTGGAGGGAGGAGGGGCTATGGAAGGAGGAGGTGTTGTTGATGGAGGGGCGGCTAGAGGAGGGAGGAGCAGGGGAGG
>NC_041384.1:358965645-358966836 GCF_002162155.2 Triticum dicoccoides | reverse complement strand
GGCATCTAGAGGAGGGAGGAGGGAGGAGGAAGAGGAGAAGGAGGAGGCTTGCCGAGGGCGGCGGCAATGCGGTGGCGGAGGCAATGCAGCGACAGGGGCGATGGCAGGAGGAGGACGACAACCGCGACAGTCATACAGAGGAGAGTGAGGAGATGGGCAGGCGGGCGGGGGGGTGGGGGATAAGGCTGGATTAGCAGTAGCGAGGTTTAGGAGAAAGCGCTACTGCTAAACTACCTAGCAGTAGCGCGTTTCATGGGAAAGCGCTACTAATACACTTAGCCTGGCGGCAATGGTGGGGTAATTTTAGTAATAGCGCTCTTTTACCTGGCATCGCTACTGGTATGTACATAGCAGTAGCGCCTTCTGTTTCCCCGCACTACTTCTAAGTAGCTGTAGCGCCCCTTTCTAACCAGCGCTACTGCAAAAGTTCTGTGTATAAGGTTTTTGCTAGTAGTGATACATTTGAATTCAACTTAAGGTGGTCTAAACAATTAGAATTCAACATGAAGTCCATTAATTATTTGAATTCGAGATCATGGCATTTGTAAATCATACCTAAATTATGGGGGCACCAATCTTTGCTCTAGTTTTGTACATAATAGCATATATAGTCGTGTACAAAATAGATTCAAATTTACCTCCTCCATTCCAAAATAATCGTAGTTATAGGATTTTCAAGTGTCAAAATTTCAAAAGGAAGTGCATAATTCAATGAGGTTTTCAAACATACAAGGTCAAATTTAACATTGTCTATTTAGGTCAATCCTGAAAGTTCAAGAGTACTCTAAATGTGAATGCTTCTGTTTCAAGATTTTGAATGAAGCACCAAAAGAGCCTCTACTTGTCTGAAACCGCGTGAGACCGATGTTTGGTAGACGGAAATTACTTTTTTAACTCCGACCTGTGAAGTCTACCGGCCCGACGTCTATAGGTCTTAACCGGGGTAGGTTTGTAACTTCATCTAGACGCCACGCAACCGCCTCCGAAAAACATTCATACACCATAGCCGCCTAAAAACACATTCGGTCGGACAAAATCGCTCCCGCCCACTATTTGGGACACCTGGGATTACCTTCCTACTCTCGACCCATAGTAGGTCCAAAATTTAAGAGGGGGGCAAAGTTTGTACTTTCCCCAAATTTCAAACAAGCGCGTCACATCTGTTCAAAAAAAACAAGCGCCTCCCAGACC
>NC_041384.1:358872804-358965374 GCF_002162155.2 Triticum dicoccoides | reverse complement strand
GCCTCTGTCCGATTCCCCATTCGTACTCCGTGGGCGCCAAAACAACCTCTCGACCAGCCGCAAAACCCAGGCGTCCTCCGTCCGCCACCCCATCCCACCCATCAACCGCCGCCCTCCTCCATCACGCCGAAGCCGATAACCCGATGTCGTCGTCCACCGCAACCGCAACGCCCTCCATGGCTAGTTGTTGAAGCTGAGGCCGAGATGCCTCCAGGAAGCCGACGTGCACCGTACCCGAGCCAGTTCAACCACACCGCCATTGTCCACTGCACCGAGTTGTTCCTGCTATGCTGTCCTTCGCCGCCTCGGATCTGCTTCCCCTGCGCTGACAGACAGCCACCGCAACACAATAAACAATTTGGCCATGGGTTCATCCAACGCTCCACCCTCCTCCAAAACATTCGTTCCCCCGGTAAAAATAAGAACATCACCGCGATATCAGGAGGACACAACACTGGCAACCGGAACTGGTACTCCTCTTCCCTTTTTCTTGCAAATCTTACGTGTCTGCTTGCACGATATCTTCCCATATAAGACACTAGTTGACCGCTTCTTCCTACACCTTATTACTGATACTAGATGTTCCTAGTTACTCATTATGCACAAGGTTTCTCCTCATTTACTATTTCACCATAGCTAGAGGTCTGTCGCCCCCCTTGATTTCAATTCCTGGTCAGTAGATTCCCAATTGAAGGAAGCATTCCCCAGCAAAACATGCGCTAGTCCGCCTATTACGTCAGGGAAGCAGTGCCTCAGTCTTTATCTTAGGGGTGTGTGGGGCCTAGGAGCTACTGGCGCCCGATGTGGAGGTCGGACGGGCTTAAAGGGATGGTCGGGGGGCGCTGCCAAGCACGGCGGTGGTGTGTGGTCGAGGGAAGGGCGGGGCGGCGGAGGCAGGGGTCTGGCCGTTGGTCACTGGCGGTTCGAGAAATATCGTTAACAGTGACTAGCGAGAGGTAGACGAAGGACATCTACCCGTTCCTTGTAGATCGGACGGTTCATAAAAAATTGACGACGTATTTATTTTCAGTCGACTGTTATTTTGATAGGGCCACATGTGGTGGTGTGCTTGAGGAGTACCTACATTTCCTAGCCATCCCTGTTCTCATATATTACAATAACATAAGGAGTAGAATCTAATTTTATTTTCCATGAAATGTGGAGCTATCATATGTCTCCTATCATTCTTTTCAGCTGCCTGCTATCTGCTACTTTTACAGTGCACTTGTTCTGCACACACTTCACCCATACTCTCACTATTGTTTGTGTATGCATGGGTATTCAGCCTTTGCCAACCAGTTGATAGAAGCACAAAATAAAAGAGAGAAGTAGCTCTAGCTTTCTTTGGGCTTAGGCAAGACACGTTTCGATGCTATAAAGGGTGCAGGGTCAGCAGATGGAGATGGTAAACGTAGGTCTAGAGTTGATGATCTCGCTCGCCATGAACCACCATCCCAGGTTCTTGCTTTAACTTCACGGTGTCATATGTGTTGCATGTTGCATATGGTGTCTAGCTTGTATTCGAAAGGCCGAAGTCGGTCTTTATTAAGATAAGGAAAGATATTTTTTACATGAACCACCATCCCGGGAGCACTAGAAGACAAATAGCTAGTCAGGGCACTGGCCGAGCCAGTGACAAGCAAAACATAGACATGCATCACCTGGAATCCAACTAAAAAGCCACAATGGTGGAGAAGCAACCCGCCTCCCACCAGGCTCTTAGGTCCTCGATGATCATGCTCACCACTCCATCTGAATGTCTAGTTTGTATCTGCTTAGCTTACACATTATACCTTTGAATATGACGTGCCTTCCTGTTTTTGGTACATACTGGTACATCTGTCTAGTAACCATGTGCTTACATCAAACTAATGTTCTTGTGTATCCCTCATGAATCACTTATGATGAGACAGTCACCCCAGTGGGTTACTGTGAGAAAAGATGCTCTTTTAAAGAATGCAGTGTCAGCCTCCCCATACAATTCTCAAGAAAATAGCAAGGCTAGATGAATATAGTGAACGTAGCTCTATAGTTGATGACCGCATTTCCCCTAGACCACCATCGCAGGTGCTTGCTCTAACTTGGCAGCATGATATGTGGTTGCATGTTGCATATGGTATCCAGATTGTAATTCTTCCAATCTGGTTAAATTGCATGCGCTATTATGCTTAGTTTATACATTATACCTGTTAATGTGACATGCCTTCCTGTTTTTAGTACATAGTACATCTGTCTATTAAGCATGTCCTTACATAAAACTACTGTTTTTGTATCCCGCATCAATCAATATGACGAGACACCTTTAGTATATGCCGTGTGATATTGGTTGCATCTTTCATATGATTTATAGCATGCGCTGCTTCTAATTTATTGAAACACCATTCATGATGGGAAACTTTTAACTTGGTAGAGTCATATTGGTTGCATCTTTCATGTGGTGTCTAGCTTGCATTGCTTCTTATTTGTTGAAATGCCTTCTGCTTTGCCTACACAAATAGTTGTGAATATGGCATGTCGTCCTATTTTTCGTACATATTCCATCCTGGTATCATGTGTTTGCCTTACATCAATGTAGTGATTGTTAGTATTATGCATGAATGAGTTCTGAAGAGTGAATTTTATTACTTTTTCTTGTCGGTTTTACTTGACAATTCAAAATCAATGAAGTGGAGGAAATTAGCAAGGCAGTGGATAAAGGTGCTCCTTCCAAACGGAGGGCCTCTACAAATTCTACTCCGCCACCCCCCAAGAAGATTTGCAAGACAACACATGCATAGACACTCAACGTAGTTGTGTTGATGATGAGCACATCTCCCCTAGTCCACCTTCACATGTGCTCCCTCTAACTTGGCACTGTCATATGTGGTTGCATGTTATGTATGATGTCTAGCTTGTATTGCTTCTAATTTTGTTGAATTCCATCTGCTTACTTTACACATTATACTTGTGAATAAGACATGTGTTCCTGTTTCTAGAACATACAATATCTGTCTATCACACCGTATTCTTACATCAAAGTACTACTATTGTGTAACCTACAACAATCACTTATCATAAGACACGTTTAACTTGGGAATGTGATATAGGTTACATCTCGTTTTCTTTTCTAGCTTATACTACTTCTAATTTGTTGAAATGGCACTTATGACGAGATAGTTTTAACTTGGTAGAGTGATATTCATTGCATCTTTCATATGGTGTCTAGCTTTCATTGCTTCTAATTTGTTGAAATGCCTTCTGCTTAGTTTACACATCATAGTTGTCAATATGCAATGTTGTCCTTTTTCTTACACATTCAATCGTCCTATCATGCAATCGCCTTACATTAAAGTAGTGCTTGTCAGCATCCTGCATCAATGAGTCCTGAAAAGAGAATTTTTATTCATTTTTCCTGTGGGTTTGACTGGACAAGGCAATAAAATTAAGAAACATGAAGGAAAAAAATTAAGGCAAGGGCTGATGGCGGTCTTGCGGCGAAACTGGCTCCAGGTGCTTTCTCTAGCTTGGCAGTGTGATATTGTCTTGCATGTTGCATACGATGTCTAGCTTGTATTGCTTGTAATTTGATTAAATTACTTCTGCTTAATTTACACAAACAGTTGTGAATATGCCATGTCATCCTGTTTTTCGTACATATTCCATCCTTGTATCATGTGTTTGCCTTACATCAAGGTAGTGATTGTCAGCATCATGCAAGAATGAGTTGTAAAGAGTGAATTTTATTGCTTTTTCCTCTCGGTTTTACTTGACAATGCAAAGTCAATAAAGCAGAAGGAAATTAGCAAGGCGGTGGATAAAGGCGCTTCTTCCAAACGGAGGGCCTCTACACATTCTATTCCGCCACCCCCCAACAAGATTTGGAAAACAACACATGCATAGATGCTCAACGTAGCTGTGTTGATGATGAGCACGTCCCCCCTTGTCCACCATCACAGGTGCTCCCTCTAACATGGCACTATTATATGTGGTTGCATGTTATGTATGATGTCTAGCTTGTATTGCTTCTAATTTTGTTGAATTCCTTCTACTTACTTTACACATTATACTTGTGAATAAGACATGTGTTCCTATTTCTAGAACATACAATGTTTGTCTATCACACCATGTTCTTACATCAAAGTGCTACTGTTGTGTAACCCGCAACAATCACTTTTCACAAGACATGCTTAACTTGGGGGTCTGATATAGTTTACATCTCGCATTATTTTCTAGCTTGTACAACTAATTTGTTGAAGTGCCACTAATGACGAGACAATTTTAACTTGGTAGAGCGATATTTGGTGCGTCTTACATATGGTGTCTAGCTTTCATTGCTTCTAATTTTTTGAAATGCCTTCTGCTTAGTTTACACATCATAGTTATGAATATGCAATGGCACTAATGACGAGAGACCTTTAGCTTGGTAGTGTGATGTTGTTTGCATCTTGCATATGATTTATTTCTTGTACTGCTTCACATTTGTGTAAATGCCAGTTATGTCAAGACACTGTTAACAAGGCAAAGCGATATTTGTAGCACCTTTCATATGGTGTCTACCTTCCATTGCATTGCTCCTAATTTATTGAAATGCCTTCTGCTTAGTTTATAGATCATAGTTCTGATTATCTCATGCCGTCCTATTTTTCGTACATATTAAATCCTCCTATCATGATGTTGTCTAACATCAAAGTTCAGTTCGTGTGTATCACGCATCAATTTGTTCTGAAGAACTAAATTTTTATTCCTTTTTCTTGTCTGCTTGACTTGACATGGCATAGAGAAAGAGGAAGGAACACATAATTGCAGGGGGTGGTGTTAGTACTCAGGACACACGAAAACAGAAGCGGAAGAATTATGCAGATTTTGCTGGTACTAATGGTGCAATAGAAGGTCAAAGTCCACCGGAAAATTGTACAAACGCGGTATCACATGCTACACGAGCTGCAAAACAATCCAAACAGAAACTAATAGCTGCCACCAAACAAGCAGCGACAACCCTACTTGTTGCAACACCTTCCACAGTACCACCAGCTGCACGAGTTACTTGTTTGACAACTCAGCTAGCAGCATGGTCCCAAGCTCCCTTGCCACCTAACACTACTTCTGAAGCACTCTTGACAAAAGACGAGTTGGCAAGATCAGGTGAACCTTGTGAGCTTCAATAGCAAGAAGGTAGTTGCTAGAGTCAAGTTACAGTTGCATGCTTCTTTATATGTAGTCTGACAGTTTGATGTATAGTAACACTTCCTATGTTCATTGTTGGACTAGCACCTAGGCACAAGAGGGAACAGACATCAAGGATAATTCTCGATAGGTTAACTAAATCTAGAGGAGGTAGAATGGAGATCTATTTTGAGGCAGGTTTAAAAAGGCCACGTGATGCTACAAAGTCAGCCAAGTTAGTATCAGAGGCAGCGGTTGCCGTTAGGTGACATGCACGTATCCTCCCAACATTGATTCGGTACAGGAATGACAAAGACGAAACCTAGTTCAGCACCTTCCTCGACCATTTATTTATAAGTATGGTTATGTATGGAAACTAGTAATATCGTCTTGCTGTGTCCCATACTTTCTTTGTTGCTAATAATGAGACTCCCATAATTTTCAACAGAAGAGGTTCAAGTTGGATAGCCAGGATGATGCAACCAGACAAGCTTGCACCCATGTTTTGAAGTCTACTCCGTGACAATATCGGTATAACTTGAGGAAAACTCACTTTGAAGGCAAGGCTAACAATGAACTTGCACAAACATCTCCAGTGGAAAATATATCGGATGAAGACTGGAGAGGCCTCGTTAAACACTGGTCTGATCAAAAGTATCAAGTATGTTATACTCATGTGCCTCACAAATCTATCATTTTCTAACTGTTCAAAGAACAAGCGCAACCGTAGAAAGTGAAATTCCAATAGATGATGGGATCTCGTAGCTATATTACACACTGCGAGGCTCTTGTAATTAGTTGTCATTTCACTCTTTTCGCTATGTCATATTATTAGATCTATATTGACTTGTTCCAAATGGAGAGGAAAGCCCGCAAGGACCAAAAAGTACCTGAGCCAAATGTTGTGGAAATCTTCAAGGACTGTCACACCAGTGATAACCGACAAGTATAGGGGATCCTTTGTAGCCTTTTTCGATAAATAAGACTGTCGAACCCAACAAGGTGCTAAAGGTAGAACAAATATTCCCTCAAGTTCTATCGACCACCGATACAACTCTACGCACACTTGACGTCTGCTTTACCGAAAACAAGTATGAAACTAGTTTGTAGGTGTGATGCTAGAACTAGTTTGCAAGAATAAAACTAGAAGTACTTTGCAATATAATAAAAGCTAGGTGTTTAGTAAAAGGGTTTTCGCCAACAAGAAAGTTATTTGTCCCTAGGCAATCAATAAAAAGTACCGGTAATCATTCTTGTAATTTTATATGAGGGAGAGGCATGACCTAACATACTTTCTCTACTTGGATCATATGCACTTATGATTGGAACTCTAGCAAGCATACACAACTACTAAAGATCATTAAGGTCGTGAAACCCAACCATAGCATTAAGTATCAAGTGCTCTTTAATCCCATAGGCCATAACCCATCTATCCGCGTTTAGGCTGCTGTCACCCCCGCAACACTGATAATAAGCAAACCATGAACATATTGCAACACCCTACAGCGAGGGCCCCTCACATTTGTGCGAGACAGAGGGCATTATAAGATAGAACCATAAATAAAATATACAATCATACCAACCAAGATCACGATTAACCAACAGGACAAAACAGATCTACTCAAACATCATAGGATAGCCAAATATCATTGGGAAATAATATATGGAGTTGAGAACCATGTTTAAGTAGAGATTATAGCGGGGAGAAGAGGTGTTACACCATTGCATAGAGGGGGAGAGAGTTGGTGTTGACAATAGCAAGATTGTTGATGTAGATTACCATCCTGATCGTTGCCCCGGTGGCACTTCGGTGCCACCGGAAGCGAGGGGGAGAGAGTCCCCCTCCTTCTTCTTATTCCTTGGCCTCCCCCCTAGATGGGAGGAGATTTCCCCCTCTGGTCCATGGCCTCCATGGCCGCGGAGGGGAAAGATTGGATCTCCCTCTCTGTTCTCTTTTGTTTCACATTCCCCTGATCTGGCCGAAAACGTTTCTCATATTCAAGAGATCAGTAACTCCGATTGCGCTGAGATTTTAACATGATTTTTTCTGGATATAAGTTTCCTTGCGCCCGAAGTAGAGATCCAACCAACGTTCGAGGAGGGCACAACCCACCACCAAGTGCCAGGGGCCTCTAGCGTGCCCTGGTGTCTTGTGGGCTGTGTGGGCCTCTGTTTGCGGTGATACCAACTCCCAAAAATCACATATATTGCAAAATAATTCTTCGTAAAATTTATTGCATTTGGACTTTGTTTGATATGGATACTCTGCGATACAAAAAACATGCAGAAAATAGGAAATGGCACTGGGCACTGGATCAATAGGTTAGTCCAATAAATCATATAAGAAGTTGCCAAAAGTATGTAAAAGTTGTATAATATTTGCATGAAACAATCAAAAATTATAGATATGACAGAGACGTATCAACCAGCAAGATGAAGGGCATGACTACACCAGTCAAAGCCGTTGTTGTAAGGCCTTAGTCCTCATGCCATTTAACCACTACTTACTCTGACTTGTTAAATGAACTGCATGGTTTGCAGCCAATGTCTATTACTCTTTTCAATTTTATACACAATTGTCTTAGGTATAATTGCACCTTACAAGGTTTAAAAGATAGGAGTGATGTTCCTTTGATCTTGATCTGTAATCTAGTTCCGTGTTGGACTTGCCCACACAATGTTACAATTGCTTGTTTCTTTGTTCTCAGTTGTTTTGTGATATAAATGATGTCATACTATGCTTACCGTATTATAAACTTTGTCTCTTTATCCTTCACTATCAATACAATGTGAAGAAATAGACAATACATTAGCCATGGTATATGGTCATATGTTTGGAACCTGGTTTTATTATGTACTTTGTAGTAAAATACAACTAATATTTTACACGGGTTCACCAGAATAAGTTCGGTATATAGACCAAAGCTATTTTGTTTGGTTTTTCTGCCTCCTTAATATCTTCTTTTCTGGTACTACTAATGTAAAAACTCAACTTTTCAGCAAGCTATGGAACAAATGGTGGAACTGCCACCTTCTGAAGGTGATGAGGTAACTATAACCACAAGGTCACCTCCTGCTGCAGTGGGTTAGTACCTGTCCACTAACAGTGCCAAAAGCATGTTCCTGCGTAATACTGGGTCGGTTGTTAAGGCAATCTCGTCCAAACTGCAAGCTCAAAACAATGTTATATCTGTGCTCTAGACACAAGTCCATTCACTAACAGAGACCCTTTGTGAAACAAGGACAACCATTGTTTGATGTCATCAAGATATGCATGGTTTTGAAACCAGACTATTAGACATTTACTATGTTGTTCAGGAGCCTAGGAGAAATGAAGGCGAATGTTATGGTGCTCCATCGGACAATTCAACATGAAAACGTAACAGTCAGGTCAAATCAGCTGCGCTTCTGAACTTCTGGTGGTGCATTTATCTACCAGACTGTTAACTTTTATGCCAACCTTCCTTTTGTTTTATGGTTGTAATTTGTTTTTTTGTGATACAATTTTTTTCTTAACATGCAGGCACCGGCTCAAGAAAACAGCAAGTCATTTTTGTATAGTGTAGGGTGTTCCCTATATTTGCACTAGTGGCGAACTTCGATGCCTAGCGGATGTGATCTGTGCAATCGCCTTAATAGCCTAGCGTTAGTTTCTGGCTTATTTATTTCCTAGTCTTCTTTTTCCTTGGTTTGCTAGTGGCCGCAACAACCATGGGCCATATACGGCCCATGGTAACCTTGAGCCTGCTACAGGCTGTTGGAGGAAGTACTCTCCTTCACATCCGTTGGGAGAATTTTCCAATGAACAAATCTTGAATTGCTTCCGAGGGATATTTCTCTCCTACATCAATTGGCAATTGCTCTAATTGCAAGCCATTAGATTCATCAAACTTCACATCTACTGTCTCTTCAATCTCTTTTGGGTGAAATTGTTATAGACGCGGTAAGTGTGCGAGTTTGAACCATAACCGAGTAGGAAACCTTCATGATATTTAGGAGCAAATTTCGGACGATGATGCTTACCAAGAATGTAATATTTTGAGCCAAATACTCAGAGTATCCAACTTGTGGTTTGTTACCGGTGAGTAGCTCATATGTCGTTTTACTAAGAAGCTTGTGAAGATAAAGTCGATTTGTAGCATGACAAGCCGTTTCAACCACTTTAGCTCAAAAGTGCCTTGGCGTCTTGTATTCATCCAGCATTGTTCTCACCATCTCAATAAGGGTACGGTTCTTTATCTCAACAACTCCGTTTGAGGTGTGTACGTAGCCGAGAACTCATGTGAGATGCCTTCTTCGTCAAGAAAGGTATCCACATTGGCATTCTTGAACTCCGTTCAATAGTCACTTCGAACCCTCTTAATCTTCACTTCAAATTGGTTTTGAGCCTTCCTGACAAATTTCTTGAAGACATTTTGTACCTGAGACTTTTCATCAAGAAAGAACACCCATGTAAATCTTGAATAATCATAAACAATGACCAAACAAAAAGAGTTACCACCAAGGCTCTTATAAGTATTCGGACTGAAGAGATCCATATGAAGTAGCTCAAGTGGTCATCTCATGGTCATGATGTTCTTCACGGGGTGACTTCCTCCAACTTGTTTTCCTGCTTGACAAGCACTACAAAGTCTATCCTTGTCAAATATAACATATTTAACAACAAGGATATGATCACCTTTAACAAGTTTATCAAGATTTTGCATGCCAACATGTCCTAGTCTTCTATGCTATAACCAACCTTTAGAATATTTTGCAATAAGGCAAGTGCAAGGTTGAGCTCTTTTAGTGAAATCAACAATGTATAGATCACCTCTACGGATACCGGTAAAGACCATATTACGATTATCTCGACGAAACACTTGGCAATCTACTCCAGTAAATAGAACATTAAAACCAAAGTTGGCTAGTCTAGATACGGGAAGAAGATTGTAACCAACAGATTCAACGAGCATAACATTTCGAATGGAGCTATCATAGAATATGCCACCTTAGCAAGGGCAAGTACCTTACCCTTGGAGTTATCTCCAAAAGTCACATACTTGCATGGACCATCATTTTGTGCAAGGTCATGGAACATGTCTCTATCTCCGTTCATGTGATCGGTACACCCACTATCAAGAATCCACTATTTTCCTACGGACATGTAATTGCGAAGATTTGCCATGAGACTAACATTCCTCATAGTCTTCTCATATTCGATGTTGAATTGTTTGTCCTCGTCATAATAGCCATGCTTAGTATCATCATCATCATGCATATGATCATCACCTAGTTCAAGTGATTTGTTTGATTTATGACAATGTGCAAGTTTATGAATTCTAATGGTTTCCATGATAATGTTGCTAATAGTTACAACATCACCCTTAGCATGCATAAGATCATGGAGCTCAAATAGACATTTATCAAACTTAGGAACACTAGGCTTCATCTTATGAAAGGCAATGGACTTACGAAGAATTTCATTGAGATTTTTCAAGGATTAATTTGGGAAGCGTTCCTCAAGATAATTCCATATAGTGTATGTGCATTCAAAGTTTTGCAAGCAAACAAGCACATTTCTAGGTAATCCTCTCATGATAAGATTAACAATTCTAAGGTTGCGAACCATGTCAAGTAGTCATTAGGGGTCGGATGCAAAGGATTAATGGAAGGCGCATAAGGGCTAAGAATATACTTGCTCAAATTATATCCATTGAAGATCTCATGCATTTTAGTTTTCCAAGAACCATAAAATTCCCCATCAAAGATAGGCACTCTATGTCTAATACTACAGAATGTAGACTCATCCATCTTCCTCCAATGGTGATTAAACCAAGGAAATGGAGACCAAGGCTATGATACCAATTGAAAGATCGAGAATAGGGGTCTAGAGGGGGTGATTAGATCCTTAACAAGTAAAAGTGGAAGTTTTTAAGTATATTCAAGTTATGGTTGAGTTTAGCACATGTTAAAGGTCACACTATATATTTTACACAAGCATAGCAAGAGTATAGACAAGGGAAAGAGTAAATCATGCAAGTGCAAGAATGTAAAAGAGATGGGAATCGGAATGAGCAAACACAATGGAGACGCGGAGATTTTTGGCGTGGTTCTGATAGGTGGTGCTATCATACATCCATGTTGATGGAGACTTCAACACGTGCAGGGTAACGGTTGCATGAGTCAATGGAGGGCTCCACCCATAAAGGGTCCATGAAGAAGACCTTGTCTATTCCACCATGGCTTACGTCCACGAAGGAATAGCCTCACTCGGGTAGATCTTCACGAAGTAGGTGATCTCCTTGACCTTACAAACTCCTTGGTTCAACTCCACATGATCATGGAGGCTCCCAAGTGACACCTAACCAATCTAGGATACACCACTCTCCAAAAGGTAATAAATGTTGTGTTGGTGATGATCCTTGCTCTTGTGCTTCAAATGATATTCTCCTCAACACTCAATCTCTCTCTCTCACACACACACATAGCTTTGGCTTTGGTAGGAGAAGGATTGGAGTGGAAAGCATCTTGAAGAGGCTAGAAATCAAGGTTCAAATGGTATGAATGGAATATCTTGATCTCAGCACATGAGCAAGTGGTTCTCTCTCAGAATACAAATGGTGGAAGTTGGTTTGTTCTGATGGCTCTCTTACTAAGTAATAGGGGGTGGAGGTATAAATAGCCTCCACACCTCCACACAAAATCCATCCGTATTCTCGGGGAGACTGATTTGTGCAAAAGATATGAACATTGGGGGTCTTGGTGGGACTGACAAGATCATCTCGAAGGGACCAAAGTGCAACGGTAAAGGCTGAACCACGTTTCCCTAATTCCGATCAATTTCACTTGGTGATTTTGAGATGAAGTGATTTCATCACAGAAACTTGGTCATGCCATCTCAGTGGGATTGAGAGCCGTTTCAGTTAGATCGAAAAGCTAGGGTATTGTCTGGTGCAGTAGTAGTATTATCTCAGTGGGTCCAAAATGGATATATCGGTGGGACCGAGATGATGAGTTAGCACTAGTACAATGAGCTTCTATACAAACAATTTTTAACCCTTTTCCACGACGTCATTTTAAACCGTCGCCAAGTGAGTGTATGCGATAGGGGGGTCCTTCCCACACGACCCAAAAACTGTCGGGGATAGGGAGCCATGATGTGTATAGTTTTCCCTATAAAATTTTTTCTGATATCTCGAATATCACAAACACTCCATCCTTGCTACTCGTTTGTGTTCGCATTTCCATCATAGTTGGTATTCTGTGGTGCTACGTTTACGATGTGAGACCCATCACAAACCGCTCACGATTATAGAATGTGTATGATAAGCAAACAGTCACACACATTTACTTTTCCTCGCTTTTTGTGATTAGTTGTAAGAGTGCATATAGTTGTCCCTATAAAATTGTATGTGAATCTTAAATATATCCCACATGATTCATCCATCGTACCCACGTCGGATGAAGACCTATCGCATGCGTTCTTCTATGATCAAATGTTTGCGGTGCACACACCATCATAAACAGTCCATAATTGCCAAGCGTGTGTGATAAGGTTACTTTCACAAACATTTAATAAGAAGGAGCTATGTGTGATGCTGTTGTTTATCTCACACATTTTTCTTGGCTGATCGTGTGTGCAGTAGAGATTGATCGCACACGTAGTTGATCCGTGAAACATGTCTAGTGTCCATGTTTATCGCAGACGTTTTGCTTTCACAAACCGTGTGTAGTGTAATCCCTAATTTAATCCATGCATTTAAAAATCACAGATTTTGAATTTTAAAGTAGGCAATCACTTATTTCATATCGAACCATGTTTGTTACAAATATAGGTTCAAGCACAAATGCAAAATTCGATGCACAGGTACATATACTGAAGAACTACAGAAGCACCAAGTAAAGAATGATGAACCATAGTTGTACTGAATATTGTAAATAGAGAGGAGAAAGACATTATGGTTGCTAGGGAAGGTGAAGCGGAATGCGCATATTGTGCCCTCCTCCATGCTTAATGCGCGCACAACTCTAGGCCAACCCCTTTTGATGGCTGCCCGCCCATCCATCACTATCTTCATTAGGACTTCCCGATGCTCATGGTATTACGGATGAAATACTTTAACCTTCATTGCATGTCCACCAATCATGTACTTCTCAAGGTAATCTTGAGTAAACTGCTTTGGGAACCACTTCAAACAAAAATGATTTAGACATTGTTGTCTAACAACTCATTATGGGCAGTAAAAAGAGAAAGCTGTAGAGTTTGTAGTTACCATCCTACAGCTCACTGTTGTGCTGGATAGAGCATAAACAAATAATTTGCTTGCCACCGTTCGTATCTTTTTGCTAACAATCCTTATCAGTTTCCTCAGTTGATTGCCCCATATGCAAAAAGGGTTGATGCATGGATCTTTGCCAAGGGCATATGTACCTACAAGCAACAAGTCAATATTAGAAGCTAACAAGTGTCCAGGCCTGGATCTATGACTACATTATGCAACTACGGGGAGAGTACAAGCCGAGGGATGAAACCAACCTCGGCGGAAAATGCTGGCCACTCCTGTTGTTGTCCTTCATAAGTAGTGGAAAGGTATGATAAGTACAACAACCTTAACATCAAAGAAATATAACAAAGCTAAATAACACCATCTCCAAATGATAGCTTGAATGTGTTGGTTTCAACATGTTGTTAAAGCGGATATAAAATGGAAGGGAATGTTACCTACAACAGGCTTAACATCCATCAAGTATTGCAATTCAAACTGGTATTGTTGAAAATGAATAGAACATAGCTCATGCTTAAACATCACATTGGATAAATGTGTAAAACTGAAATAAAGGGCTTGTGTTAACTACACCAGACATAACTGGAACTAAATATAGTCGTTCAAACTGGTATTGATAAAATCGAGCGGCATAGTTCTGACTTTCACAAAATGAACATCACATTGTGAATGAAGGAAATAAAAAGGCATAAATGATCCGTATAACAACCAAATATAGCCATTGAAAACTAGACAGAGTCTCACTTCAACCAACCTAACAAGAAAATACAAATACATAGGGCATATGCTTGAAAACTGGACAAATGCTCACTTCAACCAACTTAACAAGCAAATACAAATAAACGAGGCATCTGCTTGAAAACTAGACAAATGCTCTCTGCAACCGACTTAACAACCAAATACAGATAAACAAGGCATTTGCTTGATAACTGGACAAATGCTCACTACAACCATTCTAACAACCAAATACATATAAACAAGGCATCTACTTGATAACTGGACAAATGCTCACTACAACCAACCTAACAACCAAATACAGATAAAAAGGCATCTACTCACTATAAATAACCAAATATAGCCGTTCGTGAAACTGATGTGGAAAATTCATACTTAAACATCACATACCCCTATTGAACATTACATTTTTGCATAACTGAAATAATTAAACATGGCACAGTTAAAACACCACATGGAAAAATCCACAACAACAAAGGGTACAGGTTGGCAAGCTAGAAAAGGTAAGATTTGCTGATACGATGTTGTGGACGGGATCCTTCCAGTTCGAGGAGCACATACCCATGGTGCACTCTCTGATGTCGCAGATGGGCTATTTTACCCTGGAAGAACCTTTGTGGGTGCCCTCCTCATGGTAGTGGTCGATGAGATCTGACTTGGCAATTGAGGATCCCAAGCCGCCACCGTAGAACGTGTTCTTCAAAGATTACAAAATGGGCTCAGTGGCGTACAAGGATCACAAATCGTTGACCGCGTGGTGGAGGAGATCAATGGCAGGGCCATCAAAGAGATTGACGGCGGTTGAAGTAGAGTGGTTGGGGATGGACCACTTAACCTGTGACATGGCATGCGTCATGTTGTTGCCGTCAACGAGCTTGATGTTGTAGCCAGCTTTCCCGAGACACGGTAATACGCCAGCCTGCTGACGTGAAGCCTTCAGCATGGCAACATAGTCAACGTCCTCGGCAGCTTTCGTGGTGAGGTGTTGCTCCGGGATCGAAAGGTTGGGACGAATGTCGGCCACCACGCCAACATCCGCCGGAGAGGCCATGGTAAACCTCTTCTTGGCCGAATGCTTGTCGCGCTCCCCGGGATACATGGCCGGGCTTAGGCTATGACTCTCTTGAGCAGGGGATGTGGATCTGGTGGGGAGGTACACCATGGGCCTCGTCTAAAAACTCAGGGGGTGGGCCCGCGGTATGGAAATCGATGGCTAACCTGAACTTTATTATCTAAGCTAGGAGGATCGGGCAGACCGATAGGGGTTGGCAGTGACGGCGAGCTAGGGTTCGAGGGGGAGGGAGTGCGGGTGGGGGACTGTGGAGGGGGGATGGGTGGTGTTTGAGGATACGCCGCAGCTACTGCAAATTTTAGTAATGGTGGGTGCAGATGGTGGTGGACGAGGGAGGGCTACGGTTCAAATGCCTCGGCTACTGCAATTTTACTATAAGGTCGGTGCTAGAGGAGCGGGGACGATGGTTGAAGTATCGTGTCTACTAAAATGTGGGTAAAGGAATTGATGCAGGGCGGGAGCACCCAAGATAGCACACGGTCCAATAAGAATATGCGTGTATGATAATAAGGAAAAGTGGTGGAACCATAGATTTTTGCATCGCTCCACTACAAAAAAGTACACTTCCGTGATGATACGCGTTTGTCACAGTAGGTCACGTTTTCTGTCATGCATGTACATCCATGACGATTTTATGACAGAATCAAGATAGTCATACATGTGCTGTCATAGAAGTGTCCCATGACATTACCAAAATTATCATCACGGAAGTGTCCACTTCCATGACGATAAATCACACATCATAGAAGTGCTTTCGTCAAGGGTGACCGACACGTGGCATCCACAGTAACAACTCACCATTAAGCTATCGGGTCCGGTTTTGGATCCGATAACCCGTTAACAGCCCGGACCAATGGTGATTTTCCACATGTAAAATTCTCAATGGTCGGAGGAAACACGTGTCTGCTCCTCGGTGGGCCAGATGTCGCCCATCCATTGGAGGAGCCATGCCTATGATATGTCGACACATGGCAGGGCCCAACATAGGCCCATATAGGTTAAATGGGTTGGCCCAACTAAAGGCCCACAAGATTTGTGGACCATAATACTCATATCATCAAGATCAATCAAGCAGGACGTAGGGTATTACTTGCATCGAGAGGGCCCGAACCTAGGTAAACATCGTGTCCCCTGCCTCCTATTACCATCCGCCTTAGACGCACAGTTCGGGACCCCCTACCCGAGATCCGCCGGTTTTGACACCGGCACCATGTTAAATGCTTTAATCCATAACTAAATAACCGTAGCTTCAAATTTATTGAACTTTATATGTAAATGGGGTAGAAAAATGCCTAGTTTAACTTGGTGCATTCATCTTGCATGTTTAACAACTCTAAAATTATGATTAGGGCAGAACAGTACCAACTCTAAAATTTCCATGTGGGGGTTTACCGGAATCATTGTTTGTTGTTCCAGCCTCATTTAAACTTGCTTAGGTAGGTAGTTTTATTATGCTCACCTCTTGACATGTTTAACAACATTTAATATTGTTGGGTACATAAACAAGAGTGAACTAAATGTTTGAATGTGGTGTTTTGTCAATATGCAACTCATTGCATATTGAGCTCCACTTAACTTGTAGTTTTTCTTGTGCACTTTGCCATGCCATGCCTCTTTAAACCGGACATGAATCATACTTGTTTGCGCATCATGCCATTCTTATGTGATGGTTGTTTATTATGTTGCTTGCTTCTTTCCGGGTTGCTTCTCTTGTTATCTTTGGGTTCATTTCGGAGGTGTGAGGATCCGTTCGACTACGTCCATTTGTCTTCTTCATGGACTCGTTCTTCTTCCTTGCGGGATCTCAGGCAAGATGACCATACCCTCGAAATCACTTCTATCTTGGCTTGCTAGTTGTTCGCTCTATCGCTATGTCACGCTACCTACCACTTGCTATATCTTGCCTCCCATATTGCCATGTCAAGCCTCTAACCCACCTTCCTAGCATACCGTTGTTTGGCTAAGTTACCGCTTTGGCTCAGCCCCTCTTATAGCGTTGTTAGTTGTAGGTGAAGTTGAAGATTTCCATGTTGGGGCATGGATATGTTGGGATATCACAATATCTCTTATTTAATTAATGCATTTATATACTTGGTAAAGGGTGGAAGGCTCGTCCTTATGCCTGGTGTTTTGTTCCACTCTTGCCGCCCTAGTTTTCGTCATACCGGTGTTATGTTCCTGATTTTGCGTTCCTTACGTGGTTGGGTGGTATGGGAACCCCTTGACAGTTCACTTTGAATAAAACTCCTGCAGCAAGGCCCAACCTTGGTTTTACATTTGCCTAACAACCTAAGCCTTTTTCCCTTGGGTTTCTGAAGCCCGAGGGTCATCTTTATTTTAACCCCCCCAGGCCAGTGCTCCTCTGAGTGTTGGTCCAAAATAGAGCCACTTGCAGTGCCACCTCGGGGAAACTTGAGGGTTGGTTTTAGCAGTACGTAGTGTTCATCCGGTGTGCCCTGAGAACGAGATATGTGCAGCTCCTATCAGGATTTGTCGACAAATCCGGGCGGCTTTGCTAGTCTTGTTTTACCATTGTCGAAATATCTTGTAACCGGGATTCCGAGACTGATCGGGTCTTCCCGGGAGAAGGAATATCCTTCGTTGACCGTGAGAGCTTATGATGGGCTAAGTTGGGACACCCCCGCAGGGTATAAACTTTCGAGAGCTATGCCCGCGGTTATGTGGCAGATGGGAATTTGTTAATATCCAGTTGTAGAGAACTTGACACTTAACTTAATTAAAATGCATCAGCCGCATGTGTAGCCGTGATGGTCTCTTTTTGGCGGAGTCCGGGAAGTGAACACGGTTCTTGTGTTATGTTTGTGCGTAAGTAGTTGCAGGATCACTTCTTGATCAGTTCTAGCTTTTCGACCGTTGCGTTGCTTCTCTTCTCACTCTTATTTGAGTATGTTAGCCACCATATATGCTTAGTGCTTGCTGCAGCTCCACCTCATTGCCTTACCCTACCCATAAGCTTAAATAGTCTTGATCTCACGGGTGTGAGATTGTTGAGTCCTCGTGACTCACAAATACTTCCAAATAGTTGCAGGTGCCGATCATACCAGTGCAGGTGACGCAACCGAGCTCAAGTGGGAGCTCGATGACGATATTGTTCGTTGTGTTGTTTCGTTTCCTGTTGATCAGTAGAGCAGCCCAGTTGGGACGATCGGGGATCTAGCATTTGGGGTCATCTTTCTTTATTTTGGTTCCATAGTCGGACCTTTGTTTGTACCTTGGTTGATGTATGAACTATTTATGTATTGTGTGAAGTGGCGATTGTAAGCCGACTCTTTATCCCTTTCTTATTCACTACATGGGATGTGTAAAGATTACCCCTCTTGCGACAAGCCTACCATGCGGCTATGCCTCTAAGTTGTGCCCCGACACGTGGGAGATATAGCCGCATTGTGGGTGATACACACCGTAACAAATAAACCCTAAAACCCTAGGTGCTTGATTGTTGCATGCGCGGGTACCGGCTATGTGCTGGAGCGCACCTTTGTAGGAATAGTCAGCTCGCCTCATAATTTGATCGGTAGGAGTTGATGGTCGGGTCCACAGGTGAACGAACTGGAGGCGGTGGCTCGCCAATTGCCACATATTCAGTAGCCACGTTTAAAATAACATTTTTAGCGGGGTAAGAGTTCCGATATTCAATGGCGCGTTATAAGTACTAAGTAGTTTTTAGAATGATTGGTATGGAGCGAAAATGGAATTCATAACTACTACCTCATTGGTGTATGGTTTTATGGGTTTATGTTGTGAGATGTTTAACCTGGTAGTTCTAGGGCAAATACTATGGTTTAGATGTTGGTTTTCAGTAATGAAAATCAGAAGGGGGAAACCCATCTTTGATAAAAAAAACTACTTCCTCCGTTCCAGTTTACTAGTCCCCATCGTAGTTTGGGTCAAAGTTTGTCCACGAATTTTACTTGTGAAATGTGAATGGAAAAAGAATTTTTGTTATATCCAAACAAAAAAGGACTGGAGGGAGTGATTTCTCTAACACAGACGCGACCTCTCATAGCGCAGGCACTGAACCGGCGCGCCGGCCAAGAGGGGCCCCCTCGCTGCAGGCCGGGCTCAACACGCCTCCTCACCGCATGCAACCGGCTTCAGACTACATGGACTGCCTCCATTGAATCCGCGCGTGTGCCGGCAACACTTCCTTCTGCGAGACGGCTGGCATTTTACAACACAAAAAATAACCAAAATATAATTAATTACGCATGGTCTTGACTTGTTGTGCTCACAGTGGTAGCAGGAACTTGTGATTTTTCTTTATTTATAACTCTCCTCACATTTTTGGTCATTTTTGGTGTAGGGACAAAGTCCCTCTTAGAGACTTTTTAACCAAACAGGAGGGACTACTAGGGACTAAAAGTTGCTTTTTGGGACTAAATGAAGAAGACTCTCAAGGAGAGTCTTATTTGGGACTTTTGAGACTTTTCCAACAATGCCCCTCCCTGCACTCATTGCCCCGCCGGCCCATGGTGTTGCTTGGTTGTTATTTTTCTGTATACTAGGGGTAACATGGTTATTTAATAACCTGTAGGGAGGGACTAGGGACTTTTTAGTCCCTGGAAACAAATAGGGAGGGACTTTTTAGGGACTAGGGACTTTTTAATTGGGACTAGAAAAGTCCTAGGACTTATGAACTAAATAGGGCCTTAATGTTACTCTCCACTGTGACTAGTCTTATGGGAGAAGCCGGGGAAGAGACGACTTATTTTTTAAGACGCCAAAAGAACTGGCCCTAGGAGTAGTAGCTAGGGATACTAGGAGTAGTAGCTAGAGATCGAGTGTGTGAGATGAACCAGAGAAAGTAAATGCAGAGAGATGAAATGCAAAAAAGACGGAGGGATGTGATGGTTACTTGTCCGTTTATTTTACCAGGCCACTTATTACTGGGAGTGGTTGGGTTTTGTGATATGACGTCTTTACTGCCGCGCCACAAGCAGGGTGAGACTCGCATGCATCGCCGCCCTCTAGACTAGTACTACATCGGTCGTGGTTTATTAGTCCCCCATTGAATTTGACTGAGGATTTAACTGAAAAAATGTTAGTGCATGTCAACAAAAACTATATCGTTGGATTCGTATTTTAACATAGTTTTCAATGATATAATTTAGGTGACATGCATCAACATTTATCGTACTATATATAATGTTAGTTCAATTTTTGGTCCTACTAATCTATAGTAAGGTGCACGTGCGTTGCACGGAACAGGGCAATGCATTGATCGGGGAGTTGTTTATTTTGACAAAGGATGTGGGGGTCATCTCATGTGTAACGGGTATCGATAGGTTTCTTCAGATATTATTCTGGCAGGGCAATGCACGTGTAACGGGTATCGATAGGTTTCTTCGGATATTATTTCATCTCTACAGCTCACAAACATCTGGGTGAAATGGATAAAAAAGTATCTTTTGCAAACAAAAGCGTTCAACTGTTCAACCTGCATCCAAAACTTCTGAAGAAATAACACTTATTTTGCTTTGCAAGAAATTTTCTTTAAGAATTAGATTTTGAGTATCAATTGTTATACATGTTGGCTATAGATGACATGGCACTTTCTTATAGTCAACAGTTGGCTATACTATTAAGTATTAATCATGCCCTTATACACCTAGATGGAGGGATTAAATCTGGATAACTTGGAAGGGGGTAGAGGAGATGTAAGAAATGGTTCATCATAAGTCTTTCACCAGTATTGTAGTAAAAATTTCATACATGGATACACTTTTATTCATGCGTGATACTCCAATAGAGCAAGATCATGCATGGAAGTCTCCACATGCTTAGACATCGGATTACATTGAGTGAAGACTAATGATCAACATTTAACTTGGTAATGCATATGTACAGGTGAACCTTCTTGGATTCCCCATGCACATTGTCGGGGGTAAAATCATGCCATGCGTCTTCCATGTCCACATCGGCGGGAAGGTCCCAGCTCGGCACAGTCCTAGTCAGCTTGACGTAGCCAGTGTCGCCACCCACGTACCTTCGAGGGGTAGTAATAGTGAGCACGCACCCGTACATCGGCCTCGTGTCAGTGTCAGCATCAGCGGCATCGCCCCTGACACACACTACAGAGACGGGGCGGCGGCCTGCACGGGCCTCTCCGGTGCCCACGATCAAGAGGAAGATGCTGCCGTCCTCCTCTGAGACTAGCAGGCAGCGGTGATCCTCCAGCGACTCCGGCACGGTGAACGGGTAGCATGTCTCGTACTTGATGTTCTTCACCGCGGGCCAGTAGTGATAGACAGATGCCTGCGTGAGGTGATGCACGAGATCCACTGGTGAGCCCCAAAGCGGCATCGGGCACTCATAGCAGTAGACGAAGGGCTCTTTAGAGGCATCGACCAGGCCGTCCATGAAACAGGAGTGGCTGTAGGGGACGGTGCGCCAGTTGAATATATGAGCAAGTTACTATGAGATTTAGTCTGAATAAGCACAAAATAAATCATGTGGACTTGCTTAGTAGATGAACAGATCGAATCTAGGACACAGACTAGAAACATGAATTCTACCATGATTTCAAACAGGATGGACAGAAACACATACGATGCAACGGGAGCAGCACCATTGGCGTTGAGGTTATCACCCATGTCATTGAGGAAGAGGTTGCCGAGGTCGGGGAAGAAGTCATCGTCGGTGAAGTCGTCGCTGCTAGCAGTCGCGAGAGTGCGCTCCCCAAATTTCAACAGCGCCCGCAGAATGGACCGCAGGAGGGAGTGGCTATAGTGGACGTTGTGGCTGCCGAATGGAGCGCGGGAGTAGCCCACAAAGCAGTAGATGGTGCTCCTCCCTAGTCTCTACAATGCAAGAGATAAACCTTTATAACAATGAGCCCGTCTATTGCATCAGATCCAAAGTAGAATAATACATATTCACAAATTTGAAAGAAAATAGTTTAGTTTTGATATACATATCACTAAAAATATCTTATGTTTCACTCCAAATATATTCTTTGGGCTGTTTTGATGATGTAAGGGAGAAATGTGGTTGGTTTCAAGATACTAAGGGGTTTTGTGTAGACCAGAGCAGAGAAGTGGGAATTGTTGCAAAAGGCCACAACTTACATCACAGCCGTTAGATGCATATCTAATGGTCAGAAATGGCGGATGGCAGACACACCATCATCACCAACTGAGTCTTTTATAGGAGTAGAAGTAGAGAAAAAACTGAGTTAGTGATGATGGTGTGCCTGCCATCTTATAATATAGACTGTCCAATCTATATCTGATAGATAAAAAGCAAAAAATGACAATTTTATAAAAGATATCCGCACCTCTCTCCACATTTACATATAAGGCCTTGCCTCGTTCATCCTTATCTACCACAACCTCATTGCTGAGCAATTAAAAAAGGAAGTCTCTGGAACAATCTGGCATAGTGGTCATTGCCGGCCCCGTCCATCCCCATGCCTCCGCCCAGTCCGACCACTAGTCACCACCACGCCCCGCTCCTCCTCACCTTATCTATCATCTTTCTTGAGATATCATTTTTTGATGAAATGGTCAACATACCATTTTACGATAAAATTCTCAAGATATCATTAGTTTTTACTCATGGGATTACTCCTGCATGGGTCAATCACAACTGGTGTTTTGTAAAAAAAATGCATCCTGATGTTCCGTGCAATGCATGGGCATCTTGCTAATTTTTCTGCATATAATTCCAAACACCACATAGACACAATCTTTGACCATTTTCCAACTATGTTAGTATCATTGTTAGTGGTCAGCCAGTGCAAGTTATAGCCCCGGGTGTTTTAACCTTTTTTTAGTAATGATATCTGGCGATTGTTCGCCACGAGCTCAATCCTGGCAAATCCCACGTGACCGTCGGATTTCCATCCGACGGTGGCATGTTTTTAAGCCATGGTATTTGACAAAAATGCCACCCTTACACGTCTCCCAGCAAACGTTTGCTGGGGATTGGAGTTAGCACCGATGGCGGTTCATAGTCGTTCCATGCTCGGTCATTGAACTTTGTAACTATTTTAGATTAGAATATACTACTCCTCCAGTCCTACTGCACTACTACTCTACTCAAGCAAGTTAGGTCATAGTAGTAGGTACTGTAGGGAGTACCAGTACTGTGATCACTCAAGCAAGTTGTCTGGCACCGGTATGACCCTATGCTGCTGGTATGTGTCTCGTAAGTCAAGCGGCATGCTGTAGTCATCATCACCTATCCACTTCTCGCAGCACAAATTCGCTTCTCCATCTTTGTCCGCACATAATCTCGTACAATCTTCCATCCCCACTAAGGCGCCTCCCCTTGTCCGAAACGCAAGCACTAACAATGGCAGAACCGAGCAGCGTCCGCCAAAAGAGTGGCTGGAATTCGCTCCCCACAGAGGTGATAAAGCTCATTGTTTCGTGTGTGGACAATCTCAGTACCATGTCGCTCGCCGCGTGCTCGTCGGGGCTGTACCGTTTACTCAAAGCCCTCGGGCCGGAGCTTTTTAAGCCAGTTCCTTGCTTGCTGATGCCGCCTGATTTTCAAAAATGGCGTGTCACGCAGCATAATGATCGTAGGGTGGCGAGCATCAACCCCCTTGACTGTGATCTGATCCCCGTCACGCTCAACTACATTAACGGTATGTACTGGGTCGGCATGAACACGTCTTGGATAGTGCTCGTTGACGGTCGCGGCAGCTGGATGCTCGTGGAGGTCTACACCCGGCGATTGATCCCCCTTCCTTCGATTAATATTGCACTACTTTGGCACCGCAGCCCAGAATACTCGGAATCTTAAAGTAGCCAATATGATACCAAGTTTGATTTGCTCAAGGTTGTAATCTGCCAAGTGCCCACAAGATCTGCGAATTATAAAGACTTCAGGCTAATTGCATTCTTCAACCGCGGTCTCACCTATCTGATAGGTCACTGCGGTAAGTGGATAAATCTACACATACATCGCAGTATAATACATCCTCCATGGTTCTTTGATGCCATTGAACACAAGGCCTTCATTTACGCTGTCGACTCCTTCTATGGTTGTACGTATTGCTGGCCTACCCCAGTCATCACTACAAACGGGTGATACAGCAGTATGTTACTTTCCTATGATATCATGATGGCTTGCTTATAATAATTTCAACATTCACTGAAAAAATATTTATGCTCATAACATGCAGTTCTTAAGATTGACTACATTAAGAGCCCTTTTTTATTTGACTCCAACTTGATATGATGTTGTAGGTTGCCTGGTGTCCCTACCCTTCCTAATCCCAGAACCTTTCAAAGAAAAGTGGCATGGCAGTTGCAGGTGGTTCCTGGCTCGATCAGACGATGGTGAACGATTCATGATTGTTCCCACGAACCAGACATGTTGTTTCGCAGAATACAATCACAATCACTACAAGGTCTTTGAGCAGGATCCCAGCTTCTCTGGGCCTTCAGGAATTTTTGACTGGAGGCTGGTAAGTAGCCTTGGTACACGCTCCTTGTTTCTCGGACTCAATTATCCGATTAACCAGGAGATAACCGACGTCAAGGATCATGATGGCAGCGCGGTTTCGTTCATCGGGAAAAACTGTGTGTACACAGCGTACCATGTGTCCCTGCATCCACCATACCCTGATCTGTGCCGCCACGCTCGACAACCCAAAGTAGGAGAGAGGGTCGCAAGTATCAGACTTCGAATTGCTGGCTGGAGTTTCCCCCGTCAGGCACCCATCTGGTTCAAGCTGTCAACCAATCTCTACAGCTTAATAAATAGTAACGTCTAACTGAGCCAGTTAGTTAGATGCGTGCACTTGGTGTAGTAGGATCTTTATTTAGTTTGATGCATACACTTGTTCTTTTTTGGTAGCCCTTTTGTAATGATGGCTGATGTTTGGTTGGAAGAGAGCGCTGCGTCTTTAGTCTTCTGGCTTGCTTACTACTTCTGTTGCACCTCCAGCCCTGGTTGCTGCTGCTGTTTTTAATGTACAATCAGTAGTATATTTTGTCTGTTGTTTGAATAAATGTGTTGTTACAACGACAAACACAATGTTTTGGAAGTCGTTGCACGGTCCGATCCTTTAGTGCCCTGTATAATATGTAGCGCATACAATTTTTGGTACAAAACACATTTTCCACTTGTTGATAACATGCAGCCCACTTATGAAGGCCCAATAGAGGAGCCCATAATTAAGGCTCTCACATGAATCCGGCCCTGGTACATGCTCATGTTCCCCTAAACATAAATAGGTAAATAAATAAATATATAAATAAAGCTAAATGCTCATGCACCAGTTCTTTAAATTCACGATTTAACAGGAGGATATTATTTCCTATGATTGTTTCGTTACGTTCAATCGATATTATTCTTAGGCAAAGATAGCGACCAGTCTTCTTTCTCCCACCATTTTCTTCCTGCAACCAGCGGACCCATGCAAATCATAGTCAATGTCGTAAATAGTTCAGGTTCATTTTTATTTTTCAATAAGAATGTCCAACCCAGCACATTGGTGACAACACTTTATCCTCCGCCTTGGTGCGCTCGTCGCGGCGCCGTCATCCGGCCCTGTCAACATAGTGAATCGGGAGAGGAATGTAGTTGTGAGTATGACTGTACGGACCCACCAGGTCCACTCCCGAACACAAGCAAGTGCCTCTTTTACTACTCAGATGCACCCCTCATTTTTTACTCTAATCCATCCTGCTGATATCTGGGACCCACATCATTTTCAACATATAATCAATTAACGACATAATTGTACAACTTTTTTTGAGTAGTAATTCGGAGGAGCAGGCTATAAACTGTTGGGGAACGTAGTAATGTCAAAAAAAAATCGTACACACACACAGGATCATGGTGATGCATAGCAACAAGAGGGGAGAGTGTTGTCTACGTACCCTCATAGACCGTAAGCGGAAGCGTTTATCAACGCAGTTGATGTAGTCGTACACCTTCACGACCCGTCTCGATCAAGTACAGAACATACGACACCTCCGCGTCCAGCAGACGTTCAACTCGATGACGTCCTCACCTTCTCGATCCAGCAAGAGGGGCGAAGTAGTAGATGAGTTCCGGCAGCATGACAGCGTGGTGACGGTGTTGGTGAAGAACAATCTCCGCAGGGCTTCGACTAAGCACTACGAAAACTATGACGGAGGATAAACAAGAGCGGACGGGGTAGCCGACACACGGCTTGGTGTTTCTTCATGTGTGTTGGGTGCTAGCCCTATCCCTCTATTTATATGTTGAGCCTTGGGGTCGAAACTTGGAGTAAAAGCGTCCATAAAGTCGGTTTCACCCGAAAGGCAAGAGTCCTTCTCAGACTCTAGGGCCAGACGCCAGGGTTCCCAGCGGGTGGACCCAGACGCCAGGGACCTTGGCGTCTGTCCCTTGCACTTCGCAAAACTTCGTTTTGCGCTTTCCAAAACCCTTGTGGGCTTTCCCCTTTGGCCCAAATAAAGTGTTCTCGTACCCAAACATTTCAGGAAACATCATTCTCCTAATGATGTGACCCCGTTAATCAAATGACAACTCTTTGTCTATGGTCAGGAAACATAACCATCTTTGATCAACGAGCTAGTCAAGTAGAGGCATACTAGTGACATTCTGTTTGTCTATGTATTCACACAAGTATCATGTTTCCGGTTAATACAATTCTAGCATGAATAATAAACATTTATCATGATATAAGGAAATAAATAATAACTTTATTATTGCCTCTAGGGCATATTTCCTTCAGTCTCCCACTTGCACTAGAGTCAATAATCTAGATTACACAGTAATGATTCTAACACCATGGAGCGTTGGTGATGATCATGTTTTGCTCGTGGAAGAGGCTTAGTCAACAGGTCTGCAACATTTAGATCCGTATGTATCTTGCAAATCTCTATGTCTCCCACCTAGACTTGGTCCCGGATGGAGTTGAAGCGTCTCTTGATGTGCTTGGTTCTCTTGTGAAATCTGGATTGCTTTGCCAAAGCAATTGCACCAGTATTGTCACAAAAGATTTTCATTGGACCTGATGCACTAGGTATGACACCTAGATCGGATATGAACTCCTTCATCCAGACTCCTTCATTAACTGCTTCTGAAGCAACTATGTACTCCGCTTCACATGTAGATCCCGCTATGATGCTTTGTTTAGAACTGCACCAACAGACAACTCCACCATTGAATAAAAACACGTATCCGGTTTGCGATTTAGAATCGTCCGGATCAGTGTCAAAGCTTGCATCGATGTAACCATTTACGACGAGCTCTTTGTCACCTCCATAAACGAGAAACATATCCTTCGTCCTTTTCAGGTATTCAGGATGTTTTTGACCGATGTCCAGAGATTCACTCCTGGATTACTTTGGTACCTCCCTGCTAAACTAATAGCAAGGCACACATCAGGTCTGGTACATAGCATTGCATACATGATAGAGCCTATGGCTGAATCATAGGGAACATCTTTCATTTTCTCTATATCTTCTGCAGAGGTCGGGCATTGAGTCTTACTCAACTTCACACCTTGTAACACAGGCAAGAACCCTTTCTTTGCTTGATACATTTTGAACTTCTTCAAAACATTGTCAAGGTATGTGCTTTGTGTAAGTCCAATTAAGCGTCTCAATCTATCTCTATAGATCTTGATGCCCAATATATAAGCAGCTTCACCGAGGTCTTTCATTGAAAAACTTTTATTAGAATATACTTTTATGCTATCCAGAAATTCTATATCATTTCCAATCAACAATATGTCATCCACATATAAAATTAGAAATGCTACAGAGCTCCCACTCACTTTCTTCTAAATACAGGCTTCTCCAAAAGTCTGTATAAAACCATATGCTTTGATCACACTATCAGAACGTTTATTCCAACTCCGAGAGGCTTGCACCAGTCCATAAATGGATCGCTGGAGCTTGCACACTTTGTTAGCTCCCTTTGGATCGACAAAACCTTCCGGTTGCATCATATACAACTCTTCTTCTAGAAATCCATTCAGGACTGCAGTTTTGACATCCATTTGCCAAATTTCATAATCATAAAATGCGGCAATTGATAACATGATTCGGACAGACTTTAACATCGTTGCAGGTGAGAACGTCTCATCATAGTCAAGCCCTTGAACTTGTCGAAAACCTTTTGCAACAAGTCGAGCTTTATAGACAGTAACATTACCATCAGCGTTAGTCTTCTTCTTGAAGATCCATTTATTCTCGATGGCTTGCCGATCAACGGGCAAGTCAACCAAATTCCACACTTTGTTCTCATACATGGATCCCATCTCAGATTTCATGGCGTCAAGCCATTTTGCGGAATCTGGGCTCACCATCGCTTCTTCATAGTTTGTAGGTTCGTCATGGTCTAGCAGCATAACCTCCAGAATAGGATTACCGTACCACTCTGGTGCGGATCTCACTCTTGTTGACCTACGAGGTTTAGTAACAACTTGATCTGAAGTTTCATGATCATCATGATTAACTTCCTCACTAATTGGTGTAGGTGTCACAGGAACCGGTTTCTGTGATGAACTACTTTCCAATAAGGGAGCAGGTACAGTTACCTCATCAAGTTCTACTTTCCTCCCACTCACTTCTTTCGAGAGAAACTCCTTATCTAGAAAGATTCCAAATTTAGCAACAAAAGTCTTTCCTTCGGATCTATGATAGAAGGTGTACCCAACAATATCTTTTGGGTATCCTATGAAGACACATTTCTCCAATTTGGGTTCGAGCTTATCAGGTTGAAGCTTTTTCACATAAGCATCGCAGCCCCAAAATTTAAGAAACAACAACTTTGGTTTCTTGCCAAACCATAGTTCATAAGGCGTCATCTCAACGGATTTTGATGGTGCCCTATTTAAGGTGAATGCAGCTGTCTCTAGAGCATAACCCCAAAATGGTAGCGGTAAATCAATAAGATACATCATAGATCGCACCATATCTAGTGAAGTACGATTACAACATTCGGACACACCATTACGCTGTGGTGTTCCGGGTGGCATGAGTTGCGAAACTATTCCGCATTATTTCAAATGAAGACCAAACTCGTAACTCAAATATTCTCCTCCACGATTAGATCGTAGAAACTTTATTTTCTTATTACAATGATTTTCAACTTCACTCTGAAACTCTTTGAACTTTTCAAATGTTTCAAACTTATGTTTCATTAAGTAGATATATCCATATCTGCTTAAATCATCTGTGAAGGTGGGAAAATAACGATACCCGCCGCGAGCCTCAATATTCATCGGACCACACACATCTGTATGTATGATTTCCAACAAATTTGTTGCTCGCTCCATAGTTCTGGAGAACGGCGTTTTAGTCATTTTGCCCATGAGGCACGGTTAGCAAGTACCAAGTGATTCATAATCAATTGGTTCCAAAAGTCCATCAGTATGGAGTTTCTTCATGTGCTTTATACCGATATGACCTGAACGGCACTGCCACAAATAAGTTCCACTATCATTATCAACTTTGCATATTTTGGCTTCAATATTATGAATATGTGTATCACTACTATCGAGATTCAATAAGAATAGACCACTTTTCAAGGGTGCATGACCATAAAAGATATTACTCATATAAATAGAACAACCATTATTCTCTGATTTAAATGAATAACCGTGTCGCATTAAACAAGATCCAGATATAATGTTCATGCTCAACGCTGGCACCAAATAACAATTATTCAGGTCCAAAACTAATCCTAAAGGTAGATGTAGAGGTAGCGTGCCGACTGCGATCACATCGACTATGGAACCATTTCCCACGTGCATCGTCACCTCGTCCTTAGCCAATCTTCGCTTAATCCGTAGCCCCTGTTTCGAGTTGCAAATATTAGCAACAGAACCAGTATCAAATACCCACGTGCTACTACGAGCATTAGTAAGGTACACATCAATAACATGTATATCACATATACCTTTGTCCACCTTGCCATCCTTCTTATCCGCCAAATACTTGGGGCAGTTCCGCTTCCAGTGACCAGTCTGCTTGCAGTAGAAGCACTCAGTCTCAGGCTTAGGTCCAGACTTGGGTTTCTTCTCTTGAGCAGCAACTTGTTTGCCGTTCTTCTTGAAGTTTCCCTTCTTCTTCCCTTTGCCCTTTTTCTTGAAACTGGTGGTCTTATTGACCATCAACACTTGATGCTCCTTCTTGATTTCTACCTCCACAGCCTTTAGCATTGCAAAGAGCTCGGGAATCGTCTTATTCATCCCTTGCATGTTATAGTTCATCACGAAACTCTTGTAGCTTGGTGGCAGTGATTGAAGAATTCTGTCAATGACGCTATCATCCGAAAGATTAACTCCTAGTTGAATCAAGTGATTGCAGTACCCAGACATTCTGAGTATATGCTCACTGACATAACTATTCTCCTCCATCTTGCAGCTATAGAACTTATTGGAGACTTCATATCTCTCAATCCGGACATTTCCTTGAAATATTAACTTCAACTCCTGGAACATCTCATATGCTCCAGGACATTCAAAACATCGTTGAAGTCCCGGTTCTAAGCCGTAAAGCATGGCACACTGAACTATCGAGTAGTCATCAACACGTGACTGCCAGGCATTCACAATGTCTACAGTTGCTGGTGTAGGTGGTACACCTAGCGGTGCTTCCAGGACGTAATTCTTCTGTGCAGCAATGAGGATAATCCTCAAGTTACTGACCCAGTCCGTGTAATTGCTACCATCATCTTGCAACTTTGCTTTCTCAAGGAATGCATTAAAATTTAACAGAACAACAACACGAGCCGTCTATCTACAATCAACATTGACAAGCAAGAAACTATCATGTACTAGGTTCATGATAAATTGAAGTTCAATTAATCATATTACTTAAGAACTCCCACTTAGATAGACATCCGTCTAATCTTCTAAGTGATCACTTGATCCATATCAACTAAACCATGCCCCACCATCACGTGAGATGGAGTAGTTTCAATGGTGAACATCACTATGTTGATCATATCTACTATATGATTCACGCTCGACCTTTCGGTCTCCGTGTTTCGAAGCCATATCTATTATATGCTAGGCTCGTCAAGTTTAACCTAAGTATTCCGCATGTGCAACTATTTTGCACCCGTTGTATTTGAACATAGAGCCTATCACGCCTGATCATCATGTGGTGTCTCAGCACGAAGAACTTTCACAATGGTGCATACTCAGGGAGAACACTTATTTCTTGATAATTTAGTGAGAGATCATCTTATACTGCTACCGTCAAGCAAAGCAAGATAAGATGCATAAAAGATAAACATCACATGCAATCAATATAAGTGATATGATATGGCCATCATCTTCTTGTGCGTGTGATCTCCATCTCCGAACCACCTTCATGATCACCATCGTCACCGGTGCGACACCTTGATCTCCATCGTAGCATCGTTGTCGTCTCGCCAACTTATGCTTCTACGACTATCGCTACCGCTTAGTGATAAAGTAAAGCATTACATGGCGTTTGCATTGCATACAATAAAGCGACAACCATATGTCTCCTTCCAGTTGTCGATAACTCAGTTACAAAACATGATCATCTCATACAATAAAATATAGCATCATTCCTTGACCATATCACATCACATCATGCCCTGCAAAAACAAGTTAGACGTCCTCTACTTTGTTGTTGCAAGTTTTACGTGGCTGCTACAGGCTAAGCAAGAACCGTTCTTACCTACGCATCAAAGCCACAACGATAGTTCGTCAAGTTAGTGCTATTTTAACCTTCTCAAGGACCGGGCGTAGCCACACTCGGTTCAACTAAAGTTGGAGAAACTGACACCCGCCTGCCACCTATGTGTAAAGCACGTCGGTAGAACCAGTCTTGCGTAAGCGTACACATAATGTTAGTCCGGGCCGCTTCATCCAACAATACCGCCGAACCAAAGTATGATATGCTGGTAAGAAGTATGACTTGTATCGCCCACAACTCACTTGTGTTCTACTCATGCATATAACATCTACGCATAAAACCAGGCTCGGATGCCACTGTTGGGGAACATAGTAATTTCAAAAAAATTCCTACGCACACACAGGATCATGGTGATGCATAGTAACAAGAGGGGAGAGTGTTGTCTACGTACCCTCGTAGACCGTAAGCGGAAGCGTTTATCAACGCGGTTGATGTAGTCGTAAACCTTCACGATCCATCCCGATCAAGTACCGAACGTACGGCACCTCCGCGTTCAGCACACGTTCAGCTCGATGACATCCTCGCCATCTCGATCCAACAAGAGGGGCGAAGTAGTAGATGAGTTCCGGCAGCACGACGGCGTGGTGACGGTGTTGGTGAAGAACAATCTCCGCAGGGCTTCAGCTAAGCACTACGGAAACTATGACGGAGGATAAACTAGAGGGGACGGGGTAGCCGGCACACTGCTTGGTGTTTCTTGATGTGTCTTGGGTGCTAGCCCTACCCCTCTATTTATATGTTGAGCCTTGGGGTCGAAACTTGGAGTAAAAGCCTCCACAAAGACGGTTTCACCCGAAAGGCAAGAGTCCGTCTCGGACTCCAGGGCCAGACGCCAGGGTTCCCGACGTCTGGACCCAGACACCAGGGACCTTGGCGTATGGCCCCTGGATACCGCAAAACTTCCTTTTGCGATGTCGACTCCTTCTACGGTTGTATGTATTGCTGGCCTACTCCAGTCATCACTACAAACAGGTCTTACAGCAGTATGTTACTTTCCTATGATATCATGATGGCTTGCTTATAATATTGTCAACATTTACTGAAAAAATATTCATGCTCATAACATGCAGTTCTTAAGATTGACTACATTAAGAGCCCTTTTTTATTTGACTCCAAATTGATATGATGTTGTAGGCCGCCTGGTGTCCCTACCCTTCCTAATCCCAGAACCTTTCAAAGAAAAGCGGCATGGCAGTTGCAGGTGGTTCCCTGGCTCGATCAAACGACGGTGAATGATTCATGATCGTTCCCACGTACCGGACGTGTTGTTTTGCGGAATACAATCACAGTAACTACAAGGTCTTTGAGCAGGATCCCAGCTTCTCTGGGACTTTAGGAATTTTTGACTGGAGGCTGGTAAGTAGCCTTGGTACACGCTCTCTGTTTCTCGGACTCAATTATCTGATTAACCAGGAGATAACCGACGTCAAGGATCACGATGGCAGCACGGTTTCGTTCATCAGGCAAAACTGTGTGTACACAGCGTACCATGCGTGCCTGCACCCACCATACCCTGATATGTGCCGCCATGCTCTGCAGCACAAAGTAGGAGAGAGGGTCGCAAGTATCAGACTTTGAATTGCTGGCTGGAGTTTCCCCCGTCAGGCACCCATCTAGTTTAAGCCATCAGCCAATCTCTACAGCTTAATAAATAGTAATGTCTAACTAAGCCAGTTAGTTATATGCGTACACTTGGTGTAGTAGGATCTTTATTTAGTTTGATGCATGCACATGTTCTATTTTGGTAGCCCTTTTGTAATGATGGCTGATGTTTGGTTTGGAAGAGAGAGCTGCGTCTTTAGTCTTCTGGCCTGCTTACTACTTCTATTGCACCTCCAGCCCTGGTTGCCGATGCTATTTTTAATGTACAATCAGTAGTATATTTTGTCCGTTGCTTGAATAAATGTGTTGTTAGAATGACAAACACAATGTTTTGGAAGTCGTTGCACGGTCTGATCCTTTAGTACCCCGTACCATACGTAGCGCATACTATTTTTGGTACGAAACACATTTTCTACTTGTTGATAACATGCAGCCCACTGATGAAGTTCCAATAGAGGAGCCCATAATTAAGGCTCTCACATGAATCCGGCCCTAGTACATTCTCATGTTCCCCTAAACATAAATAAGTAAATAAATAAATATATAAATAAAGCTAAATGCTCATGCACCTGTTCTTTAAATTCACAATTTAACAGGAGGATATTATTTCCTATGATAGTTTCATTACGTTCAATCGATATTATTCTTAGGCAAAGATAGCGACCAGTCTTCCTTCTCCCACCATTTTCTTCCAGCAACCAATGAACCCATGCAAATCATAGTCAACGTCGTAAATAGTTCAGGTTCATTTTTATTTTTCAATAAGAATGTCCAACCCATCACATTGGTGACAACACTTTATCCTCCGCCTTGGTGCGCTCGCCACGGCGCCGCCTTCCGGCCCTGTCAACATAGTGAATCGGGAGAGGACTGTAGTTGTGAGTATGACAGTACGGACCCACCAGGTCCACTCCCGAACACAAGCAAGCGCCTCTTTTACTACTCAGATCCACCCCTCGTTTTTTTACTCTAATCCACCTTGCTGATATCTGGGACCCACATCATTTTCAATGTATAGTCAATTAACGACAGAATTGCACAACTTTTTTTTGAGTAGTAATTCGGAGGAGCGGGCTATAAACTGTTGGGGAATGTAGTAATTTCAAAAAAATTCCTAGGCACGCACAGGATCATGGTGATGCATAGCAACAAGAGGGGAGAGTGTTTCTACGTACCCTCGTAGACCGTAAGCAGAAAAGTTTATCAACGCGGTTGATGTAGTCGTACACCTTCACGATCCGCCCCGATCAAGTACCGAATGTATGGCACCTCCACGTTCAGCACACGTTCAGCTCGATGATGTCCTCTCCATCTCGATCCAGCAAGAGGGGCGAAGTAGTAGATGAGTTCCGGCAGCATGACGGCGTGGTGACGGTATTGGTGACGAACAATCTTCGCAGGGCTTCGCCTAAGCACTACGGAAACTATGATAGAGGATAAACTAGAGGGGGCGGGGTAGCCGGCACACTGCTTGGTGTTTGTTGATGTGTCTTGGGTGCTAGTCGTACCCCTCTATTTCTATGTTGAGCCTTGGGTGGAAACTTGGAGTAAAATCCTCCACAAAGTCGGTTTCACCCGAAAGGCAAGAGCCCTTCTCAGACTCCAGGGCCAGACGCCAGGGTTCCCGACGTCTGGGCCCAGACGACAGGGACCTTGGCGTCTGGCCCCTAGACACTTCAAAACTTGCTTTTGCGATGTTGACTCCTTCTATGGATGTATGTATTGCTGGCCTACTCCAGTCATCACTACAAATAGGTCTTACAGCAGTATGTTACTTTCCTATTATATCATGATAGCTTGCTTATAATACTGTCAACATTTACTGAAAAAACATTCATGCTCATAACATGCAGTTCTTAAGATTGACTACATTAAGAGCCCTTTTTTATTTGACTCCAACTTGATATGATGTTGTAGGCCGCCTGGTGTCCCTACCCTTCCTAATCCCAGAACCTTTCAAAGAAAAGCGGCATGGCAGTTGCAGGTGGTTCCTGGCTCGATCAGACGATGGTGAATGATTCATGATCGTTCCCACGTACCGGACGTGTTGTTTCGTGGAATACAATCACAGTCACTGCAAGGTCTTTGAGCAGGATCCCAGCTTCTCTGGGACTTCAGGAATTTTTGACTGGAGGCTGGTAAGTAGCCTTGGTACACGCTCTCTGTTTCTTGGACTCAATTATCCGATTAACTAGGAGATAACCGGTGTTAAGGATCATGATGGCAGCGCGGTTTCATTCATAAGGCAAAACTGTGTGTACACAGCGTACCATGCGTCCCTGCACCCACCATACCCTGATATGTGCGGCCATGCTCTACAGCCCAAAGTAGGAGAGAGGGTCGCAAGTATCAGACTTTGAATTGCTGGCTGGAGTTTCCCCCGTCAGGCACCCATCTGGTTTAAGCCGTCAGCCAATCTCTACAGCTTAATAAATAGTAACATCTAACTGAGCCAGTTAGTTAGATGCGTACACTTGGTGTAGTAGGATCTTTATTAAGTTTGATGCATACACTTGTTCTTTTTTGGTAGCCCTTTTGTAATGATGCCTGATGTTTTGTTTGGAAGAGAGAGCTGCGTCTTTAGTCTTCTGGCCTGCTTACTACTTCTGTTGCACCTCCAGCCCTGGTTGCAGCTGCTGTTTTGAATGTACAATGAGTAGTATATTTCGTCTATTGTTTGAATAAATGTGTTGTTAGAACGACAAACACAATGTTTCGGAAGTCGTTGCACGGTCCGATCCTTTAGTGCCCCGTACCATACGTAGCGCATACTATTTTTGGTACGAAACACATTTTCCACTTGTTGATAACATGCAGCCCACTGATGAAGGCCCAATAGAGGAGCCCATAATTAAGGGTCTCACACGAATCCGGCCCCGGTGCATGCTCATGTTCCCCTAAACATAAATAAGTAAGTAAATAAATATATAAATAAATCTAAATGCTCATGCACCAGTTCTTTAAATTCACGATTTAACAGGAGGATATTATTTCCTATGATAGTTTTGTTACGTTCAATCGATATTATTCTTAGGCAAAGATAGCGACCAGTCTTCTTTCTCCCACCATTTTCTTCCTGCAACCACCGGACCCATGCAAATCATAGTCAACGTCGTAAATAGTTCAGGTTCATTTTTATTTTTCAATAAGAATGTCCAACCCAGCACATTGGTGACAGCACTTTATCCTCCGCCTTGGTGCGCTCGCCGCGGCGCCGCCGTCCGGCCCTGTCAACATAGTGAATCGGGAGAGGACTGTAGTTGTGAGTATGACAGTATGGACCCACCAGGTCCACTCCCGAACACAAGCAAGCGCCTCTTTTACTACTCAGATCCACCCCTCGTTTTTAACTCTAATCCACCCTGCTGATATCTGGAACCACATCATTTTCAACGTATAGTCAATTAACGACAGAATGGCACAACTTTTTTTGAGTAGTAATTCGGAGGATCAGGCTATAAATTGTTGGGGAACGTAGTAATTTCAAAAAAATTCCTACGCACACACAGGATCATGGTGATGCATAGCAACGAGAGGGGAGAGTGTTGTCTATGTACCCTCATAGACCGTAAGCAGAAAAGTTTATCAACGCGGTTGATGTAGTCGTACACCTTCACGATCCGTCCCGATCAAGTACCGAACGTACGACACCTCCGTGTTCAGCACACGTTTAGTTCGATGACGTCCTCGCCATCTCGATCCAGCAAGAGGGGCGAAGTAGTAGATGAGTTCCGGCAGCACAACAGCGTGGTGACGGTGTTGGTGAAGAACAATCTCCGCAGGGTTTCGCCTAAGCACTACGGAAGCTATGACGGAGGATAAACTAGAGGGGACGGGGTAGCCGGCACACTGCTTGGTGTTTCTTGTTGTTTCTTGGGTGCTAGCCCTACACCTCTATTTATATGTTGAGCCTTGGGGTTGAAACTTGGAGTAAAAGCCTCCAAAAAGTCAGTTTCACCCAAAAGACAAGAGCCCTTCTCGGACTCCCGGGCCAGACGCCAGGGTTCCCGACGTCTGGACCCAGACGACAGGGACCTTGGCCTATAGCCCCTAGACACCACAAAACGTCCTTTTGCGATGTTGACTCCTTCTATGGTTGTATGTATTGCTGGCCTACTCCAGTCATCACTACAAACGAGTGTTACAGCAGTATGTTACTTTCCTATGATATCATGATGGCTTGCTTATAATACTCTAAAATTTACTGAAAAAATATTCATGCTCATAACATGCAGTTCTTAAGATTGACTACATTAAGAGCCCTTTTTTATTTGACTCTAACTTGATATGATGTTGTAGGCCGCCTGGTGTCCCTACCATTTCTAATCCCAGAACCTTTCAAAGAAAAGCGGCATGGCAGTTGCAGGTGGTTCCTGGCTCGATCAGACGACGGTGAATGATTCATGATTGTTCCCACGTACCGGACGTGTTGTTTCACGGAATACAATCATAGTCACTGCAAGGTCTTTGAGCAGGATCCCAGCTTCTTTGGGACTTTAGGAATTTTTGACTGGAGGCTGGTAAGTAGCCTTGTTACACACTCTCTGTTTCTCGGACTCAATTATCCAATTAACCTGGAGATAACCAACGTCAAGGATCATGATGGCAGCGCGGTTTTGTTCATCAGGCAAAACTGTATGTACACAGCGTACCATGCGTCCCTGCACCCACCATACACTGATACGTGCCTCCACGCTCTGCAGCCCAAAGTAGGAGAGAGGGTTGAGAGTATCAGACTTTGAATTGCTGGCTGGAGTTTCCCCCATCAGGCACCCATCTGGTTTAAGCCGTCAGCCAATCTCTACATCTTAATAAATAGTAACGTCTAAGTAAGCCAGTTAGTTAGATGTGTACACTTGGTGTAGTAGGATCTTTATTTAGTTTGATGCATACACTTGTTCTTTTTTGGTATCCCTTTTGTAATGATGGCTGATGTTTGGTTTGGAAGAGAGAGTTGCGTCTTTAGTCTTCTGGCCTGCTTACTACTTCTGTTGCACCTCCAGCCCTGGTTGCCGCTGCTGTTTTTAATGTACAATCAGTAGTATATTTCGTCTATTGTTTGAATAAATGTGTTGTTAGAACGACAAACATAATGTTTTGGAAGTCATTGCACGGTCCGATCCTTTAGTGCCCCGTACCGTACGTAGCGCATACTATTTTTGGTACGAAACACATTTTCCACTTCTTGATAACATGTGGCCCACTGATGAAGGCCCAATAGAGGAGCCCATAATTAAGGCTCTCACATGAATCCGGCCCTGGTACATGCTCATGTTCCCCTAAACATAAATAAGTAAATAAATAAATATATAAATAAAGCTAAATGCTCATGCACCAGTTCTTTAAATTCACGATTTAACAAGAGGATATTATTTCCTATGATAGTTTTGTTATGTTCAATCGATATTATTCTTAGGCAAAGATAGCGACATGTCTTCTTTCTCCCACCATTTTCTTCCTGCAACCAGCGGACCCATGCAAATCGTAGTTAACATCATAAATAGTTCAGGTTCATTTTTATTTTTCAATCAGAATGTCCAACCCAGCACATTGGTGACAACACTTTATCCTTCGCCTTGGTGCGCTCGCCGCAGCGCCGCCGTTTGGCCCTGTCAACATAGTGAATCGGGAGAGGACTGTAGTTGTGAGTATGACATTACGGACCCACCAGTCCACTCCCGAACACAAGCAAGCGCCTCTTTTACTACTCAAATCCACCCCTTGTTTTTTACTCTAATCCACCCTGCTGATATCTGGGACCCACATCATTTTCAACGTATAGTCAATTAATGACAGAATTGCACAACTTTTCTTTGAGTAGTAATTCGGAGGAGCAGGCTATAAACTGTTGGGGCACGTAGTAATTTCAAAAAAATTCCTACACACACAGGATCATGGTGATGCGTAGCAACGAGAGGGGAGAGTGTTGTCTACATACCCTCATAGACCATAAGCAGAAAAGTTTATCAACGCGGTTGATGTAGTCGTACACCTTCACGATCCATCCCGATCAAGTATCGAACATACGGAACCTCCACGTTCAGCACATGTTCAGCACTTTATCCTTCTCGATCCAGCAAGAGGGGCGAAGTAGTAGATGAGTTCCGGTAGCACGACGGCATGGTGACGGTGTTGGTGAAGAACAATCTCCGCAGGGATTCGCCTAAGCACTACGAAAACTATGACGGAGGATAAACTAGAGGGGACATGGTAGCCGGCACGCGGCTTGGTGTTTCTTGATGTGTCTTGGGTGCTAGCCCTACCCCTCTATTTATATGTTGAGCCTTGGGGTCGAAACTTGGAGTAAAAGCCACCACAAAGTCAGTTTCACCCGAAAGGCAAGATTCCTTCTCGGACTCCAGGGCCAGATGTCAAGGTTCCCGGCGTCTGGACCCAGACGCCAGGGACCTTGGCGTCTGGCCCCTGGACTCCACAAAACTTCCTTTTGCGCTTTCCAAAAACCTTGTGGGCTTGCCCCTTTGGCCCAAATAATGTGTTCTCGTACCCAAACATTTCGAGAAACACCCGGAACCCCTCCCGGTGAATTCTGGAACCCTTCTGGAGTCCAAACACTATTATCTCATATATCAATATTTATCTCCGGACCATTCCGGAGTTCCTCGTCATGTCCGTGATCTTAGCCGGAACTCCGAACAACATTCGGTCACCAACATACATAACTAATAATACTATATCGTCAACGAACGTTAAGCGTGCGGAGCCTACGGGTTCAAGAACTATGTAGACATGACCGAGACACCTCTCTGGTCAATAACCAATAGAGGAACCTGGATGCCCATATTGGCTCCTACATATTCTATGAAGATCTTTATCGATCGGACCGCATAACAACATACCTTGTTCCCTTTGTCATCGGTATGTTACTTGCCCAAGATTCGATCGTAGGTATCTCAATACCTAGTTCAATCTCGTTACCGGCAAGTCTCTTTACTCGTTCCGTAACACATCATCCCGCAACCAACTCATTAGTTGCAATGCTTGCAAGGCTTAAGTGATGTGTATTACCGAGTGGGCCCAGAGATACCTCTCCGAGAGTCCGAGTGACAAATCCTAATCTCAAAATACGCCAACCCAACAAGTACCTTTGGACACACCTGTAGAGTACCTTTATAATCACCCAGTTACGTTGTGACATTTGGTAGCACACAAAGTGTTCCTCCAGTAAACGGGAGTTGCATAATCTCATAGTGATAGGAACATGTCTAAGTCATGAAGAAAGCAATAGCAACAAACTAAACGATCAAGTGCTAAGCTAACGAAATGTGTCAAGTCAATCACATCATTCTCCTAATTATGTGACCCCGTTAATCAAATGACAACTCTTTGTCTATGGTCAGGAAACATAACCATCTTTGATCAACGACCTAGTCATGTAGAGGCATACTACCGACATTTTGTTTGTCTATGTATTCACACATGTATCATGTTTCCGATTAATACAATTCTAGCATGAATAATAAACATTTATCATGATATAAGGAAATAAATAATAACTTTATTATTGCCTCTAGGGCATATTTCCTTCATAAACTGGGTTGTGCGGTCTCTGCGGCCTATCTAACAACATGACGACCCCAACAGTTTTTTTCTTTGGGAAAATAGGTAGCCCAGTATTTCTTTTTGAAGAATACCCAAGCTAGGCCTATTTGTTTTCTCCGACTTACTGGGCTGCAAATCTTTCAAGACGAGGAGGGATGCATTCCGGCCTGGCCAAAGAGTATGGTCAGTGTTTGTTAAAAGTAATATCAAAGGGGTTGAAAATTCCAAAAAAATATAGCAAATGGGAAATTAGTTTCATTTTTTGTTTTTGTTCTTCACTAATATTTTATATTTCATTGTATTTAACATGACATAGTACTAATTTATATTTAAATTTGTTTTAGTATGGCTTCTATTTTTTGGATTCAGAATATTTTGTTCCCCAACAAAAATTTGCGAATTTTCAAAATTTTGCATATTTAGTTCAATTTTTTTAACCCTGGTACTGACCAGAAAATGGGTAGCAATTCTAAAAAAGGAAAATGGGCTGCAATAAATTCCATATGACTTAGAAAATGAGTAAAATTTATAATAATAATAATAGCAAATGGGCTGTACAAGCCACAGATTTCGAGGTCGACTTATTTACGCAATGCTTTGTCAGTCAACACATGATTCTAGCAGCAGTGACTGTTGGATGTCCATCCAACGGTCGACGTGCTTCTTCAATCTCTGATCTGCCTGCTCCAGATGCCTAAACTAGCACTGGAAGGACTGCCAGTTCCCACCTCTTGTGGCTTGCTGTGATGCCGCGCGGGCTTCATCGGCCCACCCTACTCCTTCCACTGGCCTGGCCGCACACAATCAACTGCCTCCTTATTACACGAAAAAATGATTCCTCCTGCTGATGTCTGTGGCGCACCTGTTGGGAGGCTGACCTGTGGGCCTACTAAGTTGACGCGTATGCAGGGCTTGTCAACTTAGTCAACAAATGATTCTAGCAGTAGTGCCCGTTAGATTTGAATCGAACGGTCCTGCTGCTTCTTCAATCGATGTTGTTCTTGCACCAGCCGCCCAAACCAGCACCGGTGAGACCTCCTGCTCCTGCCTCCCGGGGCTGGCTGTGCTACCGCAGAACCCGCACCGCCCCCTACTACTCCCACCGCTGGCCAGGCCCTGCGGCGACGACAGCCTCACACCGCAGCCGAACCAGTGAACCCTCGTACTCCTCTCCGCGTGGGCATACACTGTCGCGTCTTCCCCGGCTCCGCTTCGTCCCCTTCCTGCCTCGCCATCGTCCACCGCCCTGGTGCTCTCGGCGCGGCATGGTCAACGTGTTCAAGGAACGACTTCCATCGGAATAGTACTGTATGTGGAGAGGCTGACAGCTGGGTCCACGGCCGCAGCAAGGAAGTGCCTCCTTATTACACGGAAAATAATGATTCCTCCACCTGACATCGGGGACCCACCAGACGGGCCACCGTATTTTGCAAAAAAATGTTTTGCGGCCAAAAAAAATGATTCACCCCTTGACTGTCGTGTGGTAGTAGATGCGCGCACGTGTGGTAGTAGATGCGCGCACGTAGCATGTACACGTACGTACAGTGGCCAGGGTGGTAGTAGATGCGCGCACGTACCATGTACACGTATGTATAGTGGCCAGGGTGAAAGAAAGTAAATACAGCCATGTATGTGCATATCGGCGGGGTCTTGAACGCCTACTCGCGCATATGTACGGCCAGGGCTCATGTACATGGCTGGCTCAGAATCGAGAAACTGCGTTGTCGTCGTGATCATGGGGAGCCAACCGGCTGGGTCGGAATGGAATGCGTCGTCGTGTTCATCGGGAGCCAACCAACAGAACAAGCGATAGAAAAGAGGCATGGCGTACCGCAGAACGGAAGAAACGACCTTGTGTTCGATCGGCCATGGTGGAAACAGGATCCTGTTCATCGGGAGGGGTCTGGCGTACCACAAAACGGAGGAAACGGACTTCTCTTGGACCTCCTACGGTCGAAACGGGGTCCTGTTGATCGGGAGGGGTGTGGCGTACCGCAAAACAGAGGAAACAGACTTGTGTTGGAGCAATACGGTCGAAACAGGGGTCCTGTTCATCGGGAGGGGTGTGGCGTACCGCAAAATGGGACTCCATGGGATATTGTTCATCTCCACTGTCAAGCTCCTCCAACCTCCACGAGCTATTGTTCATCCACGGTCGACCTCCTTCAGCCTCCACCTGCGACTGTTCATCCACGGGCTCCTGTTCATCCAGCCTCCACCGGCTACTGTTCAACCAGCCCTCTCCACGGGGTCCTGTTCAACCACCCCTCCATAGGCTACTATTCATCCATCCCTCCACCGGCTACTATTCAACCAGCCCTCCATCGGCTACTGTTCAACCAGCCCTCCACGGGGTCCTGTCCATCCAGCCCTCCACGGGGTCCTGTTCATCCACCGGCTCGATCGATCGGGGTACTGTTCATCCAGCGGCAATGGCCTCTACTACCACGGGGTCCTGTTCATCCAACCCCCCACCGGGAACTGTTCATCCAAACCCCCCAGCAACGCTTACTGTTCATCCAGAGGCAGCATCGATCGGCTTCGATTAGCAACAGTAGCGAAGGAATCACTCGGCTTCAGTTAACAGCAAGGGATCAATCGATCGCTCGGGTTCAGTGTAACGTGTAGACTGCAGTGCAATCGCTTGGGTTTAGTTAGAGCCCAATGCCTCGCACCCACACGCGTACATGTACGAGAGAAACGTGCATCGCTCGGCCCCGACCGCCCACCGTAACCGGGAACTCCCCGATATTTTCCGTTCCCTCGCTTCTACCACGGCTTTTTCCGTCATGGACGGCCCAAAGAATGTCATGCAGCTGCGTCTCCGGCCCGCCCAGGATGAAAAGCCCATTTTCTGTCATGATTTTTTGTCATAGAATTAGGACCCCACCAGATCTATGATGATACCGGGTTTTGTTACAATTATCGTCATAGAAGTGTCATAAGTATGACAGAATTTTTTTTCATTCGTCCTAAAATGTCACGGATGTGTCTTTTTTTTGTAGTGCTCAAGACGGGTAGTTTGTTTTTAGTTTTCTAGCTAGATGATCTATCGCAGAGGGTTCGTCCTAATTTTCAGACGCAGACGTGGAATTCATCCTAAATAAACAACCCACCTTTAGCTTGGGCAGGTGGTGATTTTATAGTGCACTAGCATGCACATGGTTAAGCCAGTACTTCCACCCTTGCTTGTGCTTGCTCGGTCGTGGTTATTTCACATCACACTTGCATCGCACATGGTTATGCCACTACCTCCACCTTTGCTCGTGCTTGCGCAGTCATGGTGACTGACAGCGCACTTGAATCACACACGGTTAAGCCACTACCTCCACCCCTGCTCGCGCTTGCGTAGTCATGGTGATTTGACAATGCACTTGCATTGCACACATTTAATCCACTACCTACACCCGTGATCGTGCTTGCGCAGTCGTGGTGATTTCATAACACACTTGCATCACACACGGTTAAGCCAGTACACCCGTGTCCATTGAGAACCATCCAAGTCTTCGCAGCAGAAAAAAGTCAGAGAGGCTCAGAAGACAACCACACCAGCATGTGGCCCAAATATGTATGAATGAAAAGGATGGTCTGTGATGTTCAAAATTCCAATGCACAACTTTGACCGCTCGGGCCCACAGTTGGGCGCGTCGTCGAAGATCGATCAGAGGGGCTAGAACTCAAGAACCACCTCAAAGTGGCCAAATATATGTAGGAATATAGGGTGTGATGTTTAAAACTTTAAATACACAATGCACAACTTTGGTGGCACCTACCTCGCAAACCCGAAAGCACCCTTGGATATATCTATAATGACATAATGTCGTAGCTACCTAGCTAGGGTGCTTGACCCACCTCCCACTTCATGTCCGCGGGGCGGATGGATATACTGATACATTGGTGATACATGCATGTCGCCATGACCTACCATAAGACGCACGAGTGAATCTATCGCTTGGTCAAACGACAACCATTGTTGTCGATAAAAAATGGATTATCTATATATATATATATATTGATTGGGCCAATAGATTGAACCATCATCAGAAATTTCACGAGAGGGACCACAAAACCAACACCGCCTGCATGCAGCCCAAAATGATGTATGTTGGAAGGGGTGATGTGTGTTTTCAATATCGAATAATGTACAATTTATATGTGCCGCCTGCCTCTCGACACAAAAAACCACTGATACGTCTCCAACGTATCTATAATATTTTATTGTTCCATGATGTTATTATCATTCTTGCATGTTTTACAATCATTTTATAGCAACTTTGTATCATTTTTTGGGACTACCCTATTGACATAGTGCCCAGTGCCACTTGTTGTTTTTTGCTTGTTTTTTTACTTCGCCAAAAATCAACACCAAACGGAGTCCAAACACAGTGAAACTTTTTGGAGATTTTCTATGGACCAGAAGACACACGATGGGCCAAGGATGTACCAGAGGGGGACTCCGAGGGGAGCACAGCCTACCTAGGCGCGCCTAGGGGCCTAGGCGCACCCTGGTGGGTTGTGCCCACCTCGGCCGCCTCCCGCACCGCCTCTTTGCTCCATAAATACCCCGAAAATCCAAAAACCCTAGGGGAGTCGACGAAACACAATTCTAGCCGCCGCAAGTTCTAAAAACAATCCAATCTAGATACCATCACGGAGGGGTTCATCATCCTCATTAGTGCCTCTCCGGTGATGCGTTAGTAGTTCATTATAGACCTTTGGGTCCGTAATTAGTATCTAGATGGCTTCCTCTCTCTCTTTTGATTCTCAATACAATGGTCTCTTGGAGATCTATTTGATGTAATTCTTTTTGCGGTGTGTTTGCTGGGATCCGATGAACTTTGAGTTTATGATCAGATCTATTTTATCCATGATTGCTTATAGCCTCGCATTTCTTCTTCGAATCTTTGATTTAGTTAGGCCAACTAGATTGATTTTTATTTCCATGGGAAGAGGTGCTTTGTAGTGGGTTTGATCTTACAATGCTCAATCCCAGTGACAGAAGGGGACATGACACGTATGCATCGTTGATATTATGGATAACAAGATGGCGTCTATTCCTACATGAATAGATCTTGTCTACATCATGTCATCGTTCTTATTGCATTACTCTGTTTCTCTATGAACTTAATACACTAGATGCATGTTGGATAGTGGTCGATGTATGGAGTAATAGTAGTAGATGCAGGCAGGAGTCGGTCTACTAATCTTAGACGTGATGTCTATATAATGATCATTGCCTGGATATCATCATAATTATTTGAAGTTCTATCAATTGCCCAATAGAAATTTGTTTACCTGCCGAATACTATTTTTCTCGAGAGAAGCCACTAGTGAAAGCTACGACCCCTGGGTCTTTTCTTTATCATATTTGCTTTCAGATCTATTTTTATTCGCTTTTATTTTGAGATCTATTATTCCAAAAACCGAAAAATACCTTGTTGCACTTTTTATTTGCATCTTTTATTTCGCGATCTATTTATCCAATCTATCACAATTTTATCCCGTAAACTTGGCAATTTCTGGCGTTGTTACCCGAAGAAGGGATTGACAACCCCTTATACGCGTCGGGTTGCAAGTATTTGTTCTTTGTGTGCAGGTACCGTTTACATAGTGTTGCTTGGTTCTCCTACTAGATTGATACCTCGGTTTCATAACTAAGGGAAATACCTACCGTAGCTATGCTACATCATCCCTTCCTCTTTGGGGAAATACCAACGTAGTTCAAGCCGCATCAACCGCCATGAAAGCCAGGTAATTAAGGACGAGGTACGCAGGGTACGGTGTCGCTTCAACCCACCAATCCGAGCGTGTGGAGGGAATCCTGACAACGCATAAGCTCAAACTTTGCTTGAGCAAACATGTGATGGTGACTGGACCTAACACGAACTAGGAGGAATCCATTCATGGACAACACGTACCCCACATTATCGGTCAAAGGGATGATATATATACACTGAGGGATCCCAAAGATATGCATGTCATCACAAGAAACCACACAAGGGAGACGTGGTCGATCAGAAGACCCCCCCTATACACTGCAAGAGGCCCGAAAATATGTAGGTGTGGTGTGTGATGTGTTCAAATCCCCAATGCACAACTTTGATGGGGCACCAACTACATTACAAACCGAACACCGTACCCGACCCCAAGCCAGGTTCAATGTGTATGATGTCGGTTCCCCAACTTCGAGGCAAGGCGCTCAAACTTTAATTGGTCTAACATGGCATACACAGCAATAGGAAACCGTCATGGTCAAACCCTTTGTGACACCCTCGATTCGACCGTACACTAATCATACACGCAAATGTGTATGATCATGATCAGGGACTCACGGGAAGATATCACAACACAACTATAGACACAAATAAAATAATACAAACTTCATATTACAAGGCAGGGCCTCAAGGGCTTGAATAGAAGCTCAAAAGCACAAGATTAGAGGAAAAGACAATATCTAAGTACAGACATAAATTAAACAAGAATTCCTTAAGAAGGCAAGCACAAAAACAACAACGATCGAAGAGGCAAGGCCTCCTGCCTGGGACCTCCTAACTACTCATGGTCGTCGGCGGTCTCCATGTAGTAGTAGGCACCCTCCAGATAGTAGTAGTAGTAGACGGGGGCAATATCTGGCTCCTCGGATCCACCATCTGATCGCAGCAATCGGGTATAGGGGAAAAAGAGGCAGCAAAGCAACCGTGAGTACTCATCCAAAGTACTTGCAAGACTTATATCAGATCTAAACTAAGTACGCATCAGTATAAAAGGGATGGGTTGTATCTATGGCCAAACTGCAGAATTCCAAAAGAGAGAGGAAAGCCTAGCCTATCGAAGACTAGCATCTTCAAGCATCTTGCAGCATTCAGAAGAGTAAACAATAGCATTTTATAATTAACAAGCATGTTGTAGTAATAACGCCCAGAGATCATTCCTCGACTCCCTGCGAGAAAGCAATCCCAGAACCACGTATCCATCACATATCTCAAGTATCCATTTCTAGTTGTAATAGATCAGGATACAAGTATGAACGTCCGTTACCATGGACACGACTATTCGAATAGATAATCTTCCCTAAAGGGGTGGACTACATTACCCAACATGTTTGATTACTCTGGCCGGACACACTTTCCTAGGTCAATGCCTGGCCTGGGAAGATCAACAGATCGCAACCCTACCTAGGATCAGCAGAGAGGTCCCTGCCGGTCTACATCCTAAGCACTCCGGGGTCTTGGGCCCATCACCCATTGCACTCTGGGTCGTTGTGTGCAGGGTGGATACCAGCACCACCTCAGATGGTTGGCACGATCCGACCGTGCCACAATGTTGAACTGGACACAAAGCTTCGGTTGATACTATGATGCCGAGTGCCCATAACTATTCCCACGTGGTGGTTAGTGTGTATAGGCTAGTGTCCAACTCAAAAAAAATACACAAACCTGTTACTGCATTAATAATTAAAACAAGTGACAACTGTTGGGACAAGTCCGGAGCTACCACCCCCTCCTAGGTGATGCTAAACAATCAGCTGCCACCATAACATCTCGTGGGTGATCACGGGGCCCGCCCGACTTTCATAGGTATCTCTCATGCATGCTCACTGGGCCCGTCTAACTTTCACAGGTATCTCTCGCAGGTGCTCACTTGGCCCGCCCAACTTTAACAAAGGTCTGAATGTAAAGTCAAGGTAATCGCGTGTTCAAAACATCAAGGGGGTAAACCAGAGGAATCACCCTCGATGGATTCCACTAGATGTAATCATCAAGGTGAACGTAGGAGGAATCACCCTCGAGGTTCACACTTAAGGGGTTGCACGACAGAGTAGTATCGGGAGTGGTGAAGGAGGAATCACCCTCGATGACCAGGACCGAATAGCTACACTAGAGAGTTATCATTAGGAGTGTGTTATGAGGTATCACCCTTGGCACTCAATAGTAGCTCTGCAGAGTCGTACAACAATGGGGGTGAGGTGATGTGTCGGGCTGCTACCTCTTGAGCACTGCGTTGGTTTTCCCTTCAAGAGGAAAGGGTAGTGTAGTGAAGCAGCGTAAGTATTTCCCTCAGTTTTTGAGAACCAAGGTATCAATCTAGTAGGAGATCACGCGCGAGTCACCTCGTACCTACACAAACAAATAAGAACCTCACCACCAACGCGATAAAGGGGTTGTCAATCCCTTCACGGCCACTTGCAAGAGTGACATCTGATAGAGATGATAATAATAAGATAAGTATTTTTTGTATTTTTATGATATAGATTGAAAGTAAAGATTGCAAAATAAAATAGATTGGAAACTTGTATGATGGAAAATAGACCAGGGGCCCATAGGTTTCACTAGTGGCTTCTCTCAAGATAGCATAAGTATTACGGTGGGTGAACAAATTACTGTTGAGCAATTGATAGAAAATCGAATAATTATGAGAATATCTAGGCATGATCATGTATATAGGCATCACGTCCGTGACAAGTAGACCGACTCCTGCCTGCATCTACTACTATTACTCCACACATCGACCGCTATCCAGCATGCATCTAGAGTATTAAGTTCATAAGAACAGAGTAACGGATTAAGCAAGATGACATGATGTAGTGGGATAAACTCATGCAATATGATATAAACCCCATCTTTTTATCCTCGATGGAAACTGAGGGAGTCCTGGATTAGGGGGTCTCCGGACAGCCGGACTATATCCTTTGGCCGGACTGTTGGACTATGAAGATACAAGATTGAAGACTTTGTCCCGTGTCCGGATAGGACTCTACTTGGCGTGGAAGGCAATCTAGGCAGTACAGATATGGATATCTCCTCCTTTGTAACCGACCTTGTGTAACCCTAGCCCCCTCCGGTGTCTATATAAACCGTAGGATTTTAGTCCGTAGGAAAACATACAATCATACCATAGGCTAGCTTCTAGGGTTTAGCCTCTCCAATCTCGTGGTAGATCAACTCTTGTAGTACTCATATCATCATGAATAAATGAAGCAGGACGTAGGGTTTTACCTCCATCAAGAGGGCCCGAACCTGGGTAAAACATCGTGTCCCCTGCCTCCTGTTACCATCTGCCTTAGACGCACAGTTCGGGACCCCCTACCCGAGATCCGCCGGTTTTGACACCGACATTGGTGCTTTCATTGAGAGTTCCTTTGTGTCGTCGCCATTAGGCTTGATGGCTCCTACGATCATCGATAGCGATGTAGTCCAGGGTGAGACTTTTCTCCCCGGACAGATCTTTGTGTTCGGCAGCTTCGCACTACGGGCCAACTCGCTTCGCCATCTGTAGCAGATCGAAAGTTACGCCCCTGGCCACCAGGTCAGGCTTGGAAGCTTAAACTACATGGCCGATATCCGCAGAGACTTGATCTTTGACGGATTCGAGCCCCTGCCTTGTGCGCCACGCAGTCACGGTGAGTACGATTTAGCTCTACCATCGGACAGTGTTCGAGAAACCGCACCGGCAGCCGCTCCGACCCTCAATTCGGATCCAGTTGGGCCATTCATGGACGGGTGGATAGACCCTGCCATGGAGGCCGTATCCTCTGCGACGATCGAGACGAATATCAACCTTACCCTTCACGAGAGCCGTGTTGCTAAACTACCGGATCCTTCTCCGGCCATGGACTCCGAACCGCCTGCGCCCGTTCCTGTCGAATCCGATTGGGCGCCGATCATGGAGTTTACCTCCGCGGATATTTTTCAGCACTCGCCCTTTGGCGACATACTGAACTCATTAAGGTCTCTCTCCTTGTCAGGAGAGTCCTGGCCGAACTACGTCCGGCAGGATTGGGATGCGGATGGCGAAGAAATTCACCGCCCACCCACCACCCACTTAGTAGCCACTATCGATGACATAACCGACATGCTCGACTTCGACTCCGAAGGCATCGACGGTATGGATGATGATGCGGGAGGAGAAGAGGAACCACTGCCCACAGGGCACTGGACGCCCACTTCGTCACATGATGTATACATGGTGGACACACCCAAAGAAAATAACGACGAGGAACGGAAGGACGCAGCGAAGGGTTGTTCCCTCGAGAAGCAGTCAAAGTGGCGGTGTAAACGCCCAAATCCCGCCTCGGCAGAAATAACAATCATATAGACCTAGCGATAGAGTAGGGTGCACCATCACCAGACCAGGGCAACAAGGGGAATCAACCCGAACAACCCGACTCTGTCGAAGATAACAGTCCGGACGACATCACACCGGACAAGCGCCAGGAGCAACATAATGCCCACAAAAGGCTTGTTGCCACGGCGAGGAGTCTGAAAAAACAGAAGCAAAGGCTCAAGGCTGCACAAGACACACTCAAAATCTAATGGAGTGAAGTACTCAACACTGCAGCGAAGTACGATAGTAATCGCCACACCAAGAGCTATTCGAAGCGAAAGTTGCTACCTGAAGTTGATGAGGAGGCCTTAGATCCTCCACCATTAAAAAATAAAACGGCCATCCGGTCGGATAGATGACCTCATAGCCAACATAAAGCGGCAAACGACGCCGCACATAAACAAGTACGCGATCCGCGTAAGGGCTCGCATCAAAAGGACGGCACAACCAGATCCATCTATGGACCATGCAGGCGTGCTCCAACATACAATGCAACACAACAAACATCCGAACACCACGGTACGCCCAAATATAGGGGTGCCGCACACCCTCTATGTTTCACCAACAAGGTGCTGGACCATGAATTTCCCGAGGGATTCAAACCCGTAAACATAGAGGCGTACGACAGAACAACACACCCTGGGGTCTGGATTGAGGACTACATCCTCCACATCCATATGGTTCACGGAGACGATCTCCACGCCATCAAGTACTTACCCCTTAAGCTCAAAGGGCCAGCTCGGCACTGGCTTAAAAGCCTCCCCGAAAACTCCATCGGAAGCTGGGAAGAGCTCGAAGATGCCTTTCGGGCAAATATTCAAGGGACATATGTCCGACCATCAGATGCAGACGATTTAAGTCATATAACTCAACAGCCCGGTGAGTTAGCCCGAAAACTTTGGAACAGGTTCCTCACTAAAAAGAACCAAATAGTTGACTGTTCGGATGCCGAAGCCTTAGCAGCTTTCAAGCATAGCGTTCGAGACGAATGGCTTGCTAGACACCTCGGTCAAGAAAAGTCGAGAACAATGGCAGCATTAACAAGCCTCATGACCCGTTTTTGCGCGGGCGAGGACAGCTGGTTAGCCCGATGCAGCACCAGCGACCCAAGTACATCTGAAGTCAGGGATGGAAATGGGAAATCACGACGCAGCAAGAATAAGCGCCGGAAAAAGACAGCCCGAAGAGCACGGCGGTAAATGCCGGATTTAGAAGCTCTCGGCCAGGCCAGCAGAAGCCGCCCTCCAAAGGCAACAGAGACGAACTGTCCAGCCTAAACAAAATTCTGGACCAAATATGTCAGATCCATAGCACCCCTGATAAACCTGCAAATCATACCCATAGAGAATGTTGGGTCTTCAAACAGTCCGGCAAGCTCAACGCCGAACACAAGGGGCAGGATACACCAAGTGAAGACGAGGACGAGCCTCGCAAGCAAAGCACAGGGGAACAGAAGAAATTCCCACCAGAAGTCAAAATAGTCAACGTGTTACACGTGATAAAAGGGAGAAACAAAGCGGGACCTTTAGAGAAACATGCACCAGGGCCTATCACTGCGGAGCTCCACCACAGGTCGTCCCAACCGATCACCTTCGACCATCGGGATTACTCCGCAAGCATCCGACGGGCAGGATGGGTTCCCTTGATATTAAATCCAATAATTGACGGATACCACTTCACACGAGTCCTGATGGACGGCGGCGGTAGTTTAAATCTGACATATCAGGACACAGTCCACAAAATGGGGATAGACCCAACGAAAATTTGCCGCAGCAATGCTACCTTTAAAGGAGTAACACCAGGCCTAGACGCTCATTGCAGGGTCTCCCTGCTACTAGAGGTTATATTCGGCTTCCCCGATAACTTCCGCAGTGAAAATTTAACTTTCCACGTCGCTCCGTTCGAAAGTGGCTATCAAGCACTACTCGGACGCGAAGCTTTCGCTCGCTTTAACGCAATACTGCATTACGCTTCCCTCAAGCTCAAGATGCCCGGTCCATGCGGCATCATCACAGTAAATGGAAATATTGAGCGCTCCTTGCGCGCCGAAGACGGTGCAGCCGCCCTGGCCGCTGCACACTAAACGACCTCACCAACTCAAGCATTTGACAGGTCGTTAAGACCACGGACGCGGTTAGACGAGTCCGGCGCAGCTATACGTAATTAATACAGGTTTGACAGCTATACCGCTATTACAATACAAGGGGCTCAACGCACGCGCAAAAGTGGCAATAAGGCTCACCTTTACTCAATCTCAACTATACATTGTTTATTTAGTATAACTCAATTTTTGCACGGCAATTAAGTTCCTCTCTTTTTTAGATAACCATCGTGCTACACCCATCCAGGATACGGCACAACGGAGACACAGGCGCAGACATGCAGCAGGGACTCGTTCCAAGGATTCTTTGTAGATTAAGACCCTGTGTAAACCTTTTTTACTATCTCTTGTTGATTTACATCCCTCGGTTTCTCAGTACAATCGAGAAGGATGCTGACGTCTTGGCATGTGGCCACGCCAGAATAATGCACGTACCTGGACACCAGGGGCTTATTACAAAGGGTACTGTTTAGACCCGGTTTACACCATAAAGACTGAATACCTTAGGGAGTGTTCGGCGTCGCGAGTTTGGCCTTATATGCATTAGCTCCGAATCATGTCTTTGGTCAAATGTTGGGTTTGCGCGGCTCCTGTGTTTTGCTGCCTTACGTTCCGCTCTATCGGCTAAGGCGGCACCAGGAGAACTACTGCGATTGTGCCCTGGTTCATCCGGACGAGCACCTCAGTAGAGAAAGCCGAAAACTAACTGTCATGATATAGTGTGAGACTGGTCAACCACTCGATGACCTATTGAAATCTTCGGGATTCCTCCGCATTAACGAAGGGCCATTTCCTGGCCAGGCATGTACGCACTCCGAATCCGGATGAGTGCAGAGCCACCAGGGGCTATATAGTAGCCCCACTGTCAAACTCCTATGGCTAAGTGAAAGTGTTAAAGCATTATAGTCCGGTTGCCTAGTTCGCTGTGCTATCACCTCCTTAATAGGACCAAGACGTTGGATTAAGTGTGAATACGCGTCTTCTGCGAACACCCCCGCATTATATGCGTGGGGGATGAAGCCGACGACTGCAATCTTTCAGGTTATATACATGTATACATAAACGGCCGCACAGGAGGCATCACAATACTTTCGGGCAAAAGTATAAATACAGCCTTGATAAAATCAATAAAACATTGTTTTTACAATAGGAATACATATCAATCAAACATAACATTCTTCGAGCACTGGGCCTCTATCGCACGAGTGCCCTCAAGCACTTCTTCAAAATAGTGCTCGGCAGCCACTCGGCCTATGGCCGAACCCTGCGCCGCGACGGTGGTGGCATCCATCTCCGCCCAGTATGTTTTGACACGGGCAAGGTCCATCCGCGAGCCTTCTATGCACGCCGACCTCTTCATCGCATTAATGCGTGGCACCACACCAAGGAACTGCTGCACCAAGCTAAAATAGTTGTTCGGCTTTGGCCTTTCTGGCCACAGATGATTCATGACAGACCTCATGGCGAGTCCGGACAATCTATTGAGTTCGGCCGATTCGGCAAGCTGATCAGTCAATGGAAGCGGATGCTTTGGAACGTTAAATTGCGACCAGAACAGCTTGTCCACTTCATGATCTGTTTGATCCCGGAAGTATTCGGCCGCATCGACAGCGCTCGCCGCTAAGTCCATATATGCGTCGGCCGAACACCACATCCGATCTAGAGGGGCAAACCGTGGATCGCCGAACTTCCTCCGTAGCATAAAGGGCTTCCCAGCCACAATGTCCCCGGCTTCACGCAGTTCCTCCTTCTTCGCTCTCATTACAGAGCGGGTGTCTTTGGTCGCCATTGTGGCATTTTCAAGGTCCATAGCCTTCGCCCAGTTTTCTTCTTCAAGAAACTGGCAGCGGTCGGCAGTGTCTTTTAACATCACAGCCATTTTGGCCATTTTCTCTTTGCTCTCGCTATGAGCGGCCTTCTCGGCTCTCAACTCTTCGGTCGCCTTCAAAGCGGCCGCATTACTACTCCTTGCTTGCTCCTTGGCTCGGGCAAGCTCCGCCTGCAAGGCCTCCACAATGGCAGCTCCATCTGAAGTCACAACATATGAAAGATACTGGCATCCAGTGCTCTTACTATGTGACATCCACTATAAATATCACCTACCCTGGGCCTCGTCAAGCCGCTTGTTAACAAGCTCGATGTCAGCATCCGCCGCATCCAGTTGCCGCCTTAGTTCGGCAACCCCATTAGTCCGGCTAGCCACCGGAGCTTCATACACCTGCACATAAAGGCGGTCTGGTTATTACCTGGGATTATGATCCTCCGTTCGCCACCGTTCTCGACGAGAACCAGAGTCTCAGGGGATACTATCTACACAGGGCACACCTATAATGCGCGGTACCATCACAAACGTATATCATTTCACGTACCTCAAAACCCGTCAGTAGACTCATAAAGGCTTCATGCAACCCGTTTTCGGCGGACAAAATCCTTTCAATCACCGTACACATTAATGTACGGTGCTTTTATGAGATAGTCGCTCGCTCTAGCAGACCCTCAGTACGTCCGACCGCATACCATATGGCGTCGGACTCTTTTGATTGCTCTCCTCGGTAGCCGGATACTGAGGGCTTCGGGTGACCATGGGATTACCTTCTAGCCTTGCCAGATACGATGAAACTCTCCGTTATGACACTTCAAGGTCACCCGCTTCTTGAGCCAGGGAGTCTGGGGGAGGCGTTTCACTCTCCATCATCTCCGTAAGAAGATCCCCCGAAGACGAGCTCTGCTGAGAAGGGCTCAGATCCGAACTGCAAGATAAATGCTTCGGTTATCTTCCTCAGAAGTAAGGTAGTATATCTTCACTATTGAGTACTTTTTGATTACTTACAGCTCGTTAGAGGGCTGATCCCCGCACGGACTTTGTGCGGAAAGAGCACCCTCCGAGGCAGGACCCTCTGGTGGAGTTTTCTTCTCCCGTTTGGAAACCTTGGTTTCCGGATCATCAGAGGTAGTCCTCTTCCTCCCCCGGGGCGAGGGAATGTCAGATTCCTTCCCTTGGTTATCCTCCCTCACGGAGGCGCTCGTTCCCTCGGTTGTAATAGGTAGCGGTGGAGGCCCACTTTCGCCCTCTTTACTCCCACCTTCATCTTCCTTTGAGGGCATCGGGCAAGGTACTGGCTCGAGCATCTTTTCCAGCACCGGATTGTCCAAGCCTTCGGGAAGGGGGGCCGAACACTGGATCATCTTCGCCTTTGTTATCCTGTCCTGGTCAAAAAGCGATTCTTCATAATGATGTCATGATAAATAAAGGACAGTGTGTTCGGCTAGAGGATTACTTACTTGGGTCGCAGTGTGGTTGCTGCTCAGGCCCACGTCCTCGGAGGTGTCCGGACACTCTATTTGGGGTCCGAAGAACGACTTGTACATCTCCTCGTGCGTCAGGCCGAGGAAATTCTGAATAGCACGCGGTCCTTCTAGGTTGAATTCCCACAAGCGGAGGGGCCGGCGTTTGCAAGGCTGGAATCTACGAACCAGCATGACTTGCACTACCATAACCAAACTTAAATCTCCCTTGAAGAGATCTCGGATGCGGCTCTGAAGTATGGGCACATCCTTGGCTGGACCCCTGCTCAGCCCCTTGCTGATCCATGACATCAGTTGTGGTGGAGGGCCCGAGCGAAAGGCGGGGGAAGCTACCCACTTGGCACTTCTGGGAGCGGTGACGTAGAACCACTCCCGTTGCCATAATCCGAACAACTCTGGAAAGGAACCCTTTGTCCACGGAGCTCTAGCGATCTTTCTTATTAATGCCCCTCCGCACGCTGCATGCTCCCCCTCAACCGTCTTCGGCTTCACATCAAAGGTCTTGAGCCACATGCCGAAGTGAGGAGTAATGCGGAGGAAGGCCTCACATACGACAATAAATGCTGAGACGTGGAGAAAGGAATCCGGGGCTAGATCGTGGAAATCAAGCCCATAATAGAACATCAAACCCCTGACGAAGGGATCCAGAGTGAGGCCTAGTCCTCGAAGGAAGTGGGAGATAAACACGACATCTTCATTGGGTTCAGGAGTAGGGATGACCTGCCCTCGGGCAGGCAGCCAATGTGAGACTTCGGCGGTCAGGTATCTTGCCTCCCTCAACTTCTTGATATCCTCTTCCGTGATGGAGGAGGGTATCCACCAGCCCTGGAGGCTGGATCCGGACATGATTGAAGGTCCGAAGCACCTGACCTAGGCTTTGGGTGTTAGAACTTGAGGCGGGGGAAGGATTCAATTGAGCACGGGAGGGAAAAAGTAAAAGCCTTGACCCTTTATAAAGAGGGTGAATATCAAGCGTCCTCCTCGTGGCCGTTTGGGACTTGCCTAAAATCTAGGAGTCCTGGGCGCGGTTGGGTTACCCACGCCCATATTGATGAAAATCCCGTAATAAGGTGGACACGATCTCTGCTTTGACAAGACGTGTCATGAAACTGCCTCGCGTTATGTGCGGGGCTAGTTAAAGAAAAACGGTTCGAATAATCATCGAGCCATGGCATGATGTCATGTTGCCAAAACATGTCAGCAGATTAGATTTGTGGAAATCTTATTCTCTCTATGGTGGTATGTGGAACGTATTTTGCAGGGTCGGACACTATCCTTTTATTCAAACTCTTGTGTGGTGTATCCGGAGGAGGAACCCGCCTTGCAATGCCGAAGACAACACTGTGCGCCGGACTCATCGTCATTGAAGCCTAGTTCAGGGGCTACTGAGGGAGTCCTGGATTAGGGGGTCTCCGGACAGCCGGACTATATCCTTTGGCCGGACTGTTGGACTATGAAGATACAAGATTGAAGACTTCGTCTCATCTCTGGATAGGACTCTACTTGGCGTGGAAGGCAAGCTAGGCAGTATGGATATGGATATCTCCTCCTTTGTAACGGACCTTGTGTAACCCTAGCCCCCTCCGGTGTCTATATAAACCGGAGGGTTTTAGTCTGTAGGACAACATACAATCATACCATAGGCTAGCTTCTAGGGTTTAGCATCTCCGATCTCATGGTAGATCAACTCTTGTAGTACTCATATCATCAAGAATAAATCAAGCAGGACGTAGGGTTTTACCTCCATCAAGAGGGCCCGAACCTGGGTAAAACATCATGTCCCCTGCCTCCTGTTACCATCCGCCTTAGATGCACAGTTCGGGACCCCCTACCCGAGATCCGCCGGTTTTGACACCAACAGCAACAATACAATATGTGACGTTTCCCTTTCTGTCACTGGGATCGAGCACCGCAAGATTGAACCCAAAGCTAAGCACTTCTCCCATTACAAGAAAGATTGATCTAGTAGGCCAAACCAAACTGATAATTCGAAGAGACTTGCAAAGATTAACCAATCATACATAAAAGAATTCAGAGAAGATTCAAATATTGTTCATAGATAATCTGGATCGTAAACCCATAATTCGTCGGATCTCGATAAACACACCGCAAAAAGAAGAGTTACATCGAATAGATCTCCAAGAGAATCGAGGAGAACTTTGTATTGAGATCCAAAGAGAGAGAAGAAGCCATCTAGCTACTAGATATGGACCCCAAGGTCTGAGGTAAACTACTCACACATCATCGGAGGGGCCATGGAGTTGATGTAGAGGCCCTCCGTGATAAATGCCCCCCCCCCCACCCCGGTGGAGCTCCGGAAAAGGCCCCAAGATGGGATCTCTTGGGTACAGAAGGTTGCGATGGTGGAAATAGGGTTTCGCGGTGCTCCTGGATGTTTGTGGGGTATGTGAACGTATATAGGAGGAAGAAGTAGGCCAGTGGAGCTACGAGGGGCCCACGAGGGGGGAGGGCACGCCCAGGGGGTAGGCGCGCCCCGCCTCCTGGCCGCCTTGTTGATTGCTTGATGTCCACTCCAAGTCCTCTGGATCACGTTTCTTCCATAAATCATGTTCCCGAAGGTTTCATTCCATTTGGACTCCATTTGATATTCCTTTTCTATGAAACACTGAAATAGGCAAAAAAACAGCAATTTGGGTTGGGCCTCCAGTTAATAGGTTAGTCCCAAAAATAATATAAAAGTGTAAAATAAAGCCCATTGACATCGAAAACAGATAATATAATAGCATGGAACAATCAAAAATTATAGATACGTTGGAGACGTATCATCATCCGCAAGCTTAATTCCTGCTCTTCCTCGAGTAGGTAAATGATAAAAACAGAATTTTTGATGTGGAATGCTTTCTAGAATATTCTTCATTGTATTTTTCTCTATTGTGGCATGAATGTTCATATCTGAAAGATTCAAGATAAAAGTTTATTGTTGACATAAAAATAGTAATACTCCAAGTATGCTAATCAAGCAATTATGTCTTATCAAAATACCATAGCCAAAGAAAACTTATCCCTATAAAGTCATATAGTTTGGCCATGCTTCATTTTCGTCACACAAAATGCTCTCATCATGCACAACCCCGATAACAAGCCAAGCAATTGTTTCATACTTAGCTTTTTCAAACTCTTTCAACTTTTACGCAATACATGAGTGTGAGCCATGGACATAGCACTATGGGTGGAAAAGAATTTGATGATTGAGGTTGTGTGAGAAGACAAAAAGGGAGAAAGTCTCACATTAACGCGGATAATCAATGGGCTATGGAGATGCCCACCGATTGATGTCAATGCAAGGAGTAGGGATTGCCATGCAACGGATGCACTAGAGCTATGAATATATGAAAGCTCATCAAAGAAACTTAGTGGGTGTGCATCAAACTCGCTTTCTCACAAAGACCTAGGGCATTTGAAGAAGCCCATCATTGGAATATACAAGCCAAGTTCTATAATGAAAAATTCCCACTAGTATATGAAAGTGGCAAAATAAGAGAATCTTTGTCATGAAGATCATGGTGCTACTTTGAAGCACAAGTGTGGAAAAAGGATAGTAGCATTGTCCGTTCTCTATTTTTCTCTCATTTATTTATTATTTTTTTATTTGGTCCTTCTTATTTTGTGGCCTCTTTTCTTCCTTTTTTTGGTCCGGAGTCTCATCCTGACTTGTGGGGGAATCATAGTCTCCATAATCCTTTCCTCACATGGGACAATGCTCTAATGATGATCATAACATTTTTATTTTCTTACAACTCAAGAATTACAACTCGATACTTAGAACAAAATATGACTCTATGTGAATGCCCCCGGCGGTGTACCGAGATTGCGATGAATCAAGAGTGACATGTATGAAAAAATTATGAATGATGGCTTTGCCACAAATACGATGTCAACTACATGATCATGCAAAGCAATATGACAATGATGATGCGTGTCATAATAAATGGAACAGTGGAAAGTTGCATGGCAATATATCTCGGAATGGCTATGGAAATGCCATAATAGGTAGGTATGGTGGCTGTTTTGAGGAAGATATAAGGAGGCTTATGTGTGATAGAGCGTATCATATCACGGGGTTTGGATGCACCGACGAAGTTTGCACCAACTCTCAAGGTGAGAAAGGGCAATGCACGGTACCAAAGAGGCTAGCAATGGTGGAAGGGTGAGAGTGCGTATAATCCATGGACTCAACATTAGTCATAAAGAACTCACATACTTATTGAAAAAATCTACAAGTCATCAAAACCAAGAACTACGTGCATGCTCCTAGGGGGATAGATTGGTAGGAAAAGACCATCGCTCGTCCCCGACCTCCACTCATAAGGAAAGCAATCAAAGAACACCCCATGCTTCCAATTTATCACATAACATTCACCATACGTGCATGCTACGGGACTTGCTAACTTCAACACAAGTATTCATCAATTTCACAGTTACTCAACTAGCACACTTCTAATATTACCACCTTTATATCTCAAAACCATCTATCAAGCATCCAACTTCTCTTAGCATTTAAAATTTATAACCAAAGTGAATTACCATGTTGTTCTAAAGGACTCTCAAAATGATATAAGTGAAGCATTATAGATCAATTATTTCTATAAAACCACCACCATGCTCTAAAAGATATAAGTGAAGCACTAGAGCAAAAAAAATATTGCTCAAAAGATATAAGTGAAGCACATACAGTATTCTAATAAATTCCAATTCATGTGTCTCTCTCTCAAAAGGTGTGTACAGCAAGGATGATTGTAGTAAACTAAAAAGCAAAGACTCAAATCATACAAGATGCTCCAAGCAAAACACATAGCATGTGGAGAATAAAAATATAGCTCCAAGTAAAGTTACCGATGAACGAAGACAGAAGGGGGGATGCCTTCTAGGGCATACCCAAACTTAGGATTTTTGGTGTCCTTGTATTTTACCTTGGGGTGCCATGGTCATCCCCAAGCTTAGTCTCTTGCCACTCCTTGTTCCATAATCCATCAAATCTTTACCCAAAACTTAAAAACTTCACAACACAAAACTTAACAGAAAAATCTTGTGAGCTTCGTTAGCGAAAGAAAACAAAACACCACTTCAAGGTACTGTAATGAACTCGTTCTTTATTTATATTGGTGTTAAACCTACTGTATTCCAACATCTCTATGGTTTATAAACTCTTTTACTAGCCATAGATTCATCAAAATAAGCAAACAACACATGAAAAACAGAATCTGTCAAAAACAGAACAGTCTGTTGTAAAATGTATCTAACTCGAACTTCTGGAACCTCAAAAATTCTAAAATAAATTTCTGGACGTGAGTAATTTATCTATTAATCATCTGAAAAACAAATTAACTAAATATCACTCTCCAATAAAAAATGTCAGCAATTCTCGTGAGCGCTAAAGTTTCTGTTTTTTTACAGCAAGATAAAAAAGACTTCCCCCAAGTCTTCTCAACGGTTCTACTTGGCACAAAAACTAATTAAACACAAAAAACACAACTAAAACATATGCTAGAAAATTTATTTATTACTAAACAGGAGCAAAAATCAAGAAATAAAAATAAAATTGGGTTGCCTCCCAACAAGCGCTTTTCTTTAAAGCCTTTTAGCTAGGCATAAGATTTCAACGATGCTCACATGAAAGACAAGAATTGAAGCACAAAGAGAGAACCATAAGACACGTGACAAACACATCTAAGTCTAACATACTTCCTATGCATAGGAATCTTATAGGCAAACAAATTATCAAGGCAAGCAAAAACTAGCATATGCAAGGAAGCGGAAAGAAACAATAGCAATCTCAACATAACGAGAGGTAATTTAGTAACATGAAAATTTCGACCATCATATTTTCCTCTCTCATAATAATTACATGTAGGATCATAATCAAATTCAACAATATATCTATCACAAAACATATTCTTAACACGATCCACATGTATGCAAAGTTGACACTCTTCCGAAATAGTGGGATTAACATTAACTAAAGTCATGACCTCTCCAAACCCACTTTTATCAAAAACTTCATAAGATTGAACATTCTACAAATATGTGGGATCTAAAGTTGACACTCTTCTAAACCCACTTTAAATAATATTGCAAACACTATTATCAATCTCATATTCATCATGGGCTTAAATAAATTTTCAAGATCAAAAGAAGTATCACCCCAATCATGATCATTGTAACAAATAGTAGTCATAGCAAAATTAGCATCCCCAAGCTTGAGGTTTTGCATATCATTAACACAATTGACACAAAGAGAATTTATGATAACATCATTGCAATCATGATTTTCATCGAAGGAACTATCAGGTATGGATGCAATAGCAACGATCTCATGTTTAACGTAAGGAACTATAGCAAATTCATCTTCATAAATATTGGCATCATGGCCACAAGAATAGCAAGCATCATGTTCATCAAGGGATATTTCAATCAAATCATCGGAATCATAATTATCTATAGATTCATGCATATCATTATTTTCTTCCGAAGCAACGGTCATTCTTTCAATAAATTCTTTGACATAGACATTATGAGCATAGTTTTCATAGCAATATTTAAGTATGTAAAAATTTTCAAATTCGTAGAGATTAATATCATACTTTTCAATCAAAGGAGCAACTTCATAAGCACCCTTAAAAGCAACAAATTCTTCAATTTGTTTGATATCATAGTAGCTATAAACACCCTTTGCATAAGAAGATAAGATTTCATTGTCATTAAACTCACATAGGTAGGGCATGTGTTTTTTAGGGTTCTTAGAGCAACAAGTAAGATCACAAATTTCACAAAGATTCCAAGCACAACATAGGAATCTGTTTATTTGATCCCATAAGAGCCTCCCTTTTTCAGACAAACGGTGACGCACAAAATGAGCATGCTCATCTACAGATTTCCCATCAACTAGGCTAGTTGGGGTTTCAACACGAGCGCATAAGGATCAAAGATGATCCAAGTAGAATACTTTAAGTGGATCCATATCAATAAATTTTTAGCAAGCAAAGATGCAAACAAATAGAAAGCACATGGAAACATAAACAAAGATACATACGGAAAGAAGGTGAATAGAAAAGAGGGTGAATAAAACGTCAAGGGTGAAGTGGGGGAGAGGAAAACGAGAGGCAAATGGAAAATAATGTAATGCGGAGGATAAGAGTTGTGATGGGTACTTGGTATGTCTTGACTTGTCGTAGATCTCCCTTGCAACGGTGCCAGAAATCCTTCTTGCTACCTCTTGAGCACTGCGTTGGTTTTCCCTTGAAGAGGAAAGGGTGGTGCAGTAAACAAGCGTAAGTATTTCCCTCAGTTTTTGAGAACCAAGGTATCAGTCCAGTAGGAGACCACGTGTGAGTCACCTCGTACCTACACAAACAAATATGAACCTCGCAACCAACACGATAAAGGGGTTGGTAATCCCTTCACGGCCACTTGCAAGAGTGAGATATGATAGAGATGATAATAACAAGATAAGTATTTTTGGTATTTTTATGATATATATTGATAGTAAAGATTCCAAAATAAAATAGATTGGAAACTTGTATGATGGAAAATAGACCTGGGGGCCATAGGTTTCACTAGTGGATTCTCTCAAGATAGCATAAGTATTACGGTGGGTGAACAAATTACTGTCGAGCAATTGATAGAAAAGCGAATAATTATGAGAATATCTAGGCATGATCATGTATATAGGCAACACGTCCATGACAAGTAGACTGACTCCTTCCTGCATCTACTACTATTACTCCACACATCGACCGCTATCCAGCATGCATTTAGAGTATTGAGTTCATAAGAACAGAGTAACGCCTTAAGCAAGATGACATGATGTGGAGGGAAAAACTCACGGAATATGATATAAACCCCATCTTTTTATACTCGATGGCAACAATACAATACGTGTCGTTTCCCTTTTTGTCATTGGGATCGAGCACCGCAAGATTGAACCCAAAGCTAAGAACTTCTCCCATTGCAAGAAATATCAATCTAGTAGGCCAAACCAAACTGGTAATTCGAAGAGACTTGCAAAGATAAACCAATCATACATAAAAGAATTTAGAGAAGATTCAAATATTGTTCATAGATGATCTGGATCATAAACCCACAATTCATCGGATCTCGACAAACACACCGCAAAAAAGAAGAGTTACATCAAATAGATCTCCAAGAGAATCGAGGAGAACTATGTATTGAGATCCAAAGAGAGAGAAGAAGCCATCTAGCTACTAGCTATGGACCCGAAGGTCTGGGGTAAACTACTCACACATCATCGAAGGGGCCATGTAGTTGATGTAGGGACCCTCCATGATCAATGCCCCTCCGGCGGAGCTCCAGAAAAGGCCCCAAGATGGGATCTCTTGGGTACAGAAGGTTGTGGTGGTGGAAATAGGGTTTCTGGTGCTCCTGGATGTTTGCGGGGTATGTGAACATATATAGGAATAAGAAGTAGGTCAGTGGAGCTACGAGGGGGGCGTGCCCCCTACCTCGTGGTCGCCTCGTTGATTGCTTGACGTCCACTCTAAGTCCTCTAGATCACGTTTGTTCCATAAATCACGTTCCCGAAGGTTTCATTCCGTTTGGACTCCGTTTGATATTCCTTTTCTATGAAACACTGGAATAGGTAAAAAAACAGCAATTTGGGTTGGCCCTCCGGTTAATAGGTTAGTCCCAAAAATATTATAAAAGTGTAAAATAAATCCCATTAACATCCAAAACAGATAATATAATAGCATGGAACAATAAAAAATTATAGATACGTTGGAGACGTATCACAGGCTCTAGTCGTTGATCACGTTATCAAGCCGGGGCAACTGGGACCAGGTGATGGGTCACTGATGGATCACTAACCAACCTATTCTAAGAATTTTAGGATAAGCAGGTAAGGTACAATGGGCAGGTTATAAAAACAGGTCATGCATCAGAATAGGATCAATCAATTGCAGTAGCAAAATCTAATGCAAGCATGAGATAGAATGGAATGGGCGATATCGGAATGTTCAAGGGCGTTTGCTTGCCTGGAAGCTCTGCGGAAAGGGAAGGATGGTCGTCGGTGACGTAGTCGAGCATAGTGGCATCGGCAGCGGACTCGGGGTCTACTGAAGAGAAGAGGAGAAAGAAACAGTAAATATAAACCAAACAAAGGTAACACAGATGCACAACAGGACAATAGGCGGTGCTAGGTGTGCCCTAACACAGTACTAGGTGATACCGATGAAGGGGGAAAACATCCGGGAATGTTTTTCCGAAGTTTAGCATTTTTCGAACAGATGAAAGAGAGGGGACGCCATATTCGCTATGCTAGGGGCATGTGACGGACAAACGTATGGCGTATTCGGAATCGTAATATTTTCTTGAGCAACTTTCATATATAAATTATTTTAATATGAGTTACAGATTATTTTATATGAATTTCCAAAGTTTATAGTATTTTCTGGAACTTTCAAGAATAATTTTATTTAATCTAATCCAAATTTTACCAAGTCAAATTGACTAGTCAAAGGGGGGATGTGGCCCACATGTCATTGGCACATAATTTAACTGATGGATAAACTAAAATGGAGGGGTTAAATTAACATAGGGGGCCACATGTCATAGACACACCACTAATAAACTAAATGAGATCTATCCTAAACAGATTGGGCCCACTGGCCATTGACACCATAGGCTAGCTAACAATGAATTAAGCCCTAGCTAATTAAATCTTAGGACTAAGAGGCTATCCCCACCTATAGCACACGGAAGTTCCATAGTACTAGTACATAGCCAGCTGTGAGCATGGATCTGCACGCACGCATAGATGCGCCAGCGGCCAGAGCCAAACAGATTGGGCCCACTGGCCATTGACACCATAGGCTAGCTAACAATGAATTAAGCCCTAGCTAATTAAATCTTAGGACTAAGAGGCTATCCCCACCTATAGCACACGGAAGTTCCATAGTACTAGTACATAGCCAGCTGTGAGCATGGATCTGCACGCACGCATAGATGCGCCAGCGGCCAGAGCCATCGGCGACGCACATGGGCCTAGCCGGCGGTAGCCCGGGCATAGTGAGAGCGGCAGGTAGCAGCACTTCACAGCAGCTAGCAGGGGCGGAAGAGCAGCAGCAAGAAGCAGCAGCGGCATCGGTCCTAAAGGCAGCAGCGACAGTAGGCGAGCAGCAATAGCAAGCAGAGCGAAGCAACAACAGCAGCGCTACCAGGCGACGTGAGCATGCCCGGGCGCGCGTGGGTGACTGTAGGGAGGCAGCTGCGCGAACGAGTAGGGGCACGGACCCGGGCAGCAAACGCCCTGGTGGGCGCGGCTGGAGTGGCGCGCAGGGCGCAAATCCGATGAGGCAGGGCGCGGGCAGATGTGTGGCGCGCGTGCGGTGCGTGCCCGGGGGCATGCGCGGGGCGGCCATAGGCGTACGGGAGCACCGAGCAGAGGTCGAGCTAGCTCCCACGACGAACCATGATGTCGGTTGCAGGCGGTGATGGCAGCTACGGCACTGGTTTGAGGTGTAAGGACAGGGCTTCCAACGAGGAGCTCACAGTGAAGGCACACGAGGACCCGTTGATATATTAGGAGCAGCAGGTGTCGCCAGATCCAAAGAAGATCTCCGGCGGCAGCCGTGTGGAGGACGAGGTCAATTTGGTCGATGCGGTGGCGTAGAGCTCGCATTCTCTGGTGTGGATGAAGCAGAGGGACGCGGCGGGGCTCCTGGAAACGTTCTTAGGCCAAGGGGTGGTCGGTGGGCACGGGGAAGATGCTGGCCTTGGCGATGGTGGGGGCTGTCTCCTCCAGATCAGGAAGAGGGGCGAGTGTGGGGAAGAAGTGGGAGAGGCGAGTGGAGGGGAGGCGAGGAGGCTGAGGCGGATGCAGGGGTGGTGTCCTTATCTTCCCCCGGCAGGAACGGCGAGGTGGTCGGGGACGACCGACGGGCGCACCTTATACATTTCCACATAATTTTTTACTGTTCCATTCTGTTATATTATCAATCTTGGATGTTTTATAATCATTTTATATCATTTTTTGGTACTAATCTATTGACATCATGCCAAGTGCCAGTTGTTGTTTTCTGCATTATTTTTACATCGCAGGAAATCAATACCAAACGGAGTCCGAATGCAACGAAACTTTACAAAGATTTTTTATGGACTAGAAGACACCCAATGGGCCAAGGCAGCGCCTGGTGGGTTGTGCCCACCTCGGGTGCCCCCGGACCGCCTCTTTGCTGTATAAATACCCCAATATTCCAGAAACCCTAGGGGAGTCGAAGAAAATCAATTCCAGCCGCTGCAGAGTCTAGAACCACCAGGTCCAATCTGGACACCATCACGGAGGGATTAGGGATGGCAATGGGTCGGGTTTGGAGCGGGTGGAGCTGGTCCAAATCCAACCCATGACCCATCTTCCTACCTGATGGGGTCATGTACCTAGGGTAGGGTCACAGACCTGATCTAAGTACCCTGCCCAAGGACACCCGTAGAAGAGATCACCTTCCAGTCGACCTACGAAGGACTCACTCGACTGACTCGGAGGACTCGACCATGAAGACTCACTCGACCACCAGAAGGTCAAGAGGCACTCGGCACTGCAACGGTCTGTAATTAAATAGGCTTTATGATAGTAAAGACACTTTATGTGGGGCGTTACCAGTAACGCCCTAGACTTAATGTACCTTAAACCCTTCATTACGTGGGCTGGCTGGGGTCCTAGCGCACTCTATATAAGCCACCCCCCTCCACAGGTAGAAGGGTTCGGCACCCTGTAACTCATATACACGTAATCCACTCGACCGCCTCCGGGCTCCGAGACGTAGGGCTTTTACTTCCTCCGAGAAGGGCCTGAACTCGTACATCTCTTGTGTTTACAACCTCTCCATAGCTAGGACCTTGCCTCTCCATACCTACCCTCCACTCTACTGTCAGACTTAGATCCACGACAGTTGGCGCCCACCGTGGGGCAGGTGTTTTAGCGATTTTGTGGAGAAGTTGCGATTCTTCCGAGTACTTTCATCATGGTGGCTGCTGGAGTTTTGGTTGAGGGTCGAGAGATCCGTCTCGGTGCTCTCACCTTCGTCGCCGACGACTCCGCCTGGCTCCAGGAGGCTCCTCTCGACGTCGATGCGCTCCCCGTCAGCGGTGCGACGCATTTTCGCGCATGTGTCCGCGGCGTTCTGCTGCGGCAACCGTCGACCCCGTATCGGTCAACTCCCCCATCGGCCACCCTCCCGGTCTCCCGCCAGCGCAAGCGCTCGGGCCGGTCGAGGCTTCAGCGGTGGGTGAGGCACGCGGTGGCTCGCCAGACGGCCACCACCCAAGTTGCGGCAATCGAGCCCGACGAATCTCTTTACGGCCTGTTCGATCTGTCGACTGGCTCCATAGAGACTGCATCCGAGTGCGATAGCAGTGATCCAGCGGCGGAAATCCTGATGGTCGACGGGCCCCACAGTCCCCCTGGCTTCGCCCGTGATGGTGGGGCAGGCGACGGAGGCGACGCCGCACAAGACCACGAAGAGTACCAGCCCGAGCCACTCGACTCTCTGCAAAGAGAGGAACTTCGCCGCAGGAACGTGGATGCCCTGCATACTCCCATCGCAGGAGAAACCCCCGAGGCTCGCGCCTTGGAGGAGGCACGTTTGGCCAATTTGGCCGAACGCACTCGCCTGGAGAATCTTCAGCGAGCACTCGACGAGCGCGCGCGGCAACGAGTTCCCGACACCAGTCGACGTCAACTCTTCCCGCCGACTCAGGTATATCGAACCCCAATCCAGAATTTAGCAGCTGCGACCCGTATTGCAGAGTCCATCCAGCCCTCTCAGTCGGAAGCTGGCAGAGGCTTGATGCAGATCAGGGATCTGCTCCGGGCAGCAGGTGATCAGAATTCGGTCGTGTCGCAGTCGCGCAACAGAATTCACAGTCGATCCGTCGCTGCGAATACGGTTCAGTCGGCTCACAGCCCCAGATCGCCTCCGCGGCGTGAAGGGCGCGAGAATCGGCGAGACCAATATGGAGACCGACACGACCGAGATGATAGGCGTCGAGTGCCCAATTCCCCTCCGAGGGGTTGGTCTTACGCTCCTCGGCAGCAAGATGACAGACGTCAGCTCAGTGCGGGGCGAAGAGTTCCAGTCGACCCCAGAGAATCAGGCTTCGACGCGCGATCCATTATCGTGCAAGGTTTGGTCGACCGGAACAGAGCCCATCGAGGTAGACTCGACAGAGATGCTCCGACGAGCAGTCGAGTGCATGTTTCTGGTCCGGAATGTTTCAGCAGAGCTATCAGAGCCGCAGTGATCCCTCCCAATTTCAGGTTGGCAACAGGAGTCAACAAGTTCACTGGTGAGTCTAAGCCTGAAACTTGGCTTGAGGACTACCGAGTGGCGGTTCAGATTGGTGGTGGGAATGACGAGGTGGCCATGAAACATCTGCCCCTCATGTTGGAAGGTTCTGCCAGAGCATGGTTGACTCAGTTACCTCCTAGCAGCATTTACACTTGGGAAGATCTGTCCCGAGTGTTCGTCAGAACGTTTGAAGGAACTTGCAAGCGACCGGCTGGATTGACGGAGCTGCAAGTCTGCGTGCAGAAGACCAATGAGACTCTCAGGGAGTATATTCAGAGATGGATCACTTTGCACCATGCAGTGGAGAATGTGTCTGATCATCAGGCAGTCTGCGCCTTCAAGGATGGTGTCAAGAACAGAGAATTGAGTTTGAAATTTGGTCGAACCGGAGACATGACCTTGAGTCGGATGATGGAAATTGCTACCAAGTACGCCAACGGCGAAGAAGAAGACCGACTCCGAAGCGGCAAGCACAAGCCGAGTCAGTCAGAGAAGGGAAACACCAGTCGGAAACAGAAGCGGAAGGCTGAACCGGCAGCTCCTGGAGAGGCTCTGGCTGTGACTCAGGGAAAGTTTAAAGGGAAACCAAAAGGATCCTGGAACCCTAAGAAGGTAAAGGATAAAGAAGGTAATGACGTGATGGATATGCCGTGTCACATCCACACGAAGAAAGACGAAGAGGGGAATATCATTTACCCAAAGCATACCACTCGCCAATGTCGACTCCTGATCCAGCAGTTTCAAGGAAAACAATCTAAAGACAGGGAAAAGGAGTCGGACAAGGCCGAAGGCAAGGAGGACAGTGAGGAAGGATATCCGCATATCAATTCCACTCTGATGATCTTTGCAGATGCGGAAAGCAAGAGTCGATTGAAAGTCATTAATCGTGAGGTGAACATGGTTACCCCAGCAAAAGCAAATTATTTGAGATGGTCCCAAACACCCATCACATTCGACCAATCTGATCACCCGACTCATATTGCCACCCCTGGGAGGTAAGCTTTGGTGGTCGATCCAGTTGTCGAAGGCACTCGACTGACAAAAATGCTGATGGACGGTGGTAGTGGGCTGAATTTGTTGTATGCAGACACACTGAAAGGAATGGGCATTCCGATGTCCCGACTGAGCACCAGTAACATGAGCTTTCATGGAGTTATACCAGGGAAGAAAGCCGAGTCACTCGGCCAAATAGCTCTGGACGTGGTGTTTGGTGATTCGAAACATTTTCGCAAAGAGAAGTTGACGTTTGAGGTCGTGGATTTTCAGAGTGCATATCATGCCATTTTGGGGAGACCAGCTTATGCACGGTTCATGGCTCGACCATGTTACGTGTACCTCAAATTGAAGATGCCCGGCCCCAAAGGAGTGATCACTATCACCGGTGATCGGAAAAAGGCAGAAGAGTGCTTTCAGAAGGGCTCAAAGATTGCCGATTCCCAGGTGACAGCGGTCGAGTTCGAAGAATACAAGCAAAATGCAGATCCGAGTGATTTGCTGCGATCCAAGAAACCCGCCACAGAATCTGCATTTGAGTCGTCCGGTGAGACGAAGCCTGTTCACATTCACCCGACCGACCCCGACGCAGCTCCGACCCACATCTCCACAACACTCGACCCGAAATAGGAAGAAGCACTCATCCAGTTCCTCCGTGAGAACTGGGACATTTTTGCATGGAAGCCCGCTGACATGCCAGGTGTTCCCAGGGGACTGGATGAGCATCGCCTAAGAGTCGACTCATCAGCAAAACCAGTCAAAGAGCATCTTCGGCTATCCGCCGTCCAGAGGAGAAAAGCCATTGGTGAGGAAGTGGCTCGACTGTTGGCGGCAGGATTTATCCGAGAGATATACCACTCCGAGTGGCTCGCTAATGTCGTCATGGTTCCTAAGAAGGACAAATCACTCCGAATGTGCATTGATTTCAAGCACATCAACCGGGCCTGCCCGAAAGATCATTTTCCTCTCCCCCACATAGATCAAATTGTTGACTCGACCGCGGGATGCGAGAGATTGTCTTTTCTAGACGCCTACTCCGGGTACCACCAGATCCGTCTGTACGGACCCGACGAGGTAAAAACAGCTTTCATCACTCCATTCGGGTGCTTCTGCTATATCACCATGCCATTCGGCCTCAAGAATGCCGGAGCCACATTTATGCGAATGATTCAGAAGTGTCTACTCACTCAAATCAGTCGGAATGTGGAAGCGTATATGGATGATATCATCGTCAAGTCACGAAAAGGTCCCGACCTGCTCGCTGACCTCGCCGAAACATTTGCCAACCTCAGAAGGTATGATATCAAGCTCAATCCATCAAAGTGCACATTCGGAGTTCTTGGTGGCAAGTTACTCGGTTTTCTCGTTTCCGAGCGAGGGATCGACGCTAATCCAGAGAAGATCGGCACTATTCTCCGAATGAAACGCCCTGTGCGAGTGCACGATGTCCAGAAGCTTACTGGATGCTTGGCCGCATTAAGTCGATTCATCTCACGACTCGGTGAAAAGGCATTGCCTCTTTACCGACTGATGAAGAAGGCAGACAAGTTCGAGTGGACTCCAGAAGCTGATGCAGTGTTTGCCGAGCTAAAAGCTCTGCTCTCCACCCAGCCGGTGCTTGCTGCTCCAATCAGCAAAGAGCCTCTGTTGCTTTATATCGCAGCCACAGGACAAGTCGTCAGTACTGTGCTTACGGTCGAGCGGGAAGAAGAAGGAAAAGCTTTCAAAGTTCAGCGCCCAGTGTATTATTTGTCTGAAGTCTTGACTCCATCCAAGCAAAGATATCCTCATTATCAGAAGCTTGTGTATGGAATATACATGACCACAAAGAAGGTTGCTCATTATTTCTCTGATCATTCCATCACAGTCGTCAGCGACGCTCCACTATCAGAGATTTTGCACAACAGAGATGCAACTGGTCGAGTGGCTAAATGGGCGATTGAACTTCTTCCCCTTGATATCAAGTTTGAGGCAAAGAAAGCCATTAAGTCCCAGGCAATAGCAGATTTCCTCGCCGAGTGGATTGAACAGCAGCAGCCGACTGAAGTTCACTCGGAGCATTGGACCATGTTTTTTGATGGCTCTAAGATGTTGAATGGTTCCGGTGCTGGGGTTGTCCTGGTTTCCCCCAGAGGAGATAAGCTCAGATATGTGCTCCAGATTCACTTTGATTCCTCCAACAATGAGGCAGAGTATGAGGCCCTCTTATACGGATTGCGCATGGCCATTTCACTCGGCGTCCATCGCCTGATGGTCTATGGCGACTCGGATTTAGTGGTCAACCAAGTGATGAAGGAGTGGGACGTGAGAAGCCCAACCATGACTAGATACTGCAGTGCAGTGAGGAAGCTGGAAAAGAAGTTCGAGGGGTTGGAGCTCCATCATATACCCCGACTGAAAAATCAAGCAGCTGATGATCTAGCAAAGATAGGTTCCAAGAGAGGAGCCATTCCGAGTGGTGTGTTCTTGGAGCATATACACACTCCGTCAGTCAAAGAAGATCCTTTCATCGAAGAAGCTCCACAGCCCAAGAGTGCCACAGATCCGACTGAGGTTGAAATCCCAGCAGTGGTCGACTTGGTCATGGAGGTCTTGGTAGTCATTCCCGACTGGACAGTTCCGTATGTCGCGTATATCCTGAGAAAAGAGCTTCCGGAGGATGAGGAAGAGGCTCGACAGATCGTCCGTTGATCTAAAGCCTTTACCGTAATCAAAGGACAGTTATATAGAGAAAGCGCGACTGGAGTTGGTCAGAAGTGCATAACACCAGAAGAAGGTCGAATCATCCTTAATGATATCCACTCGGGAACCTGTGGTCATCATGCGTCCTCTCGGACCATCGTGGCCAAAGCATACCGAGCCGGATTTTACTGGCCAAAAGCGAATGAGATGGCAAAGGAAATAGTGGATAAGTGCGAGGCATGTCAGTTCTACTCGAATATGTCGCACAAGCCTGCATCAGCTCTGAAGACCATTCCACTTGTCTGGCCTTTCGCAGTATGGGGGTTGGACATGGTCGGTCCTTTGAGAACAGGGCGAAGTGGCTTCACGCATGTGCTGGTGGCAGTCGACAAGTTCACCAAGTGGATTGAGGCTAAACCAATCAAGAACCTTGACGCCGGTGCTGCTGTTAGCTTCATCAGGGAACTGATATTCAGATATGGAGTCCCGCACAGCATCATTACGGATAATGGGTCGAACTTTGACTCGGAAGAATTCAGGGATTTCTGCAACTCTCAAGGCACACGAGTCGACTACACTTCGGTCGCCCATCTGCAGACGAATGGACAAGCAGAGCGAGCCAATGGCCTGATTCTCAAGGGATTGAAACCCCGACTGATGCGTGATCTCAAGCATGCAGCTGGAGCTTGGGTCGACGAACTTCCCTCAGTGCTCTGGGGACTGCGGACCACACCTAATCGGTCGACCGGAAGAACTCCATTCTTCTTGGTCTACGGAGCTGAAGCAGTCTTGCCGAGTGATCTTCTCCACAATGCTCCTCGAGTTGAGATCTACAACGAAGCAGAAGCTGAATAAGCGCGGCAAGACGTAGTCGACCTTTTAGAGGAAGAAAGGGAGATGGCTCTGATCCGGGCGACCATCTACCAACAAGATTTGCGTCGTTTCCACGCCAGAAATGTGAGGGGTCGAGCCTTCCAGGAAGGAGATTTAGTTCTCCGAGTGGATCAGAAGAAACAACACAAGCTTGCTCCTTCTTGGGAAGGACCCTTCATCGTCACCAAAGTTCTCCACAACGGGGCGTACCATCTTTACAACGTCGAACATAATATCGACGAGCCCCGAGCTTGGAACGCGGAACTACTCCGCCCATTTTACACTTAAGTTTATCACTCGGATGAGTTGCAATAAAGTACTTCTGTAGTTCATGGATCTCAAAATAATAGTGTCATAGTTCCTCCATAATTTTTGTCACTTTTTATTTTGTCCGATAAAATTTTCCCCTCAGTGGGTGACTTAGCCGCGAATCCGTTTCGCCTAAGTTTGTAAAAATCCTACCGAGTGGTGAGCCAGACTCCCACTCGGAGGCTTAGCTGCGAATCCGTTTCGCCTAAGATTAAATAAAATCCTACCGAGTGGTAAGCCAGACTTCCACTCGGGGGCTTAGCTGCAGTCCAAGTACTCGCCTAAGTTTGTAAAAATCCTACCGAGTGGTGAGCCAGACTCCCACTCGGAGGCTTAGCTGCGAATCCGTTTCACCTAAGATTAAATAAAATCCTACCGAGTGGTAAGCCAGACTTCTACTCGGAGGCTTAGCTGCAGTCCAAGTACTCGCCTAAGTTATCAAAATCCTACCGAGTGAAGAGCAAACCTCTCACTCGGGGGCTTAGCTGCAGCCCAGTGCTCGCCTAAGATATAGAAATCCTACCGAGTGAAGAGCAAACCTCTCACTCGGGGGCTTAGCTGCAGCCCAGCGCTCGCCTAAGTTATCAAAATCCTACCGAGTGAAGAGCAAACCTCTCACTCGGGGGCTTAGCTGCAGCCCAGTGCTCGCCTAAGATATAGAAATCCTACCGAGTGAAGAGCAAACCTCTCACTCGGGGGCTTAGCTGCAGCCCAGCGCTCGCCTAAGTTATCAAAATCCTACCGAGTGACGAGCAAACCTCTCACTCGGGGGCTTAGCTGCAGTCCAAGTACCCGCCTAAGTTATGAAAATCCTACCGAGTGAAGAGCAGACCTCTCACTCGGGGGCTTAGCTGCAGCCCAGCGCTCGCCTAAGTTATCAAAATCCTACCGAGTGAAGAGCAAACCTCTCACTCGGGAGGCTTAGCTGCAGCCCAGCGCTCGCCTAAGTGGATTAAGGAATAAGTCGACTACAGTGAGCGTCTTGCTTTGAACCTGCAAAAGACATTTCGAGCCAAAAGCAATCATATTCAAACACCAAATTCAAGTTCAGATCGATACCTAAAGGAACCGAAAGTGCTCAGGCGCTAAGCCTGTTAAGGTTTATCGGTTACAACTCCACTCGGCATACCGAGGCAAATTTAAAGCGTCGAGCTTAGAAGAAGTTTTTTACCCCTCCTGTGGAGGGCTGGAAGGTGCAACAAACTCATCAAGATCAATTCCATCTGCGATCCGAGTGGCAGCAGCAAGGAAAGTTTCCATAAAGGACCTGAAGTCGTGTTTCTTGGTGTTGGCCACTCGGAGGGCAGCCAGCTTGTCTTCTCGCGCATCTTTGCAGTGGACTCGGGCCAGACACAGAGCAACATCTGCACCACACCGAGCCGAGGACTTTTTCCACTCCTGCACTCGACCAGGGACAGCGTTCAAACGAGCCATCAGCGACTCGAGGTCGTTCTGGAGTGTCTCCCCGGGCCAGAGCGTTGAGTCGATGCAAGATGTGGCGACCTTCAGCCTTGCAAGATAGTCCATGGCAGCTGCAACACGGGACTCCAGTCGGAAAACATTCATGGCAACTTCGTCATTCACCGGAGAATTGACGGGGTCAAGGTTTGGTTCCAGCCGGCTAGTCTCTTCTTCAAAGTTTTGACAAAATTCTGCAAGGACGATCACCGAGTCAAAGCAATGGTCGATTGAAAAAACCACAGTTGAAAATGATTGTTGAAGGTTTACCTTCAAGCATAAGAAACAACTTCTTGGCAAGACCACTCAGGAAGGCCTCCAGATCATTTTTCTTCTCAAGAGCAGCTTTCAGATTGGTATTTTCTTGTTCAAGCTTGGTAACTGAAGCTAACTTCTCGTCGGCAAGCTTGATCCTCTCAGCTAGTTCAAGATCTTTTTTCCTTTGGGCCTCCCTCACCTTACCTGCAAGTTACAGCAAGATCAGATTTTGAAATAAATGAAGGGAAAAAGTAGTCGTCGAGGTCTCACCAAACATACCTTCGGTCTCCTCCTTTGCCTTCGTCAGATTCTCCTGAACCAGCTTCAAATTCAGCTCGAGCTGAATGTGCTTGTTTTCCAGTTCAGTGTAGCGAGCCGCAAGGTCACAGGAGTTCTGCGAAGAACCAATCGACTAAATGTCAAAGATAATTCACTTCCGAGTAGAAAAGGAAAAATCACGCATTTCTAAGACTACAGCCGAATCCAAGCATTCGACCGTAGTCTCGGGGACTACACCCAGTGGGTGCACTCAGCGTGCCCCCACTAATCCTATTGAAGACAGAGTCGACCAGTCGACCTCAAAAAAAAAGAGAGAGATGTATTCTTTAAGACTGTAATCGACTGCAAGCAGTCGACCACAGTCTCGGGGACTACACCCAGTGGGTGCACTCAGCGTGCCCCCACCAGTTTGCGAAATCCATTCGCCATAGTCGAATGACGGAAAAACTGAAATTATAAAGCCTAAGGCCGATCGCCAGCAGTCGACCCTAGCCTTGGGGACTACACCCAGCGGGTGCACTCAGCGTGCCCCCGCTAACACGGAGTTTAAATCGACACACCCAGTGGGTGATTACTATAAATTCTGGAAAGAAAACAAGCGGTGGTCGACTGACCTGAACATTGCTTTGAAGGGCGGAACTGGCGTCGTAAGCTGCCTGGCTCGCATCCCGGATGGTCTTCAACTGCTCCATCATGATCCCTGCCTGGCGTATCGCCTCCTTCGCGGCGCCAGCTTGGTCCTCTGGGACGTGGTGCGTCGTGAAGAGGGAGGCTGCAGAGCACTCGTCAGTGGATCTGCGAAGGACACAGCGTGTCGAGTGGTGTTCTCCTCCTCCGCGACCAGAGTCTCAGGCACCGTCACATCCCGGGGCACCCTGCTGGCAGACGCTTTCCTTCTCATTCTGTGCTTCAGCGGTTCCTCATCTTCATCATCATCAGGGAGAGTGATAACAACATTGGATGGAGCTACATAAAAGAATCAGAATTAGAGATCATGAGTCAGTCGACTAGAAACGGGGTTAAGAGTATAGTACCAGGTTTTGAGGTTGCTGCGTCCTCCATCTCATGATCGTCAGCCCGGGCTGAGGTCTCAGAAGTAGCAGCACTGCAACTCCAAAGAGTCAGTCGACTAACTCCAGCGCCAACCAGAGATAAAGTTCACACAAAACGAGTAGACTTAAGCAACATGATTACCCTGATATGGTGGGGATGGACACCTTCATCTTCGGCAGGTGCTTGGTCGGCTTTGACGGGGCCGCCCTGGGCTGCTTTGACGCCTTTTCAGTCGGCGCCGGAGAGGTGGTCCGAGGGCGCTTGGTCGACTGCGTGACAGTCGCAACCCCCTTGCCACGTTCAGTCGCAGGGTCATGGACAAGCTTCGACTGCCTTTCCGAGCGCGGTGGTGCAACCTCCTCCTCCTCCTCTTCCTCGTCCTCATCAACATCATCATCATCGTCATCAGTGTCATAATCATCATCATCATCCTCAGCGGCGTCCGAGTCCCACTCCTCCTCCTGTCTCTTGCCCCCGCTCGCTTCTCCCTCCTCAGTCGGAGCCTGTGCTCCGTTGGGCATCGAGTACAGCTCAGTGAGGGCCTGATAAACATCAAGACAAAGATCAGTCGACCGATCGGCAGAGAAAACAGAAATAAATGTGACGAGAATACAATGGGAAGTGGAGCAGACATACCTTGTTTGGATCACTGTGGCAGTCGAGTGGAGGAATCCTTCTGGCTCCGCGAGGGTTATCCTTGTTCCCAGTAACAGCGGCCATCCACCTTTCCAGAGTGGCATCGTCGACTGTTTCTGGATTGACCCGAGTCACATCCTCAGTCCCGCAGTACACCCACATGCAATGGCTCCGGAACTGAAGAGGTTGGATACGACGCCTAAGAAAAACCTCCAGGAGATCCGTACCCGTCGCTCCATCCCGAACCAACTGAACTACACGCTCCATCAGCATCTTCACGTCAGCTTTCTCCTCCGGAATCACCTTCAGAGAGGAGGGCTTGTTCACTCGGCCCATGGTGAACTGAGGGAGTCCACTCGACTGCCCCAGCGTCGACTGATCCTGGTAGTAGAACCAGGTCGACTGCCAGCCTCTGACTGACTCGGGAAATGTCATGGCTGGGAAGGTGCTCTTGTTCCTCACCTGGATCCCCAGACCCCCACACATTTGGACAACTCGGGTTTTTTCGTCGCCTGGGCTCGCCTTCTTCACGGTCTGAGAGCGACACGTGAATATGTGCTTGAACAAGCCCCAATGCGGTCGACAACCCAGAAAACTCTCACACATGGACACAAACGCGGCAAGATAGGCGATAGAATTCGGGGTGAAGTGGTGGAGTTGCGCTCCAAAGAAGTTCAAGAAACCACGGAAGAAAATGCTCGGCGGCAAAGAAAATCCGCGGTCGACATGGGTAGCCAGAAGCACGCACTCACCCTCTTTCGGCTGGGGCTGCCACTCTTTCCCCGGAAGCCTCGCAGCTCCATGAGGGATCAGGCCCTCGTTTGCCATGTCGAGGGGATCCTTCTCCGTGATGGTCGACTGGATCCAATCTCCCTGGACCCAGCCTTTCGGTAGGCGAGATCTAGACGAAGACCCGCCGCGGCTGGTGGATCTCCCCTTCGCCTTCTCCGTCGCCGACGCCTTCTTCGCGCGTTCCAGCGCCGCCGTCTTCTCCTTGACCATGGCTACCGGCGAGGCGCGCGAGGAGAAGTTGTGCGGAGGCGAGAGCGAGCGCGTTGGGCGGAGACGAAGGGAGCAGAGGGAGAATGCTGAGGCACTGTTCAAAAAACCCTCGCCGGGCGCATTTATAAGATCCCTTCCGAGTGGATGACAGGTGGGCCCGGTCGATCTAATCATATCCTGAAACAGTTGTGCGGGCGTGATACGTGGCGAAAAAAGCGACGCGGGGATCGAGGTGTCTATGCCCTGTCCCATCCGAGCACCGCGGTCTGCTCCGCTTCGCGCGCTCCCCCAAATTCCGTATCCCGCGGAATCCGCGAACGGCAGATCAGTCTGCCAGACGCGGGATTTCCTGCGATCCGTCGCTCGGAAATCAGCGAAGTCCAAAAGATCACTCGACGAAGAAAAAGAATGGATCGAGTCGACTGAAGAAAAGTTGTTCACTATCAACAAAGAGAATTTTTTGGTTCAAAACAACGCACGACCAGTATGCGAAAGCTAATCGGAAACAACATCAACTCCTTCATCACTCAAGCCTCAATCCATTCGGGGGCTAATGATGGGGTCATGTATCTAGGGTAGGGTCACAGACCTGATCTAAGTACCCTGCCCAAGGACACCCGTAGAAGAGATCACCTTCCAGTCGACCTACGAAGGACTCACTCGACTGACTCGGAGGACTCGACCACGAAGACTCACTAGACCACCAGAAGGTCAAGAGGCACTCGGCACTGCAACGGTCTGTAATTAAATAGACTTTATGATAGTAAAGACACTTTATGTGGGGCGTTACCAGTAACGCCCCAGACTTAATGTACCTTAAACCCTTCATTACGTGGGCTGGCTGGGGTCCTGGCGCACTCTATATAAGCCACCCCCCTCCACAGGTAGAAGGGTTCGGCACCCTGTAACTCATATACACGTAATCCACTCGACCGCCTCCGGGCTCCGAGACGTAGGGCTTTTACTTCCTCCGAGAAGGGCCTGAACTCGTACATCTCTTGTGTTTACAACCTCTCCATAGCTAGGACCTTGCCTCTCCATACCTACCCCCCACTCTACTGTCAGACTTAGATCCACGACACTACCCTCTGCCCATCCACCAAATTATCCATGGGCAAAACTTGTGCCCATGTCCAAACCCACTGGATACCCACATACCCATGGAGCTCCATGGGCATAGAAAAGTCAGCATGAAGCCTTCCCAAAGAGCAAATTAACTCATCATCATTCACTCACAAATGACAACATAAGCTACATGCATAAGTAGGCAACAAATAATACGGTGAGTCCTTAAGTGTGACATACCAGAGGTTGATTCTCCAGCATATAACTCATGGAACAAGTTGCATATTTCCTGCCATTTCCCATTGATTCGCTCTTTCTACTATCACTGGCATACGGCCCCACATGGCATACGTGTATCCATTGGATATCCATGCAGCACAAACTATAACCATGCCCAACCCGGCTGTTCGTGGGTATCCATATCCATGGACCCATGGGCGAAAATGTGCTCCATACCCTTACCCAACCGGGTCAGGTATCCATGGGTATCCAGATCCGTGGATAAAATTGCCATCCCTAGGAGGGGTTCACCACTTCCATTGGTGCCTCTTCGATGATGCGTGAGTAGTTCATTGTAGACCTTCGGGTCCGTAGTTAGTAGCTAAATGGCATCCTCTCTCTCGTTTCATTGTCAATACAATGGTCTCTTGGAGATGCATATGATGTAACTCTTTTTGCGATGTGTTTGTTGGGATCGGATGAACTTTGAGTTTATGATCAGATCTATCTTTTTATATCAATGGAAGTTATTTGAGTTTCTTTGATCTCTTATATGCATGATTTCTTATAGTCTCATATTTCTTCTCCGATATTTGGGTTTTGTTTGGCCAACTTGATCTATTTATCTTGCAATGGGAAGAGGTGCTTTGTAGTGGGTTCGATCTTATGGTGCTTGATTCCAGTGACAGAAGGGGAACCGACACGTATGCATCGTTGCTACTAAGGATAAAATGATGGGTTCTATCTCTACATAGATAGATCTTTTCTACATCATGTCATCATTCTTATTGCATTACTCCATTTCTCCTTGAACTTAATACACTAGATGCATGCTGGATATCGGTCGATGTGTGGAGTAATAGTAGTAGATGTAGGCAGGAGTCGGTCTACTAATCTTGGACGTGATGCCTATATAATGATCATTTCCTGGATATTGTCATGTGTATTTGAAGTTCTATCAATTGCCAACAGTAAATTTTTTACCCATTGTTTGCTATTTTTCTCAAGAGAAGCCACTAGTGAAACCTACGGCCCCCGGGTCTCTTTCTCATATTATTTGCCTTTGCAATCCACTTTTACTTTGATTTTATTTTTAGATCTATTAAATCAAAATTACAAAAATACCTTGCTGCATTTTTTTAGTTTTTTAATTGGCGTTCGATCTATCAATCTACTATGATTTTATTCACGTCTATTTGCCTATCTTGGGGCGCCGCTACCCGAAATGGATTGACAACCCCTTTTACACGTCTTGTTGCGAGTATTTGTTATTTGTGTGCAGGTGATGTTTATGTTGTGTTTCTTGGTTCTCCTACTGGTTCGATAACCTTGGTTTCATCACTGAGGGAAATACCTACCGCCATTGTGCTGCATCATCCCTTCCTCTTTGGGGAAATACCGACGTAGCTTCAAGCCGCCATCAAAAGGAATTTCTAGTGCCGTTGCCGGGGAGGATCTTCAACATATACCCGGTTCCTAATCACAAATCTCATCTCCTCACAATTTACATTATTTTCCATTTGCCTCCCGTTTTCCTCTCCCCCACTTCACAAAAGTTCACCGTTTTTATTCGCCCTTATTTTTCGTTCGCTGTTTTCTTGTCGGATCTGTTTTTGCGTGTGGTCTTGGTTGCGTAGTCATGATGCCTCAAAGAAAATATTATGATGTTCCTTACCCAAATATTTTTCTTGAAATTGAGAAAAGTACTAAGGAATATATGACTACACAATTTGAGCATACTAAGTATTTTACTGAAGAACTTAAGGAGCACTCTGTTGTGCTTGATGCTATAACAAAACAACTTGATGATATTAGTAGAGAAGTTTGCAATCTCCAAGCTAAGTATGATTTTGCCGAAAGTTTGCTAGGAAAAATATCCGATGCACAAACTACCCTAGTAAATCACGTTGCCGCTAAACCGATCTCATTAGAAGATAAAAGTGATGAAGATCTTAAAATGACTGGTGCTTCTTCTATTAATTCCTTGTTTAGTAAAATTAAGATTGATGAAAAAGGGACTGGAGAAGAGTCAACATTAGTTAGAAGGCGTCCCGATAATTCAGAGGGTGAAAATCTTGTTGAGAAAATTGATGAAACTGGGTTTGAAGAGGTCAAAACTTTAACTAGTGATGTGCCCACTCTTTTGGATTACAAAGACTTTAATTATGATAGTTGCACTTTGACTGATTGTATTTCTTTTTTTTTTCAATCCATGATAAATTCACCCCATGCTTATGAACAAAATAAAGATTTTACTAAACATATTTTTGATGCTATGATGAAAGCTTTGGAAGAAAAGTTGGAATTAGAAGTTTCAATTTCTAGAAAATTACAAGATGAATGGGAACCTACTATCAAAGTCAAGATTAAAAATTATGAGTGTTTTGCTTTGTGTGACTTGGGTGCTAGTGTTTCTACAATTCCCAAATCTTTATGTGATGTGCTTGGTCTCACCGATATTGAAGAATGTTGTTTAAATTTGCACTTGGCGGATTCTACTATTAAAAAGCCTATGGAAGAATGAATGATATTATTATTCTTGCAAATAGGAATTATGTGCCCATAGATTTTATTGTTCTTCATATTGATTGCAATCCATCTTGTTCAATTATTCTTGGTAGACCATTTTACGCACTATCGGTGTCGTGATTGATATGAAAGAAGGCAATATTAAGTTCCACTTTCCTTTAAGGAAGGGTATGGAACACTTCCCTAGAACAAGAATTAGGCCACCATATGAATTAATCACGAGGTAATATAATGGATCTCGAAACAAAGATGACAAAACTTAGATCCTTGCTTTATGCCTAGCTAAGGGCGTAAAACTATAGGGTTGTTGGGAGGCAACCCAATGAACAAAATTTATTTTTGCTTTTTGCTTTCGGTTCTTGAGTGTTTGCACAATTATGCTACTGTTATGAATGTGTTTTAGTTAGTGTTTGTGTCAAGTAAAGCCTTTAGGATCTTCTTGAGTGATAGTTGTTTGATCTTGCTGAGAAAACAGAAACTTTTGCGCTCACCAAAATAATTTTCATTTTTAATAAGAGAAGATAAAATACTGATTCCTTTTGCAGTAGATTTATGTACAAATTTCCAAGATCTTCCTAATTTTTCATCGTTTTTGGAGTTACGGAAGTATTCGAAATATCTAGATTGCTATAGACTGTTCTGTTTAGGACAAATTCTATTTTCTTTGCATTGTGTGCTTGTTTTGATGGCTCTATGGTTTTCTTTGATGAGTTTTTTCCATAGAAAAGTTGGAATACAGTATATATAATGCAAGAACAAAATATGAATTGGTTTAGTACATCACTTATAATAGTGATTTGTTTTCTTATACTAACGGATCTTACGAAGGCTTTTGTTGAGTTTTGTGTGATTGAAGTTTTCAAGTTTTGGGTTATCTTACGATGGATGAAGGAATAAGGAGTAAGAAGAGCCTAAGCTTGGGGATGACCCGGCATCCCAAGCTATTATCCAAAAGAGAGCAAGCAACTAAGATTGGGGATTCCCCAAGTGTTATCCCCTCTTTCTTCTAACGACCGTCGGTATTTTACTCGAAGCTATATTTTTATTCGTTACATACTATGTGTTTTGCTTGGAACGTCTTGTATGATATGAGTCTTTGATTGTTTTATTTTGTGTTTAAATTCTTGATTCCTTGCTGGACACACCTATTTGAGAGAGCCAAAATTATGTCATGACTTGTTAGAATTGCTCTCTATGCTTCACTTAAATTTTTTATGAGCTATGGACTTGCTCTAGTTCTTCACTTATATCTTTTTGAGAACAGTGTGCTTTAGTATTTTTGAAGAACTGCTCTCTTGCTTCACTTAGATTTATTTGAGGTTTATTAAAATTTTCACGAAATTCTCTCTTGCTTCACTTAAATTAATTTGAGAGAAGAAATATTATGCTTATGATCTTCACTTATATTTGTTTGAGCTTATCAAAAGCAACACATGAAAATTAGTTCCAAAGTGATAGATATCCAAGAAGGATATAATTAAAACTTCCATGAAGATCAGTGGACAAAATAAACTTGATTCTTAATAATAGTTTTGAGATATGATGATGTGATATGTGAGTCATGTTGATGGGTAATTATGCTTTAGTAAGAATATCGGTGATAAGGTTTGTGATTCCCTATGCAAGCACGAAAGTCAATAATTATGCAAGGAAATTATATCCTACTTGTGGTGCATTATTCGGTGTTAATTATGCTTAATGCTCGCTTATGAGATTATTCGTTTCATGGTTGGTCGCTTCTCAATCTTTTGTTAGCCTTCATTTTGCACTAAGTATGATCACTACTTGTGCATCCAAGAACCTTTAAACCAGTTTTGCCACACGAGTCCACTATATCTATGTATATGCGGTATTATTTTACCGTTGTATGCAAATTTGTATATGTCATCTCTAATTTTCAAAATAAACTTCTCTTTTGTGTGTTCGTACCGCTCGCGGAGCGGTGAGGGGTGGCTAATATTTTCCATGCTAGATGTGTTATTCTCACGATGAGTGTTTATTCACTTATCGTTGGACGAGAGTAAGGCAAATGTATTAGGGATGCCCAGTCCCAAAATGAAAAATGAATTTACTTTATGTTATCACATAATAAATTCCTTGGTAAGTGTTGGTATGGAAGGCACCCATGGATACGGTTAGCCATGAAAAGTGAAAGTATGGTGGAAAAAGGAGTAAACTTTAATTTCTGTTTGGGAACTGCCTATGGTATATCTAGCATGGAAAGTGTTGGGAACTCTAAGTCATTCTCATTGGTGGGAAGGAAACACCTCCCAAAATGTTTTTATCTCTAAGTTTTTTGCTTTGAGCTCTGGCGCCTCTACAAATCCCTACTCCCATCTGCGAAGGGCCTTTCTTTTACTCTATGCAATTTTTATTTTGAATTTGAGTCTCCATTTGAGTCTCCATCTTCTCTTATAAAGCACCAACTAGGAGGTACTATGATCGTACTTGAGTATTCGGTGCAGTTAATATGCGAGTGTGTTTCATGAATGGATCAATGATTCAGCATGATGGGCTAGGGATAGCTTATTTTAGCATTGATATTTTGAAAGACATGGTTGCTTGTTGATATGCTTGAATATTTAAGTTATCATGTCAAAACTAGACTATTGCTTTGAACAATATAAAAGTCCAAATGTCCATGCTATAAATAAAAGAATATGATATGACATGTTATGCAGCATTCCACATCAAAAATTTTGTTTTTATCACTTACCTACTCAAGGACGAGCAGGAGTAAAGCTTGGGAATGTTGATACGGCTCCAACGTATCAATAATTTTTTTATTGTTCCATGCTGTTATCTTATCAATCTTGGATGTTTTATAATCATTTTATAGTCATTTTATATCATTTTTGGTACTAACCTGTTGACATAGTGCCAAGTGCCAGTTGTTGTTTTCTGCATGTTTTTTACATCATAGGAAATCAATATCAAATGGAGTCCAAATACAACGAAACTTTACAGAGTTTTTTTATGGACTAGAAGACACCCAATGGGCCAAGGCAGCGCCTGTTGGGTTGTTTCCAGCCGCCGCAGAGTCCAGAACCACCAGATCCAATCTAGACACCATCACGGAGGGGTTCACCACTTCCGTTGGTGCCTCTCCAATGATGCGCGAGTAGTTCTTTGTAGACCTTTGGGCCCATAGTTAGTAACTAGATGGCTTCCTCTCTCTTGTTTGATTCTCAATACAATGGTCTCTTGGAGATCCATATGATGTAACTCTTTTTGCGGTGTGTTTGTTGGATCAGATGGATTTTAAGTTTATGATCAGATCTATCTTTTTATATCCATGAAATTTATTTGAGTTTCTTTGATCTCTTATATGCATGATTGCTTATAGGCTAGTATTTCTTCTCCGATATTTGAGTTTTGTTTGGCCAACTTGATCTATTTATCTTGCAATGGGAAGAGGTGCTTTGTAGTGGGTTCGACCTTACGGTGCTTGATCCATGTGACAGAAGGGGAACCGGCATGTATGTATCGTTCCTGCTAAGGATAAAATGATGGGGTCTATCTCTACATAGATAGATCTTGTCTACATCATGCCATTGTTCTTATTGCATTACTCCATTCCTCCATGAACTTAATATGCTAGATGCATGCTGGATAGCGGTCGACGTGTGCAGTAATAGTAGTAGATGCAGGCAGGAGTCAGTCTACTAATCTTGGATGTGATGCCTATATAATGATCATTGCCTGGATATCGTCATGAGTATTTGAAGTTCTATCAATTGCCCAACAGTAATTTGTTTACCCACCATTTGCTATTTTTCTCGAGAGAAGCCACTAGTGAAACCTACGGACACCGGGCCTCTTTCTCATATTATTAGCCTTTGCGATCTACTTTTCCTTTGCTTTTATTTTCATATCTATTAAACCAAAAATACATAGCTGCATTTTATTCTTATTTATTTTATTTGGCATTCGATCTATCAATCTACTACATTTTTATTCATGTCTATTTGCCTATCTTGGGGCGCCGCTACACGAAAGGGATTGACAACCCCTTTTACACTTCGGGTTGCGAATTTTTGTTATTTGAGTGGAGGTGCTGTTTACATTGTGTTGCTTGGTTCTCCTACTGGTTCGATAACCTTGGTTACATCACTGAGGGAAATACCTACCTCCATTGTGCTGCATCATCCCTTCCTCTTTGGAGAAATACCGATGTAGCTTCAATCCGCCATCAAAAGGAATTTATGGCGCAGTTGATGGGGAGGATCTTCAACATATACCAGGTTCCTAATCACAAATCTCATCTCCTCGCAATTTACATTATTTGCCATTTGACTCTCCCCCACTTCACAAAAAATTGCCATTTTTATTCGCCCTTCTTTTTCGATCACCGTTTTCTTGCCGGATCTGTTTTTGTGTGTGTTCTTATTTGCATAGTCAGATGCCTCAAAGAAAATATTATGATGTTCCTTATCGAAATTTTTTTCTTGAAATTGAGAAAAGTACTAAGGAATATATGACTACACAATTTTAGGATACTAAGTATTTCACTGAAGAACTTAAGGAGCACTGTGTTGTGCTTGATGCTATAACAGAACAACTTGATGATTTTAGTAGAGAAGTTTGCAATCTCCAATGTAAGTATACTTTTGCTGAAAGTTTTCTAGGAAAAATATACGATGCACAAGCTACCCTAGTAAATTAAATGGCCGCTAAATGAATCTCGTTAGAAGATAAAAGTGATGAAGATCTTAAAATGATTGGTGTTTCTTCTATTAATTCCTTGTTTAGTAAAATTAATATTGATGAAAAAGTGACTAGAGAAGAGCCAACTTTAGTTAGAAGGCGTCCCGATAATTCGGAGGGTGAAAATCTTGTTGAGAAAATTGATGAAAGTGGGTTTGAAGAGGTCAAAACCTTAAATAGTGATTTGCCCACTCTTTTTATTACAAAGACTTTAATTATGATAGTTTCTCTTTGACTGATTGTATTTCTTTGTTGCAATCCATGATAAATTCACCCCATGCTTATGAACAAAATAAAGCTTTTACTAAACATATTGTTGAAGCTATGATGAAAGCTTTGGAAGAAAAATTGGAATTAGAAGTTTCCATTCCCAAAAAATTACATGATGAATGTGAACCTACTATGAAAGTCAAGATTAAAAATTATGAGTGTTTTGCTTTGTGTGACTTGGGTGCTAGTGTTTCTACAATTCCGAAATCTTTATGTGATGTGCTTGGTCTCACCGATATTGAAGAATGCTCTTTAGATTTGCACTTGGTGGATTATACTATTAAAAAGCCTATGGGAAGAATTAATGATGTTATTATTCTTGCAAATAGGAATTATGTGCCCATAGATTTTATTGTTCTTGATATTGATTGCAATTCGTCTTTATTCTTGGTAGATGGTTTTTACGCACTATCAGTGCCTTGATTGATATGAAAGAAGGAATTATTAATTTCCAATTTCCTTTGAGTAAGTGTTTGGAACACTTCCCTAGAACAAAAATTAGGCCACCATATGAATCAATCATGAGGGCATCTTATGGATCTCGAAACAAAGATGACAAAACTCAGATCCTTGCTTTATGCCTAGCTAAGGGCATAAAAATATAGCGCTTGTTGGGAGGCAATCCAATGAATAAAATTTGTTTTTGCTTTTTGCTTTCAGCTCTTGAGTGTTTGCACAATTATGCTACTGTTATGATTGTGTTTTAATTAGTGGTTGTCTCAAGTAAAGCCTTTACGATCTTCTTGGGAGATAGTTGTTTGATCTTGCTGAAAAAACAAAAACTTTTGCGCTCGCGAAAATAATTTTCATTTTTAACCAGAAAGCGATAAAATATAGATTCCTTTTACAGTAGATTAATGTACAAATATCCAAGGTCTTCCTACTTTTCCATAGTTTTTGGAGTTACAGAAGTATTCCAAATATCTAGATTTCTATAGACTGTTCTGTTTTGGACGGATTCTATTTTCTTTGCGTTGTGTTCTTGTTTTGATGGCTCTAGTGAAACCTACGCCCCCCGGGTCTCTTTCTCATATTATTTGCCTTTGCGATCTACTTTTCCTTTGCTTTTGTTTTCAGATCTATTAAACCAAAAATACAAAAATACCTTGCTGTGTTTTATTCTTATTTATTTTATTTGGCGTTCGATCTATCAATCTACTACAATTTTATTCACGTCTGTTTGCCTATCTAGGGGCGCCGCTACCCGAAAGGGATTGACAACCCCTTTTACACGTCGGGTTGCGAGAATTTGTTATTTGTGTGTAGGTGCTGTTTACATTGTTTTGCTTGGTTCTCCTATTGGTTCAATAACCTTGGTTTCATCACTGAGGGAAATACCTACCGTGGATGTGCTGCATCATCCCTTCCTCTTTGGGAAAATACCGATGTAGCTTCAAGATAGCATCACGCCTCGGTCGGCTTCCCCTGTAGCGAGGAGGAACTTCCCATTGATTCTTAAGAGAATGGATATTAAACATTTCAAAGGCTTTCATTTTGAGACTTACTGGCTGAAGATGGTTGGTTTTCGGGACGTTGCTCTAAATGCCTAGAACATGCATGTTGTTTCCTCGGATGCAATCAAGATCATTCACACAAAACTAGCAAGAACGGCAAAAACCGTTAAAAATGGAGCAAAGACGGAAAAGCTAAAATTAGAACCCAAGAAGCAATTGCAAATGACATTATCTTTAACCTGGATCTAGCTCAAGAGGATAGACACCTAACAGATGAAGAAAGACAGCTAAGACATAACCTCAAAGCCAGACTGTTGGGGTTTGCCGCTATCGAGAGGATGATGTGGAAACAATGGTCAGGATTATCAGGAGTGAGAGAAGGGGACACTAATACAAAGCTCTTTCACCTACGGGCAAATGGGAGACGCCAGAAAAATCACATCCCGACCTTGAGAGTCCCCAATGGAGATACTAACATACATGAGCAGAAGGCTAACATTATTCTGGATCACTTTTCGTCGCTCATGGGATCCCCTTTGGAGACTTACAGAGATTTAAACTGGGACAATTTGCAGCTGCCACATCTTGATTTGTAGTCCCTTGATGAAGATTTCACGATGGAGGAAATCAAAGGGGCTGTTTTTGCTTGCCATGCTGAGAAGGCTCCTGGGCCAGATAGATTCATAGGGGCTTTCTACAAAAACTGTTGCGATATTGTGAAGAATGACATCTATCTCGCTCCGTGTCAGATTCATCAGCTGAGACGGCATTGTTGGCACGTTCTGAATTGGTCCAATATTGTGTTAATATCAAAGAAGGAGGGCTTTGTTCTGCCTTCTGAGTTCAGGCCTATCAGTTTGATGCACAACGTGGCAAAAAATTATGCAATAGGTTTTGGCAAACAGACTTGCTCCATTTCTGAAAGACCTTGTTACCCCTTGCCAAAGCGCCTTTATTAAGAAAAGATGAATCCAAGATAACTTTCTCTATGTCAACAATGTCATAAAGGAGGCACATAGAAAGGAACATCGTTTAATTTTCCTCAAGCTTGAGATTGCAAGAGCTTTTGATGTAGTTGGGTGGCCGTACTTGTTGAAGCTGATGAAGGCATTGGGTTTTGGGAATAGATGGTGCGATCTCATTTCCATTCTCTTGGCCTCCTCAACTTCAAGAGTTCTTCTAAATGGCATCCCTGGTAAACTATTCAGACACATGAGAGGCTTGAGACAAGGAGACCCCCTCTCTCCGATGCTCCTCATTTTGGTCATGGAGCCTCTGCAATGGCTGCTGGAGATGGCTACTTTGAGAGGCGTCCTCTCGCCTCTCACCTCGAGAGCTGCAAGAATTCGAGTCAATTTCTACGCCAATGATGCGGCTGTTTTTGTCAACCCAGTCCAATGTGAGATTAATGCGGTAAAGGAAATCCTGGACTATTTTGGGGAGGCTTCGGGACTGAAGATTGCCCTACACAAATACATGGCCTATCCCATTAGCTGTACTGGTATCAACTTGGAGGAGGTCCTTGGTATATTTGGAGGCAACATTGGTCAACTGTCGAGCAAGTATTTGGTGTTACCTCTAAGCACAAAAAAATTGAAGAATTCAAGTACAACCATTGATTGATAAATCTGCTGCAAGACTGAAGCCTTGGAAAGGGAAGATGTTCACAAGACTAGGCAGGCTGATCCTGGTTAACTCGATGATCACAGCAATAGCAACATACTTCCTCACATTCTTCAAGGTAAATTCATGGGTGGAAAAAATATTAAACAAGATCCATAGGAACTTTTTGTGGAACGCTGATGAGGAGTGCAGCGGGGGAAAATGCTTGGTTAACTGGAAGACAATTTGTGTCCCACAAAAAAATGGAGGTTTAGGAATCAAAGATATTGGGTGCTTTGGGAGGTCTCTAAGATTAAGGTGGTTATGGAATGAGTGGCAGGAGGAGGACAAGCCTTTGAAGGGGACCCCTATGCCGTGTGAGTTAACGGATAGACAACTTTTTGCGGCATGCACCACCATCACTCTCGGGGATGGCTCATTGGCAAAGTTCTGGACTGAAAAATGGCTAGACGGACAGGCACCGAGAGATATCGCACCAGCTGCCTTCCGCCTCGCCCGCCGGAAGAACCTAACTATCCAAGAGGCCCTCTCGGAAGGGAGATTGATGAAAGGACTGGAACATGTTACCAATGCCAATGATTTGGATCAGTTCATCCACCTTTGGGATCGTGTTCAAGCTGTGCATATGACAACTGGAAGGGACAAAATCACTTGGAATCTTACCACAAATGATGCTTATTTTGCCACCTCTGTGTATCATGCTCAATTCCTTTCTAGTATTCATCAACCAAGGCTCATGAAGGTCTAGAGAGCAAAGGCTGAGCCCAAAGTGAAGTTCTACATTTGGCTCCTCCTTCAAAACAGGAACTGAACGGCTGATAGATTAAGTAACAGGGGCTGGCCTCACGCCGACAATTGCATGCTCTGCAATCAGACCTTGGAGACTGCCGCCCATCTATCTTTATTTTGCCCTTTTGCTAAGGAGGTGTGGCAAAATTGTGCAAACTCTCACGCGTCTATGGTTACAAGCATGCTTTCTACTCCGTCAGTTAACAAATGGTGGGCTCGTCTTCATACTGCTGCGCCTACCATTGGTAGCAAGATCCGTGTCTCCACTTCTATGTATAGGGGGTGGTATATATAGACCTTGGGGAGCCCACAAATACATGCGGCATCTATAAACCGCACAAGGGAGACGTGCTCAATCAGAAGACCCCCTATACCCTGAATGTGACCTGAAAAAATGTATGGGTCCCGTGTGTGATTTGTTCAAATCCCAAATGCACAACTTCGATGGGGCACCAACTACATTAGTATCATTACAAACTGAACACTGTACCCCCAGCCAGGTTAAGGA
>NC_041384.1:358838686-358872397 GCF_002162155.2 Triticum dicoccoides | reverse complement strand
GGTAGGGGGTGTCATCCAATGCATCCGCGGAAACTGATTTGCTCTAACATAGCACACGGAGCAAAGAGGAAACCCTTATCGTGCGTTGGGTCAAAGGGATAGTTTGTGTGGGCCTACATATGTGATCATTCTTTGATTTTTGAGAACAAGAAATAACCAATAAAAACATATTCTACAAATTACCAAAACAAGGATCCCAAGGTTTATATAATCGTAATGACAGGTCACTACAGATACATTTCGATGATAAATGTCTATAATGACCATATCATGGCGCTTTAATGAAGCTTGAGATATGCAACTTCCCACCAGGTCACCCATCCTTAGACTACTGCAGCCCCAGCACGCTTAACTTCTGCATTCTATTCGACTAGGTTAGCAGATAGGAAGCCGCCCCTTTCTGATAAGAATTGCCTCCTTGCCTTTAAGGCGTTTCACGCTGGTCACCCTATGGAACCTACTCCCTACTATCACACACGTTTGTGCTTTTAGAAACTGTGTGCAATATTTACATGGCTGGTGTGTCGCTGACTAGCCTTCATGAGCACTGACACTAGTGCTACTTCTTGAGCTTGCGTTGATTTTTCCCTTGAAGAGGAAAGGGTGATACAGCGAAGTAGAGATAAGCATTTCCCTCAGTTAGAGAACCAAGGTATCAATCCAGTAGGAGGTACAAGCAAGTCCCGAATCTGTGCACCTGCACAAACAATCAAACACTTGCACCCAACGCGATAAAGGGGTTGTCAATCCCTTCACGGTCAATTGCAAAGGTGAGATCTGGTAGACATAGGTACAAAAGATTGCTAAAACGTAAAACAAAATAAAAGTAAATAAATTGCAGAAAGATATTTTTGGTATTTTTGGTTTATAGATCTGAAAATATATGATGGAAAATAGACCCGGAGGCCATAGGTTTCACTGGAGGCTTCTATCTTGAAGGCAAATAATACGGTGGGTGAACAAATTACCGTCGAGCAATTGATAGAAAATCGCAAAGTTATGACGATATCCAAGGCAATGATTATGCATATAGGCATCACGTTCATGTCAAGTAGACCGACTCTTGCCTGCATCTACTAATATTACTCCACACATCGATCACTATCCAGCATGCATCTATGGTATTAAGTTCATAAAGGACGGAGTAACGCCTTAAGTAAGATGACATGATGTAGAGGGATAAACTCAAGCAATATGATGAAGACCCCATCTTTTTATCCTTGATGGTAACAATACAATACATGCCTTGCTACACCTACTTTGTCACTGGGTGAGGACACCGCAAGATTGAACCCAAAACTAAGCACCTCTCCCGTTGCAATAGATACCAATATAGTTAACCAAACCAAATTGATAATTCGAAGAGAAATACAAAGATATCAAATCATGCATATGAGAATTCAGAGAAGATTCAAATAATATTCATAGAAAATCTGATCATAAATCCACAATTCACCGGATCTCGACAAACACACCGCAAAAGAATATTACATTGGATAGAACTCCAAGAACATCGAGGAGAACATGGTATTGAAGAACATAAAGAGAGAAGAAGCAATCTAGCTACTAGCTATGGACCTGTAGGTATGAGGTAAACTACTCACACTTCATCGAAAGGGCAATAGGATTGATGTAGATGCCCTCCGTGATTGAATCCCCCTGCAGCAGATCATCGGAAAAGGCCCCAAGATGGTATCTCATGGGAACAGAAGGTTGCAGCGGTAGAAAACTATTTTCGTGGATGCTTCCAAGGGTTTGGGAATATATCTGAATTTATAGGCCAAGGAAGAGGTCGGTTGACTCTTGATGGGGCCACAAGCCAGGGGGCCCTAGGGCGCGCCACTACGGCTTGTCGTTGCCTCATGGGTCTTCTAACTTCATCTCCCAGTCTCGTAGGTGTCTTCCGGTCCAAGAAAAATCATCGCGAAAGTTTTATTCCGTTTGGCCTCCATTTGATATTCCTTTTCTGCGAAACTCAAAAACAAGGAAAAAATATAAACTGGCACTGGGCTCTAGGTTAATAGGTTATTCCCAGAAATAATATAAAATAGCATATTAATGCTTATAAAACATCCAAAATAGATAATATAATACCATGTGATAACCCATAAGTATAGGGGACCGCAACAAATTTCGAGGGTAGAGTATTCAACCCAAATTTATAGATTCGACACAAGGGGAGCCAAAAAATATTTGCAAGTATTAGCAGCTGAGTTGTCAATTCAACCACACCTAGAGATTAATTATCTGCAACAAAGCGATCAGTAGCAAAGTAGTTTGATATTTTTGATAATAGTGACAGCAGTAATAGTAAAGGTAACAGTGTTAGCAGTAGTTTTGTAGCAAGTGTAATAGTAATGATAGCAGTAATAACTTAGCAGAAACAATACGATAAAAATTCGTAGGCATTGGATCGGTAATTTGTTGGATGATATTCATCATGTGACAGTCATAACCTAGGGCGATACGGCACTAGCTCCAGTTCATAAATGTAGGCATGTATTCTGTAAATAGTCATACGTGCTCATAAAAAGAACTTGCATGACATCTTTTGTCCTACCCTCTCGTGGCAGCGGGGTCCAATTGGAAACTAAGGGGTATTAAGGCCTCCTTTTAATAGAGAACTAGAATAAAGCATTAACACACGGTGAATACATGAACTCCTCAAACTATGGTCATCACCAGGAGTGGTCCCGACTATTGTCACTCCGGGGTTGCCGGATCATAACACGTAGTAGGTGACTATAACTTGCAAGATCAGATCTAGAACATGGATATAATGTTGATAACATAAACGGTTCAGATCTGAAATCATCGCACCCGGGCCCAAAGTGACAAGCATTAAGCATGGCAAAGTCATAACAACATAATAGTGGATACTAGGGGTCAAGCCCTAACAAAACTAACTAGATTACATGATGAATCTCATCCAGCTCCTCACCAACCAGCGAGCCTACGAAGGAATTACTCACTCCCAGTGGGGAGCATCGTGGAATTGGCGATGGACAAGGGTTGGTGATGATGAAGAACGAAGATCCACCTCTCTGGAGCCCCAAATGGACTTCAGATCTGGCCTTCGGATGAAGAACAGGAGGGGACATCTGCTCTGTCTCGTGGATCGCGATAATTCTTTCTCCCTGATTTTTTCTGGAAAAATAGGATTTTATAGCATAGGTTTCAGGGTCTACGAGGCCACCATGTGGGGACAACCCACCTGGGCACGCGTGGGGGGGGGGGCATGCGCGCCCTGGTTGGTTGTGCCCACCCAGGTGCCCCCTCGGGTGGCTCTTGGCTCCAGAAATACTCTTTTATTGTATAAAAAATCCTCGCAAAGTTTCATTCCATTCCAAGAACTTTTATTTATGCACAAAAACAACACCATGGTAGTTCTGCTGAAAACAGCATCAGTCCGGGGCTAGTTTCATTCAAATCGTGCAAATTAGAGTCCAGAACAAGAGGAAATGCGTTAGGAAAAGTAGATACGTTGTAGACGTATCGACTCCCCCAAGCTTAAACCTTTGCTTGTCCTTAAGCAATTCAGTTGATAAACTAAAAGTGAAAAAGAAAAACTTTTATGAACTCTTTTGCTCTTGTTTGCATAAATAAGCTTAAACAACACCCATGTTTTCACCGACTATTATAACTAACCATGCTGACAATAACTCTTAAAGATTATATGAACTCATATTAATAACATAATCAACTAGTGAGCAATAATAAGATATCTCAAATAGCAACACATTGTCAAAATAACCATGATATAATACGACAATAGTGGTATGTCGCTAGCCCTTTCTGAGACCGCAAAACATAAATGCAGAGCACCTCCATAGTTCAAGCAGCGACTAAACATTGTAATTCATGGTAGAAAGGATCCAGTCATGATGCACCCAACATTAGCTACACACAATGCATCAGCATGATAGTAGTGCTCTCAGGTTCTTGCGCTTATTTTAGAAGGTGATGAGACAACATAAAAGTAAATAGATAGTCCCTTCGCAGAGGGAAGAAGTGATTTGCAGAGGTGCCAGAGCTCAAGTTTTTAAAATAGAGGTAAATGATATTTCGAGACATGCACCCTTATTGTTTACTTCACGACCATCAGTTATCAATATCTTCCATGCTAAGCATGCTAGTGGCGGTTCCCAAGTGATAAAAGTAAAGGTTTTGACTCCATTGGGAGTTTTTGTTTGATTATTTGTAAGCTTTTTCTGTTTGTAGTTTGGGACTGGGCATCCCTATTACCACCCTTTTCTCGTGTGACGGCGAGTGAATAAACACTCGACCTGAGAATAACCCACTTAGCATGGAAGATACCGACCACCTCCTGTCATTCCATGAACGATCCAGGCACACAAAAAGGATATTTATTTGAAGTTTTTTAGAGATGGCACATGCAAATTTACTTAGGAGGACATGGTAATATTGCATATAGGTAGGTATGGTGGACTTATCTAGAATAACTTGGGTTCAAGGTTTTTGATGTACAAGCAGAATTCCCACTTAGTACAGGCGAAGGCTAGCAATTAAGTTGAGAAGCGTCCAGCTAGAGAGCAAGAATAATCATGAACATGCATTATGCATAATTAACATTTGACACTAGCATGAGTAGCATATGAACACCATGAACATAAATATCATAGAGGCTATGTTGGTTTTGATTCAACTACATCCATGAACATGTGCCAAGTCAAGCCACTCGAACATTTAGAGGAGGATACCATATCATCATACTACATCACAATCATTTTAACACAATGTTGATATCCAAGATAAATCATTATCCACTCCCAGCTACTTATGCATGGCATGGGAAACTATAATCTCTTATTGTCATTGCAAACATGTTTAATCATAATGGGCTGAATCATGGATACTAGGTTAAACATATTTACAAATACCAAACAAGTCGAGTTCATACCCGTTTCTCTCTGCCACAACCAGTTCATCAAATATCATCATTATTGCCTTTCACTTGCACGACCGAACGATGTGAAAATACTAATAGTGCAAGAGTGCCATGGACTAAGCTGGAATCTGCAACCATTTTATTCAACAGGAGATGACAAGGTAAAATGGGCTCTTTGTTAGATCAACAATAATGCATATGAGAGCCACTCAACATTTTCATCATGGTCTTCTCCTCGGTACGACTAAAATAAAAAGAAAAGAAACTCAGAGAAACACAATGAAATATTTTTGGAGTTTTGGGTTTTCTCGAACAAGCAAATAAAAGGGAAAAGCAAAAACGAGAAAAACTATTTAAACGGGAAAGCCCCCAACAAGCAAAAGATTTTTTTTACTACAACTTAGCATGCATAGAAAGTAAACCGACTACAACTAATTTTTTTGGGGTTTCTAAAGTTTTTCAAACACACAAGAAGAAAACGAGAAAATAAATCTAACATGGATGATACAATGAAAAAGTGTGGACACCGACAACTGGAATAAGTGGACATGAACATAAAGTCGGTGGAAACACGTACTCCCCCAAACTTAGGCTTCTGGCCTAACTTGGTAGTCGATCAGAAGGCTAGATAGTAATTGGCATGGTAGCTCATGGAGGCTCTCGGTGCAGATGCCTCGGCCTGCCATGCTGCCTCAACTGCCGCGTTGTGGGCTCGAGACTCGCTCTCAAGAACAAAATATCTTCCCTTGTTGTGATAATCAAAAAGAGCAGGCGCAGGAAAATATGTGTGCACAACAGATTCTTGGTTAAACAACAATTTATAGGTGAAATTATGAATATTTCCTTTAAGGATCTTATGATTTTTCATAGCATTAAAATCTAAATACTGTGTGGGTAGGATAGGATCAAAGGGCAAAGGTGAAACACCCTACTCTCTTTCTAAATGTGTGGCATAAATTCCACCATAGACATAGCCACTATTAGCATTATGTTGATTTTCATACAATTTAAATGACACCCTAGACTCACGTGGATGGAATTTAAATCCTTTGACAAATTATTCAGTGAGAGTGTGATGTTGATTGCACGTATCTGAAATATAAGGACCGAGGTCGGCATTGTGAACATATTGCTCAAATTCCTCCTTAATGCCCACACGCAGCATATAAACGTCGCAAGGCCATAAGCATGTTTTTGTGGCGGCATCTCGAATGGAACTCTCACTTGGTTCAACATAAGACCGACGAGCAGATCTGTCACTAGATGATGCCCCCGAGGACCTCCTCCTTGAAGAACTCCTTCCAAAGATGTTCATCATGTTCGCATACAATTTCCTGAAGAAAAAATTTGATGACAAAAATTTATCAACAAAACTTTATAAGATTGTTAGCAACTACTGATAGGGATACATAGAGGCCATAGCAAGCATTCAAACTACTTAGATATCTAAGAATTTAACATGCAAGCTCATCTACAGCAGCACCAATAGTAACTAACTATTCAAAATATAAACCACTAAAACAAAAACTAATTGGACAAACGGAGGAGTCACGTACCAAGCAACAATCCCCTGAAACAGTTTCGGAAACGGAGCTTCGAGCAAAGAGATCGAAACCCGTGGGTTTGGGAGCAAGAACACGAGGGAGAGAGAGAGAGCAATGGTGAATTTTTTCTGGAGGTAGGTGATGATGTCGTATGAAGAGATAAGTGAGGGGGCCCACCTGGGGACCACAACCCACCAGGGCGCGCCTGGGGGTCCTGGCGCGCGCAGGTGGGTTGTGCCCACCTGGTGCACCTCTCTCTGATGTTATTTGCACCAAAGATTCTTAAATATTTAGAAAAAATCGTATTAATTTTCCAGAGTATTCTGAGAACTTTTAGTTTTGGGTCATTTTTTATTGTACGGAAAATTCAGAAAACAGACAAAACATGGCATTTTATTTTATTTAACAAATAAAAACAGAAAAGAAAAGGCAGGAACAAAAGGTAGTGCTTACTAAATTCATCAACTTCATACCTCTCAAAAATATAAGGTTGATCAGGTCTTATTAATAACCACTTTTGATTAGCATGAAACCGAAGAACTTTCGTAAATCACTAAGTTACCTCAATGGGGATATGAATGTCCCCAACAATAAGCATTTCATATTTCTTTTTGGCACTAGGTAGGGTTAGTTGAAAACTTTCAATAGCAATTGTCGGAGATTTTTCAATAACATTAATACCATTGACTTGGAATTGTTTCTTCGGAAAGTGCACCGTATGCTCATTACCATTGATATAAAAAGTGACCTTGCTTTTATTGCAATCAATAACAGCCCCTACAGTATTCAAGAAGGGCCTACCAAGGATAAACGACATGTTATCGTCCTCGGGCATCTCAAGTATAACAAAGTCAGTCAAAATAGTAAGATTAGCAATAACAACATGCACATCCTCACAAATACCGCTAGGTATGGCAGTAGATTTGTCAGCCATTTGCAAAGATATTTTTTTAGGTGTGAGTTTTTTCAAATCAAGTCTCTTTTATATAAAGAGAAAGGCATAACACTAACACCAGCTCCTAAATCACATAAAGCATTTTTCACATAATTCTTTTTGATAGAGCAAGGTATAGTTGGTATTCCCTGATCTCCAAGTTTTTTAGGTACTTCATCCTTAAAAGTATAATTAGCAAGCATAGTGGAGATTTCAGCTTCCGGTATTTTTCTCTTATTGGTGATGATGTCTTTCATATGGATATAAGTCAAGCGAGTACACAAAAAGACTAGCCTCAGCATTTCAGCAAAGCGTTCAAATTCTTCATCATCTTTCTTTTTAGTTGACTTAGGTGGAAAGGGCATAGGTTTTTGAACCCAATGTTCTCTTTCCTTGCCGTGTTTTCTAGCAAAAAAGTTTCTTTTATCATACCTTCTATTTTTAGGTTGTGGGTTATCAAGATCAACTGGAGGTTCTATCTCAATATCATTATCTGGTTCTTCATTATTTGGTTGACTATCTTCGTGAACCTCATCATTAAATTTTTCATTATCAGAAGGTGAGTGTTCACAACCAGGTTGAGTTTCAGCATCAGAGATAGAGACGTCATTATCAGGAGGTTTTTCTACTTCTGGTTCACTAGAGGCATGCAAAGTCCTATCATTTTTCTTCTCATTTTTATTTTTACAAGGACTAGGTGCATTAGTGTTGGCTCTTTGAGAGTCTTGTACAATTCTTTTTGGGTGTCCTTCAGGATAAAGTGGTTCCTGAGTCATTTTACCTCCTCTAGTTGCTACTCTAACAGCAAAGTCATGGATGTTATTATTCATTTCATCTAGCAACTCTTTTTGAGATTTAGCAACTTGTTCTAACTGGGTTTGAACCATAGAAGCATGTTTTCCAACACCTCTAACATCATTTGAGATTCTAAATAACAAGTCACACAAGCGAGAAATCATATCAGAATTGTATTTCAATTGTTTCATAACATTTGCATTGAAGTGATCTTGTTTTCTAATGTAGTATTCAAACTCATAAAGGCATTGGCTAGGGTGCATATTGTGAAGATTATCATTATCATTGAATTCCATTAGAGAATTTACATCTACCACCTTAGGCAGTGGTGGTTTATTAAGCCCATGTATTTCTTCAATAGGAGGTAAATTTTTAACATCCTCAGCTTTAATACCTTTTTCCTTCATAGATTTTTTTGCCTCTTGCATATCTTCAGGACTGAGATATAATATACCCCTCTTCTTCGGAGTGGGTTTAGGCGGTGGTTCAGGAAGAGTCCAATCATCATCATTTTTCAATATGTTATTCAATAATTCTTCAGCTTTCCCAACAGTTCGTTCCCTAAAAACACAACCAGCACAACTATCAGGCAAAGCATTAAGTAATTGGCAAAGCCTCCCCCAAGCTTGTGGGAGACTCTCTTCTTTAATTTTCACAAATTTAAATATTTCCTGCAAGGCAGCTTGTTTCTTATGAGCAGGGAAATATTTTTCAGAGAAGTAATAAATCATATCCTGGGGACTACGCACACAACCAGGAGCAAGAGTATTGTACCAAGCTTTAGCATCACCCTTTAATGAGCACGGAAATAATTTGAGAATATAGTAATAGTGAGTTTTTTCTCATCATGAGTAAAAAGGGTGGCTATGTCATTCAACTTAGTAAGATGTGCCACAACAGTTTCAGTTTCATAACCATGGAAAGGATCAGATTCAACCAAAGTAACTAACTCTGTGTCGACAGAGAATTCATAATCCTTATCATCAATAAAGATAGGCAAAGTAGCAAACTTAGGATCATATTGCATTCTAGCATTCAGAGATTTTTCTTTATACTTGCATAATAATTTCTCTAGCTAGATCATCTCTATCCTTACAAGAAAGAATGTCTCTGGTTGTCTCTTCATTCATAACATAGCCTTCCCTCACCTTAGGCAATTAATATCTAGGAGGGCTAGTTCTGGTAGGTGTCTTTAGATTTTCAGTTTTAAGCTCATCATCAGATTCAACACCATCATGTTGTCTTACTCTAGCAATTTGTTCATCAAGAAAATCACCAAGTGGCACATCATTATCAACAAGCAAGGTACTAGCATCATCATAAGTATCATTCATAGCAGAAGCAGCATCATCAATAACATGTGACATATCAGGTTAATAGCAAGTGGTGGTGTTGCAAGTTTACTTATAATAGAAGGTGAATCTAAAGCAGAACTGGATGGCAGTTCCTTACCTCCCCTTGTCTTATAGGGATAAATCTTAGTCTTACATACTTCAGATTCTTCACAGTGATAAATTGATAATAATCCCAAGTGACTCAACAAATATAGCTATGCTCCCTAACAACAGCGCCATAAAAAGGTCTTGATAACCCACAAGTATAGGGGATCGCAACAGTTTTCGAGGGTAGAGTATTTAACCCAAATTTATAGACTCGACACAACGGGATCCAAAGAATATTTGCAAGTATTAGCAGCTGAGTTGTCAATTCAACCACACCTGGAGATTAATTATCTGTAGCAAAGTGATCATTAGCAAAGTAGTTTGATAATTTTGATAATAGTGATAGTAGTAACAGTAATGATAACAGTGATAGTAGTAGTTTTGTAGCAAGTGTAACAGTAATGATAGCAGTAGTAACTTAGCAGAAACAATATGATAAAAATTTGTAGGTATTGGATCGGTAATTTGTTGGATCATATTCATCATGTGACCGTCATAACCTAGGGCGATATGACACTAGCTCCAGTTCATAAATATAATGTAGGCATGTATTCCGTAAATAGTCATACGTTCTTATGGAAAGAACTTGCATGACATATTTTGTTTTACCCTCCTGTGGCAGCGGGGTCCAATTAGAAACTAAGGGATATTAAGGCCTCCTTTTAGTAGAGAACCGGAACAAAGCATTAACACGCTGTGAATACATGAACTCCTCATACTACGGTCATCATCGGGAGTGGTCCCGACTATTTCACTCTGTGGTTGCCAGATTATAACACATAGTCACTACTGCAGGATGGTCCAAACGTGACACTACGGTTAGAGACCCTTCGACGAAACTATGTGCGATGTCATAATCGCAAACGGTGGTGTAGAAAACCGTCAAAAAGATGCAAAATGTTTGTGATGACGGATGCATCAAACACAGTTCACATTTTAGTTGCGTGTGCGATGTAGGGCATACAGTTCAGTTCAATTAACTGTTTGGGATGAGGAGGAACAAAAGAAACGGGCTTCCAGATAAAGGCGTGTGCGATATATATCATACGGTTCACTAGGATGAACTGTGTGTGATTAGACAACACAATGGAAATGGTTCAACTGAACAAGATGTGTGTGATACACAACAAACAGGTCCGTAATCAGTAATGTGTGTGAAGACCAATAATAACACAGACGATTGCTGCCAATAAACCTTGTGATTTGCTCTGTCTACAGTAGAATAACATGTGTGTGTGTCTATATATATATATACTGAAATAAACATCCAATTACATAAGTGCCTATACAAATCATTCACACACACCTCAATAAACAATCGCATGCATTCTAAAGTAGGAGAAACGATCGTCTAGTCATCTACTTCTTGTGACTCTCCCGCTGTCGGTGTCAAAACTGGTGGATCTCGGGTAGGGGGTCCCGAACTGTGCATCTAAGGTCGATGGTAACAGGAGACAGGGGACATAATGTTAACCCAGGTTCGGGCCCTCTCTATGGAGGTAATACCCTACATCCTGCTTGATTGATCTTGATGAATATGAGTATTACAAGAGTTGATCTACCACGAGATTGTATTGGCTAAACCCTAGAAGTCTAGCCTGTATGACTATGATTGAACGTATATCTCGATCCGGAGTAAGCCCTTCGGTTTATGTAGACACCGGAGGGGACTAGGGTTGTACAAGGTCGGTTACAGAGAAAGGAATCTTCATATTCGGCCGCCAAGCTTGCCTTCCACGCCAAGGAGAGTCCCATCCGGACATGGGAGAGAGTCTTCAGTCTCGTATCTTCACAGCCCATTAGTCCGGCCCATGTCCAATAGGCCGGACGCCCGAGGACCCCTTAGTCTAGGACTACGTCAGTAGCCCCTAAACCAGGCTTCAATGACGAGGTGTCCAGCGTGCAGATTGTCTTCGGCATTGCAAGGCGGGTTCCCCTTTCTGAATACTCCAAGATAGTCTTCGAATGAAACGAACGTGTCCGGATCTGCATCACAAGTACCACACACACAGCCGTAGAGAGTATAATATTTCATGAGTCCCATCTAATGACAACTTTTTGCAAGATGACATCACATCTATCCGATCATTATATCGAACCGTTTTTGTCTGCCATTTCATGTTTTGAGATGCGGTTTCCATTGGCACGTCTTGTCAAAGAAGATATCATGTCCCCTTATTAAGGGATTCTCATCAATACGGGCGTGGTTAATCCAACCGCGTCGCTTGCACAGCCCTTGGGAATAGGCGAGTTTTAGGGCGAGTGGGGAGGCGTTCGATATTGACTGCCTATATAAGGGGATAAGGACTCCCCTTCTTCTCCCACGCCTTCTCTCTTCCTCTGCCCTTCCATTCTTGAGCTCCAGCAGCCAAGTTCTCATCTTCCCCAACTCGAGCAAGCACTCCACCATGTCTGGATCCGGAGGTCAAGGCAAGTGGAAGGCCTCCTCCATCATGAAGAAGGACATTACTGAGCTTCGGGCGGCCGGGTATCTAGCGAAGTAAATCGGCCACCGTCTTTTGACCCAGGGCCAAGTCGTCCCTACACCGAACCCCAACGAGAGGGTGGTATTCATCCCTCATTTCATCCGCGGGCTAGGGTTTCCGCTCTACCCTTTCGTCTGTGGGCTGATGATCTATAACGGGCTAGACTTCCATGATCTAGCCCCGAACTCTTTCCTCAACATCTCGGCATTCATTGTCGTGTGTGAGGCTTTCTCCACATCCAACCCCACTTTGGACTGTGGCTCAAGGTCTTCAACGTGAAGCCGAAGATGGTGGGTGGCCAGCACGCGGAGTGCGGAGGCGCCATGGTGAGCAAGATGTCCAATGTCACCTGGCCAAAACGTACTTTCGTGGAGACTGTCAAGGAGTGGCAGAAACTATGGTTCTACATCACAAAGCCCAACGACGCCACCTGGGCCGCGGCTGCCGAATTCAACTCCGGAGCTCCAATGCGGCTCTCCTCCTGGATTGAGAAGGGTCCAAATTGGTCTTCGTCAGACAAGCTGATAGCGCTGCAAACGTGCATTCAAAGCATGGTGGATAAAAACGTTAAGCTCGTCGATGTAATCCAGGTGATGCTAGTTCGCCGGATTCTCCCATGCCAAAGCCGAAGCCGCCCTTTATGGGAATTCAATCCGTAGAAGCATCACACTCTGGAAAGGCTCTTTGGAACCACTCACGAAGATGCCTGGAAGTTGCTATTTAAAGGCAACGAGACGCCGCCAGCAATAGATGCGAATCGCGGCCACGACATTCCGCATTCCGCCAACAAGGTAAGCCTTTTACGCATGCTCTACTTGCTTGTTTCAAGGAGGATATCTAAGCTTCATTGTTTTAGGTATGGACGGAGAGAGCGGAGCGGATTCGGTGTCTGGCTCCGCTGCCTGAGAAACCAGTCATCCTGCGCCTGGCGAAGATACTGGTACTGGCGCCCTATAAGGCGCCGGAGAAGAAGACCAAGAAGAAGGCCAAGGGGGTCGGGAGTGGGCCCCGTCGCAAGAGTGCTTCGGACGTGACGTCCGAAGACAAGACCCACTCCTCTGCCTCCAAAGACAAGATGAGGAGGAGGAGAACGACTCTCCCTTGATGGGGGGGAAGAAGAGGGCGGCCTCCACAAATGTGGAGGTAGAGGCGCCCAAGAGAGGGAAAGGCCCTCTCGCAGATAACTCCACATGGGACATCGACAGCAGTCTGGAGCGACGTCCCCGGAACAAGACCCTGGCCGCATCGTGAGTAATAAGAACCCGCACGCGTCCATTTATCCGGCCTCTCATCTTTATGATATTGATTTGGTTAACCATGCTATTGTAGTCCGGCCCACGACAGCTCCCAGCGATCCTCATCAAGAGGCTCGTTGGATTCAAAGGCGATGGCCAGCGAGTCACAGCCGGCCGCTTACTCTCCCAAGGCCAAGGGAGACGATGAGGTGCTGTCCCAACGGACCTTCCCAGGCCAGGGAGAGGTTCAGGAGGCCGTCATGGTGACGCCAGAGTGCAAAACCTTGGCCGCCGGACACATGGGGGAGCAGACCCCCAAGGAGACTGCCGATGGGGGCCATGCTCAGTTCGGCCCCCATTCAAGCACAGATCCGGAGACCCATACGGCGCTGGAATCCGACAAGCAGCCTTCTTCCAAAGAAGGGGGCGTGCCTGTCCCGCCGGTGACCTCTGTCCAACCAGAGGCGTAGGATAATCTACTGGAAGTGCTACGAGGCGCTTCCATTGTGGAAGAACACCGTATCCTTATGGGTACGGTGATTGAGAAGGTTTAGTCCGTGAAAAGCGGAGTGACCGAAGCCTGCAGCGGCCCGCTGACAGGTTTTGAGGTAAGCGGCACAAAAGAGAAAATCTCAATATAGATAGTAGCCCCTGAGACACTGTCCGGTGTTCGAAAAGAAAAGCCGGATAGAGGATCAATAAAATTTCGCAGGAAACTAACTAAATGTGTCTTATGTGAATAAGTAGGCGTCGTTGCTGGCCGCGACCTCATACACTGCCGAAGCCTCCGGACTAAAGCAGAGACTAGAGCGGGTTGAGGAGGAGCTCGGCCAAGCGAGGAAGCAGCCGGAAGACCAGCAAGGTATGTAATAACTCGCTATATATTCGGAAAGAATAAATGATGTATATTGACCGTAGTGTCATGATATGTGTAGGAGCGACAACCGAGGTCGAGGCCCTTAAAAAGTCCCTGGCCGAAGCCGAGGGGAAAGCTGTCAAGGAGCACGCCGCTCGTAAGAAGCCTAAGGCCAGGCTGAACAAGGTCAAGCAAGAGCTCTAGGACGCTGTGAAGAAGTGTGAGACCTTGGAGTGCGATGTTTCGGCTTGAGAGACCGAACTCACCAAGGCTCGCCAAAGCGCGGAAGCGGCCCGGGTTGAAGCCCAGGGTACCCTCCAGGAGATCCAGGAGGCCAAGAAGATCGCGGCGGGTAAGGCGTTTAGTATGCAAAGCAAGTATGTGAAGAAGAAGTATTTCTTACTAACCCGGATTCAGAGTTCTCCAGGGGCATTTGCGGATCTACCGCGCCATGTGTCCAACGCTGCAGAGTTCTTCCGAGCCGAAGAAGGGAGCTCAACGGAGAAGTTGTTCTGGTCGCATTACCTTGCGGCAGAACATCCAATGCCCTTCACCGATCAGCTAAGACAGCTAGTTGAGATGCATAGGGTGGCCGAACTGGCCATGAAGGATTTAATAATCCGGCTGTGGCATGCCGAAGTTATACCCAGCAGCTACTTCGGAATTGTTAAGCGGCTGATAGGTGCCTGCCCCCGGCTGGACATCGTCAAGAGGTCGGCTTGCATCGAGGGCATGCGTATGTCCTTCGCCCGCGTCAAGGTGTGGTGCGCGAAGATGGATGACGTCAAGCTAGTGACCGAGGGGCCACTTGAAGGCAAGGAGCACCGCACGCCGGAGCGGTATTTTGAAGACGTCCTGGAGGGGTCCCGCATTGTGGCAACGCAATGTGCGTAAGAAATTATTTTTGAATGAACATATTCATGTTGTCTCTGCCTTGTATGATGAAACAAATTTTTTATGTAATATAATGTTTGTTTAAAAAAATCACCTCCTTTGCGGCCGTATTGTGTGAAATCTGGGAGTTGGCCAGTCGCCGGCTTCTGCCCCCACGTAGGAAGTACGGGGATGTTTGGGATATAATCTAAACACTCTTGATCCAATTGTATGGTCCTTGAAGGAGGTGTTTAACGTAGCGAACCAGGCAATCAGACTATTCGGCTTGAACACCCTCACTTAGCCATAGGAGTTTGACGATAAAAATTTAGGCGCAGCCCGTGGTGTCGGTGTCAAAACCGGCGGATCTCGGGTAGGGGGTCCCGAACTGTGCATCTAAGGAGGATGGTAACAGGAGGCGGGGGACACAATGTTTACCCAGCTTCGGGCCCTCTCGATGGAGGTAATACCCTACTTCCTGCTTGATTGATCTTGATGATATGAGTATTACAAGAGTTGATCTACCACAAGATCGGAGATGCTCAACCCTAGAATCTAGACTATGGTATGATTGTTGTTTTCCTACGGACTAAAACCCTCTAGTTTATATAGACACCGGAGGGGCTAGGGTTACACAGAGTCGGTTACAAGGGAGGAGATCTACATATCCGAATCGCCAAGCTTGCCTTCCACGCAAAGGAGAGTCCCATCCGGACACGGGACGAAGTCTTCAATCTTGTATCATCATAGTCCAACAGTCCGGCCAAAGTATATATTCTGGCTGTCCGAGGACCCCCCAATCCAGGACTCCCTCAGTAGCCCCTGAACCAGGCTTCAATGACGACGAGTCCGACGCGCAGATTTTCTTCGGCATTGCAAGGCGGGTTCCTCTTTCGAATACTCCATAGAAGATTTTGAACACAAGGATAGTGTCCGACTCTGAAAAACAAATTCCACATACCATCGCAGAGATTATGATATTTCCACAAATCTAATCCTCTGACAAATTTTCATAACGTAACATCATGTCATGGCCCCGGTTATTATTCAAACCGTTTTTCTCAACCAGCTACTGCACATATTGCGAGGCGGTTTTCTTGGCACATCTTGTCGAAGCAGAGATCGTGTCCCCTTATCACGGGATTCTCATCAATATGGGTGTGGGTAACCCAACCGTGCCATCCATCACGACGCTTGGGGAATAAGCCAGTTTTACCAGGAAAGTGGGGAGGCGCATAGTTTCTTCCGCCCTTATAAAGGGGTAAGGGTTCCACCTTTTTACCCACACCTTCTTCTCTCCTGCCCATCCATTCTTGCGTACTCGAGCTCCAGCGCCCAAGTTCGCATTTTCTCCGAAGAACCACACCAAATATGTCCGGAGCGGGAGGCAATTGGATGGCCTCTACCGTCCGGAAGAAGTACATCAAGAAACTTCGGGAGGCCGGGTATCTAGCCCAGGAAATCGGCCACCATCTCCCGATGGCGGGACAGATCGTCCCAACCCCGGAACCCCACGAAAGGGCCATATTCCTCCCTCATTTTGTCCGCGGGCTAGGGTTTCCCCTCCACCCATTTGTTCGCGGCATCATGTATTATTACGGGATCGATTTTCATGATCTATCCCCTAATTTCTTCCTCAATATCTCGACATTCATTGTCGTGTGCGAGGCTTTTCTCCACATCCCGCCACACTTCGGCTTATGGCTGAAGATCTTTTAATGTGAAGCCCAAGGTAGTAGGCGGTGAGCACGCTGAGTGCGGTGGCGCTATGGTGAGCAAGATGCCCAACGTCACATGGCCAACAGGTACCTTCAATGATTCCGTCAGGGAGTGGCAACATGAGTGGTTTTACATTACCGAGCCGTGCGGCGCGAAGTGGGGCGCTGCTCCCGAGTTCCGATCCGGAGCCCCTCTACGGCTCATGTCCTGGCTCAAGAAGGGCCTGGACTGGTCTTCGTCCGACGAACTGCTGGCGCTCCAGACGCGCGTCAAGGATATGTAGACAAGACTATCGAACTTGTCAATGTAGTCCAGGTGATGTTAGTCCGTCGGATCCTACCTTGTCAACACCGGACTTGCAATCTATGGGAATTCGATCCGACCAAGCACCAGACCCTACGAGAGCTCTTTGGCTCCTCGCACAAAGGCATCTGGAAGGTGCTTTTTAAGCCTGGCAAATCATGGCCGGACTCGGCCGAGGACCGCGGGTACCAACTGTCCCGCCCTGCAAGCTCGGTAAGTTACCATACGTTTTATTCGCATAACTCAAGGGAAATGCTTCATGTGTTTTACACAACTCTTCTAGGGCTGGACGAAGAAGGCGGGGCAGATCCAATGTCCGGCCCCACTGCCCGAAGAACCGGCCGGCCCACTTCTGACTAAGATGTTGGATCCGGCGCCTTAAAAGGTGCCGGAGAAGAAGACCGAAAAGGAGGCCAAAAAGACCTGGGGCGGCCTTCGTCATCGTGCCCAACCTGCCTCCGAAGAGGACGAGGAGGAGGAAGACAAATCCCCAGTAGGGGGAAGAAATAAGAGGACGGCCTCCGTACACTTGGAGGCCGAGTCACCTAAAAGGGGAAAAACTCTTCTTCCGGAAGAGTCCACTGCCGTTGCCGATAGCAGCCCGGTGTGGGATCCTAGGGCCCAGCCCCTAGTGAACTCGTAAGTATATAAAATCCGAACACGTTCATGTGTCCGGACCCATCATGGCATAGTATTTTAACCTGAGCCATATTTTTTGTAGTCCGACGGGGTCTCGTTCCGAACAATCCTCGTCCGAGGATTTGCTGAGCTCGGATGCTATGGAGAGCGGGACGCCTCTGAAGGCCCTCCCCCCGAACATGTGATCAACACTGAGGCTTCGTCCCAGAGGGACTCCGTCCAAGGAGGGGCGGAGAAAATCGTGAAGGCGACGCCTGGAGGTCAAACTTCAGGGGCCAGAGACATGGGGGAGAAGATACCCACAAGAGTCGACGGCTGATGACCCTCAAGTATAGGGGATCTATCGTAGTACTTTCGATAAGTAAGAGTGTCGAACCCAACGAGGAGCAGAAGGAAATGATAAGCGGTTTTCAGCAAGGTATTCTCCGCAAGTACTGAAATAAGTGGTAACAGATAGTTTTGTGATAAGATAAATTGTAACGAGCAACAAGGAACAAAAGTAAATAAAGTGCAGCAAGGTGGCCCAATCCTTTTTGTAGCGAAGGACAAGCCGGAACAAACTCTTATATAAGGAAAAGCGCTCCCGAGGACACATGGGAATATCGTCAAGCTAGTTTTCATCACGTTCATATGATTCGCGTTCGATACTTTGATAATTTGATATGTGGGTGGACCGGTGCTTGGGTGTTGTTCTTACTTGAACAAGCATCCCACTTATGATTAACCTCTATTGCAAGCATCGGCAACTACAACAAAAGTATTAAGGTAAACCTAACCATAGCATGAAACATGTGGATCCAAATCAGCCCCTTACGAAGCAACGCATAAACTAGGGTTTAAGCTTCTGTCACTCTAGCAACCCATTGTCTACTTATTACTTCCCAATGCCTTCCTCTAGGCCCAAATAATGGTGAAGTGTTATGTAGTCGACGTTCACATAACACCACTAGAGGCTAGACAACATACATCTTATCAAAATATCAAACGAATACCAAATTCACATGACTACTAATAGCAAGACTTCTCCCTTGTCCTCGGGAACAAACGTAATTACTCACAAAGCATATTCATGTTCATAATCAGAGGGGTAATAATATGCATATAGGATCTGAACATATGATCTTCCACCAAATAAACCAACTAGCATCAACTACAAGGAGTAATCAACACTACTAGCAACCTATTAGCACCAATCCCGGACTTTGAGACAAGAATTGGATACAAGAGATGAACTAGGGTTTGAACATGAGATGGTGCTGGTGAAGATGTTGATGGAGATTGCCCTCTCCCGATGAGAGGAGCGTTGGTGATGACGATGGTGATGATTTCCCCCTCCCGGAGGGAAGTATCCCCGGAAGAACAGCTCTGCCGGAGCTCTAGATTGGTTCCGCCAAGGTTCCGCCTCGTGGCGGCGGAGTCTCGTCCCAAAAAGTTCCTTCTGATTTTTTTTCTCATCGAAAGACTTCATATAGCAGAAGATGGACGTCGGAGACCCACCAGGGGGCCCACGAGGTAGGGGCGCGCCCTAGGAGGGGGGGCGCGCCCCCCACCCTCGTGAGCAGGGTGTGGGCCCCCTGGCCTTCATCTTTGGCGAGGATTTTTCTTTATTTATTTCAAGATGTTCCGTGGAGTTTCAGGACTTTTGGAGTTGTGCAGAATAGGTCTCTAATATTTGCTCCTTTTCCAGCCCAGAATTCCAGCTGTCGGCATTCTCCCTCCTTATGTAAATCTTGTAAAATAAGATAGAATAGCCATAAGTATTGTGACATAAAGTGAAATAACAGTCCATAATGCAATAAATATCGATATAAAAGCATGATGCAAAATGGACGTATCAACTCCCCCAAGCTTAGACATCGCTTGTCCTCAAGCGAAAAGCCGATAACAATAAATATGTCCTCATGTTTAGAGGTAGAGGCGTCGATAAAAATAAAATACGGACATGAAGGCATCATGATTATTCTCATAACAACAACATATATAGATTTTGTCATATGATTACTTATGTTCAAGTGATGATCTATTCACAATGCAAAAGTATAAATCATAAACCTTATTGGGCTCCGACAAACTATAATTCTCAGTCATTGAAGCAATTGCAATTTATCATAACATCGAAAAGAGTCTATGTCAGAGCTAAAAAGCAAGTCCACATACTCAACTATCATTTAGTCCTTCATAATTGCTAACACTCACGCAATACTTGTGGTTATGAAGTTTTAATCGGACACAGAGAAACATAGGGGCTTATAGTTTTGCCCCACAACCTTTTACCTCAAGGGTAATGTCAACAATAATAATTCATGATCCCCTATATCCAATTAGATATATATATCATGTTCTTTCCAACATGCTGAGCTTGCCAAAGGATAAAATGAAAAAGGAAAGGTGAAGATCACTGTGACTCTTGCATAAGGTAGAAGATAATAATAAAAGATAGGCCCTTCACAGAGGGAAGCAGAGGTTGCCATGCGCTTTTATGGTTGGATGCACAAAATCTCAATGTGAAAGAACGTCACTTTATATTGCCCCTTGTGATATGAACCTTTATTATGCAGTCCGTCACTTTTATTATTTCCACATCACAAGATTGTATAAAGCTTATTTCTCCCACACCAATCAATCATACATATTTAGAGCAATTTTTTTGCTTTGCACCAATGACAACTTACTTGAAGGATCTTACTCAATCCATAGGTAGATATGGTGGACTGTCATGGCAAAACTGGTTTAAGGGTATTTGGAAGCACAAGTAGTATTTCTACTTGGTGCTAAGAATTTGGCTAGCATGAGGGGGAAAGGCAAGATCAACAAGTTAGAGGATCCATGACAACATACTTTATCTTAGATATAAGAAAGACATAACTCATTACGTTGTCTTCCTTGTCCAACATCAACTCTTTAGCATGTCATATTTTAATGAGTGCTCCCAATCATAAAAGACATCAATGATAATATATCTATATGTGAAAACCTCTCTTTCCTTATTACTTCCTATTAATTGCAACAATGACCAAAGCTATGTCTGCCAACTCCCAACAACTTTTAATCATCATACTCTTTCTATGTGAAGTCATTACTCTCAATAAGATCAATGTGAACTTTTTGTTTCTTTTTATTCTTTTTCTCTTTTCTTTTATTCACCCAAGATCATGGCAAAATAATCAAGCCCTTGACTCAACACTAATCTTTATTATATATATATCTCACGGACTCGATTACAAAGAAAGATCATAAAGCAAAACTCAAAACTTGATCATGCCATAAACTTTATTTTACTAGATCAAGATACTACTAATAGGATCGAACTAAGAAAAAAAGGTAAAGATAGGAGTTATGATTGTGATACGATACCGAGGCACCTCCCCTAAGCTTGGCAGTTGCCAAGGGGAGTGCCCATACCCATGTGATTATATCTCCTTTGTCCGTGAAGAAGGTGGAGGTGTTGTAGATGATGCGGGCCTTGCGTCCATCTTCCAAGGCATAGGTTCTCCATCATAGAAAGATGATCGAGTCTCTGGGATCCTCAAATCTGCAGCCAAACTCATCCTTTTGAATCTATATTCATACTCACAGTTTTGGTTTTGCAGGTCATAGGTTTGGGCTTGGAGGTGCTCGATCTTCTCATGAAGCTTGAAGATAGTCTCCCCGATGTTGTCGGCATCCAACCTGTGGTTGCTAGTGAACTCCGCGATCATCATGTGGTTAGAGTTGAGTCCACGTTCCACCATCCCTTGGCACTTGAAAACTTGTTGCTCCACTGCTTCGAGCCTCGTCTCCATGCTTCCAGTCCCCTTTGGTCCCTCTTCATCACGGATGTGCAGCAACCCATCACGCAACTCAATGGTTTGAGGGTGTCGCAGCACCTCCACGAGGTAAGGGTTGATGACCTTCTCGAAGAACTTGCCCTTGGAAGCGCTTGGGGCCGTCATGATATCCTAGATCTGTCAGAAAAACAGCTCGAAACAAGAACAGAGGAGATTTGCGTGATACGGGAGTCAAAACCTTCGGGAGGTTATATAATGAATTTTTACCGACCAAAATACGTATCGTGCAAGAAAACGAAGTCCAGAAGGCACACGAGGTGCTCACAAGGTAGGGGCGCGCCCAGAGGGGTAGGGCACGCCCACCACCCTCGTGGGTCCCTCGTGTCCTTCCCGGACTACTACTTATTTTTCTATTTTTCTAAATATTCCAAGACAGAGAAATATTGCCTTAAAAATTGTTTTGGGGTCGGTTTACTTACCGTACCACATACCTATTCCTTTTCGGATTCTAAAACGTTCCGGAAAGTGTTCCTTATGTATTCCTCCGGGGTTACGGTTTCAATAATATTGGTTTCAACATTTATGGGATTACCTGAGATATAATGTTTGATTCTTTGACCGTTTACCACCTTCGGATTTGTGCCCTCGAAGTTGTTGATTTTTATGGCACCAGCACGATAGACCTCTTCGATAACATAGGGGCCTTCCCATTTAGAGAGAAGTTTTCCTGCAAAAAATCTTAAACTAGAGTTGTATAGCAATACATAATCACCTACATTAAACTCACGTTTTTGTATCCTTTTGTCATGCCATCTTTTAACTTTTTCTTTAAACAACTTGGCATTTTCATAAGCTTGGGTTCTCCATTCATCAAGTGAGCTAGTATCAAATAACCTCTTTTCACCGGCAAGTTTGAAATCATAGTTGAGCTCTTTAATAGCCCAATATGCCTTATGTTGTAGTTCGATAGGTAAGTGACATGCTTTTCCATAAACCATTTTATACGGAGACACACCCATAGGATTTTTGTATGCAGTTATGTATGCCCATAATGCATCATCAAGTTTCTTAGACCAATTCTTTCTAGACCTATTAACAGTCGTTTGCAAAATTAATTTGAGCTCTCTATTGCTCAACTCTACTTCACCACTAGACTGTGGGTGATAAGGAGATGCAATTCTATGATTAACATCATATTTAGCAAGCATTTTACGGAAGGCACCATGAATAAAGTGTGAACCACCATCAGTCATTAAATATCTAGGGACTCCAAACCTCGGAAAAATAACTTCTTTAACCATTTTAATAGAAGTGTTATGATCAGCACTACTAGTTGGAATAGCTTCTACCCACTTAGTAACGTAATCAACAGCAACTAGAATATGTGTGTATCCATTAGAGGCAGGAGGTCCCATATAATCAAAGCCCCAAACATCAAATGGTTCAATAACAAGAGAATAATTCATAGGCATTTCTTGATGTCTACTGATATTACCAATTCTTTGACATTCATCACAAGACAAGACAAACTTACAGGCATTCGTGAAGAGAGTAGGCCAATAAAAACCAGATTGCAATACCTTATGTGCAGTTCTATCTCCAGCGTGGTGTCCTCCATAAGCCTCGGAATGACACTTGCGTAGGATCTGTTCTTGTTCATGATCAGGTACACAACATCTAATAACACCATCTACTCCTTCTTTATAAAGATGTGGGTCATCCCAAAAGTAATGCTTCAAGTCATAGAAAAACTTTTTCTTTTGTTGGTATGTGAAGCTAGGTGGTATAAACTTAGCAACAATATAATTAGCATAATCAACATACCATGGAGTACTACGAGAAGTACTTATAACATTTAATTGTTCATCAAGAAAGCTATCATCAATAGGTAGTGGGTCATCAAGAACATTCTCTAACCTAGACAAGTTGTCTGCAACGGGGTTCTCAGCTCCCTTTCTATCAACAATATGCAAATCAAATTATTGTAGCAAGAGAACCCATCTAATAAGTCTAGGTTTAGCATCTTTATTTTCCATAAGGTATTTAATAGCAGCATGATCAGTGTGAATAGTTACTTTAGAATCAACAATATAAGGTCTGAACTTATCACGAGCAAATACAACTGCTAAAAGCTCTTTTTTCAGTAGTAGCATAATTTCTTTGAGCATTGTGTAGAGTCTTACTAGCATAATAAATAACATTTAATTTCTTATCAACTCTTTGCCCTGGAACAGCACCTACAGCATAATCACTAGCATCACACATAATTTCAAAGGGTAAATTCCAATCAGGTGGCTGAACAACAGGTGCAGAGACTAATGCTTTCTTAAGTATTTCAAATGCTTCTACACAATCATCATCAAAGACAAATGGTATATCTTTTTGCAATAAATTAGTCAGAGGCCGAGAAATTTTTGAGAAGTCCTTAATGAACCTCTTGTAAAATCCGGTGTGACCAAGGAAACTTCTTATACCCTTGATGTCCTTGGGACATGGCATCTTTTCAATAGCATCGACCTTGGCTTTATCAACTTCAATACCTCTTTCAGAAACTTTATGCCCCAAGACAATACCTTCATTAACCATAATGTGGCACTTTTCCCAATTCAAGACAAGATTAGTTTCTTCACATCTCTACAAAACTCGATCAAGATTGGTCAAGCAATCATCAAAAGAGGAACCATAGACGGAAAAATCGTTCATGAAAACCTCACAAATCTTTTCACAGAAGTCAGAGAATATAGCCATCATGCATCTTTGAAAGGTAGTAGGTGCATTACATAAACCAAAAGGCATATGTCTATAAGCAAAAGTACTAAAAGGCCATGTAAAAGTAGTCTTTGATTGATCTCTAGCCAACACAGGTATTTGAGAGAAACAAGAATAACCATCTAGAAAGCAATAGTGTGTATGTTTGCATAATCTTTCTAGCATTTGATCAATAAAAGGTAAGGGGTAATGATCTTTCTTAGTAGCTTTATTTAATTTGCGGAAATCAATTTCCATCCTATAACCTGTGATAATTCTTTGTGGAATCAATTCATCTTTATCATTAGGAACAACAGTAATACCTCCATTCTTAGGGACACAATGGACATGACTTACCCACTGACTATCAGCAACGGGATAAATTATACCTACCTCCAAAAGCTTGAGTATTTCTTTTCTTACCACTTCTTTCATTTTAGGATTCAGACGTCGTTGAGGATCACGAACTGGTTTGGCATCTGCTTCCAAATTTATTTTATGTTGACATAGAGTGGGACTAATGCCCATAAGATCATCAAGAGTATATCCAATAGCAGCATGATGCTTCTTCAGAGTTTTCAATAATCTTTCTTCTTCATGCTCTGAAAGGTTAGCACTAATAATAACAGGATATATCTTCTTTTCATCAAGATAAGCATATTTAAGATTATCAGGCAACGGTTTAAGCTCAAACACGGGGTCACCCTTGGGTGGAGGAGGATCCCCTAAAATTTCAACAGGCAAGTTGTGTTGCAGAATAGGTTCCTGTTTAAAGAATACTTCATCTATTTCCCTTCTTTCATTCATGAACATATCATTTTCATGGTCTAGCAAATAGTGTTCTAAAGGATCACTAGGAGGTACGGAAATAGAAGCAAGACCAATAATCTCATCCTTACTAGGTAATTCTTCCTCACGATGTTGTTTACTAAATTTAGAGAAATTAAACTCATGAACCATATCATCCAAGCCAATAGTAACAACATTATTTTCGCAATCTATCCTAGCATTAACAGTGTTCAAGAAGGGTCTACCAAATATAATGGGACAAAAGCTATCTTGAGGAGAAGTAAGAACAAGAAAATCAGCAGGATATTTAGTTTTCCCACACAAGACTTCAACATCTCTAACAATTCCCATCGCTGAAATAGTATCTCTATTGGCAAGTTTAATTCTGACATCAATATCTTCTAATTCAGCAGGTGCAATTTCATGCTTGATTTCTTTATACAAGTCATAAGGTATAACACTAGCACTAGCACCCATATCACATAAGCCATAATAACAATGATCTCCTATTTTAACAGAAATAACAGGCACCCCTACCATAGGTCTATGTTTATCTTTAGCACAAGGTTTAGCAATTCTAGCAGTTTCACCTTCAAACTGAATAACATGCCCATCAATATTATCAGACAAGAGATCTTTAACTATAGCAATATCAGGTTATACTTTAACTTGCTCAGGGGGTGTATAAGTTCTAATATTGCTTTTACGAACAACAGTTGAAGATTTAGCAGGATCCTTTACTCTAACAGGGAAAGGTGGTTTCTCAACATAAGAAGTAGGAACAATAGGATCATTATAAGTGACATTCTTTTTTTCAACTTTAATAGGTGCAACTACTTTTACTTCTATGGGAGGATGATATTTAAACCACTTCTCCTTAGGGAGATCAACATAAGTAGCAAAAGATTCACAGAAAGAAGCTACTATCTCAGAGTCAAGTCCATATTTAGTGCTAAACTTACGGAAAATATCGGTGTCCATAAAATATTTAACACAGTCAAACTTAGGTGTCATACCTGACTCTTTACCTTCGTCGAGGTCCCAATCTTCAGAGTTGCGTTTAATTCTATCCAATAAATTCCATCTGAATTCAATAGTCTTCATCATAAAAGAGCCAACACAAGAAGTATCGAGCATGGTTTGATTATTATGAGAAAGCCGAGCATAAAAACTTTGCATAATTATTTCTCTCGAGAGCTCATGATTGGGGCATGAATATAACATTGATTTAAGCCTCCCCCAAGCTTGAGCGATGCTTTCTCCTTCGTGAGGCCGGAAATTATATATATAATTGTGATCACGATGAACAAGATGCATAGGGTAATACTTTTGATGAAATTCCAATTTCAATCTTTTATAGTTCCATGATCTCATATCATCACATAGCCTATACCATATCAATGCGTCTCCCTTCTAAGATAAATGGAAGACCTTCTTCTTAGCAACATCATCGGGTACACCTGCAAGCTTAAATAATCCACAAACTTTATCCACATATATTAAGTGCTCATCAGGATGCTTTGTTCCATCTCCTGTAAAAGGGTTAGCTAGCATTTTTTCCATCATACCCGAAGGAAATTCAAAAGGAGTTTCATTTTCAATAGGTTCAGTAGGTTGAGGAGCAACTCTTTGCTCTACTGGACGACGTGAAGATAACCCGAACAAGCCCCTCAGAGAATTACTTTCCATAGTAACAAGTGACAGTAAATTTCAGCACACTATATAAATTTTTCCTTACCAAATTCCACCTACCAAAGGCGCTACACTCCCCGGCAACGGTGCCAGAAAAGAGTCTTGATGACCCACAAGTATAGGGGATCTATCGTAGTCCTTTCGATAAGTAAGAGTGTCGTACCCAAAAAGGAGCAGAAGGAAATGATCAGCGGTTTTCAGCAAGGTATTCTCTGCAAGTACTGAAATAAGTGGTAACAAATAGTTTTGTGATAAGATAAATTGTAACGACTAACAAGTAACAAAAGTAAATAAAGTGCAGCAAGGTGGCCCAATCCTTTTTGTAGCAAAGGACAAGCCGGAACAAACTCTTATATAAGGAAAAGCGCTCCCGAGGACACATGGGAATATCGTCAAGCTAGTTTTCATCACGTTATATGATTCGCATTCGATACTTTGATAATTTGATATGTGGGTGGACCGGTGCTTGGGTGCTGTTCTTACTTGAACAAGAATCCCACTTATGATTAACCTCTATTGCAAGCATCCACAACTAGAACAAAAGTATTAAGGTAAACCTAACCATAGCATGAAACATGTGGATCCAAATCAGCCCCTTACAAAGCAACGCATAAACTAGGGTTTAAGCTTCTGTCACTCTAGCAACCTATCGTCTACTTATTACTTCCCAATGCCTTCCTCTAGGCCCAAATAATGGTGAAGTGTTATGTAGTCGATGTTCACATAACACCACTAGAGGCTAGACAACATACATCTTATCAAAATATCAAACGAATACCAAATTCACATGAGTACTAATAGCAAGACTTCTCCCTTGTCCTCAGGAACAAACGTAATTACTCACAAAGCATATTCATGTTCATAATCAGAGGGGTAATAATATGCATATAGGATCTGAACATATGATCTTCCACCAAATAAACCAACTAGCATCAACTACAAGGAGTAATCAACACTACTAGCAACCTACTAGCACCAATCCCGGACTTTGAGACAAGAATTGGATACAAGAGATGAACTAGGGTTTGGACATGAGATGGTGCTGGTGAAGATGTTGATGGAGATTGCCCTCTCCCGATGAGAGGAGCATTGGTGATGACGATGGTGATGATTTCCCCCTCCCGGAGGGAAGTATCCCCGACAGAACAGCTTTGCCGGAGCTCTAGATTGGTTCCGCCAAGGTTCTGCCTCGTGGCGGCGGAGTCTCGTCCCAAAAAGTTCCTTCTGATTTTTTTCTCATCGAAAGACTTCATATAGCAGAAGATGGACGTCGGAGACCCACCAGGGGGCCCACGAGGTAGGGGGCGCGCCCTAGGAGGGGGGCGCGGCGCGCCCCCCACCCTCGTGAGCAGGGTGTGGGCCCCCTGGCCTTCATCTTTGGCGAGGATTTTTCTTTATTTATTTTAAGATGTTCCGTGGAGTTTCAGGACTTTTGGAGTTGCGCAGAATAGGTCTCTAATATTTGCTCCTTTTCCAGCCCAGAATTCCAGCTGCCGGCATTCTCCCTCCTTATGTAAATCTTGTAAAATAAGAGAGAATAGCCATAAGTATTGTGACATAAAGTGAAATAACAGTCCATAATGCAATAAATATCGATATAAAAGCATGATGCAAAATGGACGTATCTACGGCAGGGACCATCTTGAATTCGGCCCCTAGTCGGACACAGTTTCGGAGACCAATACGGCTCTGGAATCAAGCAGGCACCCTTCCTCGGCTAGAGAGAGTGTCCCTGTTCCACCGGCGACCTCTGTCCATCCAGAGGCGTCGGGTGCTTTATTGGTAGCGCTAAAGAATGCCTCCATCGTTGATGAACACCGTGCCCTTATGGGTGCGGTGATTGAGAAGATTCAGTCCGCTGAAAATGGACTGAATGATGCCTGTATCAACCTTATGAGTGGTTTTGAGGTATGTTTTATACGGTTTCGAAGAGTGTCATAGTATGCCCCTGATACACTGTCCGGTGAACGAAAGAACCAGACAGAGGATCAAATATATTTTTCACAGGAAGACTCATTTGATGACATCTATCTCTCTTATTTTGTAAGCAGGCGTCTGTAGCGGCTACTGCCGCTCATACCGTGGAGGTTTTCGGACTGAATCAAAGTCTGGAGCGGGCCGAAGCGGAGCTTGGTCAATTAAAAAGGCAGTTGGAAGATCAACAAGGTATGCATAAATCTTGTTTGTGTTTAGTGTGAACGAATTTTCAGTATGATAGACTATTTGTCATGATTTGCGCCAGGGGTGATGACCGAAGTCGAGGCTCTGAAGAAGGCTGTTGCCGAGGCCGAGGAAAAGGCAGCCGCAGAGCAGGCTCTTCGTGAGAAGCATGAGGCCATGGTTGTGGAAGCTAGCCGAGAGCTCCAAGAGGCCATGAAAAAATGCGAGACCCTGGAGCAGAGTTTAATGGAGAAAGAATTCGAACTCACCAGGGCTCATCAGGCCGTGTGCGATGCCCGTGGGAAAACCCAAGATGGCCTGCAGGAGATCCAAGAGGCGAGGGAGATCACGGCGGGTAAGGTCTTTTTCCATGTAAAGCAAGTATTTCAGGAGAAAATTATGCTTTATAATTTTAAGTTCGGATTTCTCCAGGGGTATTACGGAACTTCCTTGCAGCATATCGGATGCCGCCCAACTCTACCGAGTCGAAGAGGGGAATAGCTCTTCTGGTCGCAGTATCTAGCACCGAATTATCCGGTGCCTTTTACCGATCAACTAAAACAGATGATCGAACTGCATAAGGCGGCCGAACTAGCCATGAAGGAATTGATTATCCGGCTATGGTCGGCCGAGCCGATTCCAGGTAGCTACTTCAGACTCGTGAAGCGGCTTGTTAGTGCCTGCCCTCGACTTGACGTCATCAAGCGGTCGGTCTGCATAGAAGGTGCACGAATGGCCTTTGCCTGCCCAAAGGTGCACTGGGGAAGATGGATCCTGAAAAGCTGATGACCGAGGGAACGCCAGAGGGAAAGGAGCACCGCAAGCCCGAATTGTATTATGAAAGTGTCCTGAAAGGATCCTGCCTTGCGGCGGAGCAATGCACCAAGGACATTGTATTTCCATGAATATAGTCATGTTGTCCTTTGTAATGTGTGAACAAGGTCATTTCTATTATTTTTTGCCTGTTGTAAAAGTTTACCCTCCTGCGCGGTCGTTTTATATATTAAACCTGAGAATTGGCCTGTCGTCGGCTTCTGCCCACTCGTAAGAAATACAGGGGTGTTCGGGATAAACCTGATCACTCTTTACCCTAGTGTTGGGTCCTTTGAAGGAGGTGTTCAGCACAGCGAACCAGGCAATCGGACTATAGGGCTTTATCATTCTCACTTAGCCATAGGAGCATTAGGAAGGTAGGCGCAGCCCCTGGTGTTCGGAAGACCGCACGAGGGGCCCTATAGGCACCTGATCGGAAGAAGAACCGATCCATCGCACGCTGCATTGGTTATGGCATTATGCGGGAGAAATCCTTAAAGATTTTACAACCTCTCGAACAGCTGACCAGCTCTCGCCGTATCATGACAGTCACTTTTCGGCTTTCTCTACTGAGGTGCTCGTCCAGAAGAACCGGGACATAATCGCAGTAGTTCTCCCTATGCCGCCTTAGCCGATATAGCGGAACATAAGGCAGCAAAACATGGGAGCCGGGCAAACCCAACATTTGACCCAAGACATGATTCAGAGCTGATGCATATAATGCTATAAGTTCGGGGTGCCGAACTTCCGTGAAGGTTTTCAGACTTTATTGCCGTATTATGGGTAAAACGAAGCCCCTGGCAAAGGCATATCGTGGTGTACGGATGCCACTTAACAAAAGAGTTTCAATAAGAAATAACAGCAAATAATCGTCATATAAATCCACATGTTGTATTTGAATAATACGACAAAGCGTATGAGTACAGGTAATGTGATAAAAGGGGGAATATGACTGTGGAACCTGCTGGGACCGGGAAGGAAGAAGATGTGTGCTTATTCGGAGTATAGTCGGATGGACGTCGCGAGGAATATCTAAAGATTCCCTTGTGCGTTCGAGCTGGTACCATGTCACCGGTCCCGGTCTACGCAAAGGTGAGCCTGCAAAGGAAATGTAAGAAATATTTGTGTGCTGGAGAGCGGTTGAGCCGCGATATGTGGCATGTTCTGGACTTCGCCTGAATGTTTAGTGGAGCCCTGGACGATCCGGGCTATCCTGCCGTGAAGTAGTTCGGCCTACTTTGAATGTGTCCGGAGTTTTAGCCGTCGACTCAAGATTTGACTGAAAGGTGCCCTCCCTGCTTCTGCTATTAAAGCCACGGCGTACTATGTGGTACCGAGGGAGAGTTTGGCCTCCCCATTAACTGTGATGACGCCGCGCGGACCAGGCATCTTGAGTTTACGGTAGGCATAATGTGGCACCGCGTTGAATCGAGCGAACACAGTTCGCCCGAGCAGTGCCTGATAATCACTACAAAAGGGGACGATGTCGAAGATTAACTCTTCGGCACGGTAATTGTCTGGTGATCCGAAGACTACCTCGAGGGCCATGGAGCCGGTACAGCTGGCCTCCACGCCTGGTATAATACCTCTAAAGGTGTCTTTAGTGGGTTTGATCATCGAATGATCGATTCCCATCTTGCACACTGTGTCCTGGTAAAGTAGATTTAGACTGCTCCCTCCGTCCATAAGGACTCGTGTGAGGTGGAACCCGTCAATTATTGGGTCGAGGACTAGTGCGGCTGGATTGCCGTGACTGGTGTTGACCGGACGATCCATTTGGTTGAAGGTGATCGGCCCTAGTTTGTACTGTGGGCTGACTGGTTTCGTTAGGTCGACATCCCTAAGGGTGTGCGTCCGGTCCGGGTTGGGAGTGTGGGTGGCGTTTACCATATTCACCGTTTGGATTTGCTGGAGAGATTTCTTTTGTCCTCCTCTATTCGGTGATCTGGGCTCCTTATCGATGTCATTGCTTTGAGACCCCTTATCTTTGTTTTTGGTGCCTAACCTGCCAGCTTGTTTGAAGACCCAACATTCTTTGTTGGTATGATTGGCTGGTGTTCCTCGTTTGCCACGAATTTGGCATGGACGATCGAGTATGTGGTCCAAACTATACGGACCCGAATTGTCATTTTTGAGTGGCCCTGTCCGCTGACAAGACTTAGAGCTATTAAATCCGGCATTGACTGTCGTGTCTTCGGCGCTTTCACCATGTTTGTGGCATTTGTGTTTGTTGCGCCGGGGTTTGCCGTTGCTATCTCTGGCCTCTGATTTGCCAGTGTTGCTTGCTATGTTGTTGCTACGAGCCAACCAGCTATCCTGGGCCGCGCAGAAGCGGGTCATGAGTGTCGTGATGGCTGCCATGGACCTTGGCTTCTCTTGGCCAAGATGTCGGCCGAGCCACTCATCACGGATGTTATGTTTAAAGGCCGCTAGGGCTTCGGCATCCGGACATTCCACAATTTGGTTCTTTTTGGTTAGGAACCGGGTCCAGAATTTCCTGGCTAACTCTCCAGGCTGTTGTGTTATGTGACTCAAATCATCAGCATCCGGTGGTCGCATATATATGCCCTGGAAGTTATCCAGGAATGCGTCTGCCAGGTTCTCCCAACTTCTGATGGATTTTGCTGGCAAGCTATTCAGCCAATGCCGAGCCGGTCTTTTGAGTTTCAACGGGAGATACTTGATGGCGTGTAGATCATCCCCGCGGGCCATGTGGATGTGGAGGAAGAAATCCTCGATCCATACCGCGGGGTCGGTAGTACCATCGTATGATTCGATGTTCACGGGTTTAAACCCTTCTGGGAATTCATGATCCATTACTTCATCAGTGAAGCATAGGGGGTGTGCGGCGCCTCTATGCCGGGCTATGTCACGATGCAGTTCGTACGAGTCTTGTCTGTTGTGTTCGGCCCGGCCAGATTTGTTTTTGATATATCCGGCATGACGGTCATCATCATGTGTTGGGGCGCGCCCTCGTGATCCGAAGGTCGTTCTTTTGTGTCCTGCTTTGTTTTCCAATACATCTCGCAGGTCCTGCGTGTTACCCTGGGCCTTGCTATTTTTGTTTGACTGGCGACAAGGTGCGGGCTGGACTCCAGGCTTATATGTGTGACGCCCCCGATTCAATCGTACACTAATCATGCACGCAAATGTGTACGATCAAGATCAGGGACTCACGGGAAGATATCACAACACAACCCTACAAATAAAATAAGTCATACAAGCATCATAATACAAGCCAGGGGCCTCGAGGACTCGAATACAAGTGCTCGATCATAGACGAGTCAGCGGAAGCAACAATATCTGAGTACAGACATAAGTTAAACAGGGTGCCATAAGATGGCTAACACAAACTGGGATACAGATCGAAAGAGGAGCAGGCCTCCTGCCTGGGATCCTCCTAGATCACTCCTGGTCGTCGTCAGCGGGCAGCACGTAGTAGTAGGCACCTCCGGTGTAGTAGGGGTCGTCGTCGACGGTGGCGTCTGGCTCCTGGACTCCAGCATCTGGTTGCGACAATCAGGTAGAAGGGAAAGGGGAAAAGAGGAGAAAAGCAACCGTGAGTACTCATCCAAAGTACTCGCAAGCAAGGAGCTACACTACATATGCATGGGTATATGTGTAAGGAGGCCATATCGGTGGACTGAACTGCAGAATGCCAGAATAAGAGGGGGATAGCTAATCCTGTCGAAGACTACGCTTCTGGTAGCCTCCGTCTTGCAGCATATAGAAGAGAGTAGATTGTAGTCCTCCAAGTAGCATCTCCAAGTAGCATCTCCAAGCAGCATCTCCAGTAGCATCGCATAGCATATTCCTACCCGGCGATCCTCTCCTCGTCGCCCTGCGGAAAAGCGATCACCGGGTTGTCTGTGGAACTTGGAAGGGTGTGTTTTATTAAGTATCCGGTTCTAGTTGTCATAAGGTCAAGGTACAACTCCAAGTCGTCCTGTTACCGAAGATCACGGCTATTCGAATAGATTAACTTCCCTGCAGGGGTGCACCACATA
>NC_041384.1:358835293-358836529 GCF_002162155.2 Triticum dicoccoides | reverse complement strand
TTTTTTATTCTATTTCTTTTCAGTTTTCTTTTATTTTTGTTTTATAAAATATAAAAGTTGTATCTTAAATAGTAACACTAATTATACCTCTGCCACAAAAAGGTTTAACCCCCAAATAATATAGTTTAGTATTTTATAAAATACCAACACACTTATTTATTTATTTTACCGACAGTTTTAATTAATTGAATGCATTTAGACATTTTATAAAAATGTGGTTCCTCCACCAACATTACTTATGAATTATTTGTTACATTTAGAACATTTTAGTTTTGACTTTTGAAAACTTTAACTGTTTGACTTTATTTTGAATTTGAATTTGAATCGGTTTCGAACCAATGTGAGTTTAGCAACAGTAATCGTGGTGACGTGGCATCATTAGCAAAGGTTTACTGTAGCTTGATTATCCAGGCGTCACAATTCTCCTCCACTACAAGAAATCTCGTCCCGAGATTTAAGAGGAGAGTAAGGGGGAACGGATTTGGTTTCGAAATTCTAATGAGTCTTCTCGGACTTTGTTGCTCTACTCAAAGAGGTCGATACATTACATTGACGTCTTTATTTCTCTGCTTCAGGTCGTCACGGCGAAGTCGTCCTTTTCTTCGGGAACTCCAACGTACTTACGAATAGGTAAGGGGCAGCTCGGCTACAACAGAATGCTTATGAGGGAAACATTCTGGGGTTAACCCATGAATGAGCATAAATTAACTCTCGAATTGAACCAATAAAATATGTCGAGAGTAAGGTACGAAGGTTCAATAAGAGGTTCCAAGCGGATAGATAGCTGCTCAAGGTCTGAACCAGAGCGAGAAAGGGGTTCAGAGCAACGAGAGTAAGTATTGCGTCTGATACCAGGATAGAGCATTAGGAAGGTGACCCGTGAATTACATACGAAGTCAAGCGTGGGGAATAACTTTGGAAACCGGGGGTGTACAAGAGAGTCAGGTTTCGATCCTGTGGAACTGTGGGTTATGGGCCCACCATGTGGGTTAAAAGTAGGAAGGGCGGTGACATCTTGCACGGTCATGATAGCAAGACATGTCAGAGGTTAGCCTATCAGTTATGTTGGCAACAATGTCGATACCAAGGGCGAGGGACGAAGAGAACCGTTTTCCTGCTCGTTGAACGAGGCGTACCATTAGGCAAAGTTCTCGTCCATCGGTGGTTACCGAAATGTCATCAACAAAGGTAACAGGGTCTCACTGGCAGAGTTGTACACCGAGGTGTTTACATAAG
>NC_041384.1:358830238-358833884 GCF_002162155.2 Triticum dicoccoides | reverse complement strand
AATCGACGAAATGACATTGCAAGATTCTCGGGAAATGAACTATGGGAGCGGGTTTCTGAAGCAATAGTTCATCATTAAACCAAGGAGAGGATGAGGAGGTGGCTGATAGGCTCAGCAACAAATCATCGAGATTTCCAAAGGATTTATTTCCACAATTATGTGAACAAAGAAATATCATTTGTCAGATCAATTGATATAATGATGTATGCTCGAGGGAAAACATACACAACTGAAAAATTGGTAGAAGGGTGCACCCAGGAATCTGGACTAGGCAGCACGATCAATGTTCAAATGATGATTCAATAAGCAATAGACTTAGAATGAAATTGTAGACCAATAACTTCAAAGCAATAGGGTTGCTAGAAGTTTAGAATTTACACATCACAGACCATTTGTTGGTATTCCGGTTAGAAACAACACGGAGACCAGGAAAAGAATGGTGATGGTGATAAGTATCACTTGTATCAAGAATTCTCCAGAGGTGGTGAAATTCTCACCACATTCTTGACAAAAAAAGGGATGGTAATACTTCCGAGGTAAGGAAGATCAACTGCTGGGTAGCAGGGGTCTCAAGGTTTACACAAAACACGAACAAGTTGTGTTGGACGGAAGGCAATAAAGTGGTCGATGAGAACATGAATCATCGAGGGGCAAGGATGGTATTACCCATCATGAATTCATTTGAATTCCTGGAAGAGCTCATAAGGTTGATGATGATCACGACACCATTGTCGAGAGATTTCATGCAGATGTAATCAATCAGCGACGACATCAAGTCAAAGGAATGGTGAAGCAAGAGGTTATTGGATCCATAGTTACGACACAAACTCGAACTCAAGCTTGTTGTTTAAGGTGAAAGGGTATGACGAGGAAAATCGACGTCAGCTTAGCTATCGTCGCAAATTGGTGCTCCGAGAATAAGGGCCGGATTGCACAGTTAAGATCATCACGACAATGATGTAGCCAAACAGGCTAGGAATGGCGTGATCGGGTACAAACTCGTACTTATAGAAGCTTACTGAAGAGTTATTGAACCGTAGAGCGGACTCGGTTCCGTTATCGGTGTCTTTGAGTGTTTATTAACTCAGAGCCCGCGAAAAATTGGAATTAGTGGGAAGGTAGCACTTGATGAAGAACTCATAAAAAGTTATGCAGTTCCATGATAATCTCGAGATACCAGGGGGTAATACTCGACGACAGATCAAAATAGAGGTTGGACGGGGGTATTGCTCTGCAGAAGACAAGTGCTTAAACTTGCACGAGAATTGGTATTTAAAGGAGAACATGGTCGGAACCACGATTGAAAAAGGCCAGATCCCAGATATAAGATGAACTTATACCAAGGGATTGATTAATTTTAAAAGAAGCTTCGATGAGAAGATCTACATCGTGTCTATGGGCATGAACACAAAGTTCAAGGTCGACTCCCACTTCTTCAATGTATAACCTTCCATTCACTTCTCACGTTCGATGAAGTTGCAGGGTTGAAATTTTATCTGGTGAAGCACCAGAAGAGTATGACTCGTGAAAACTTTCGGGTTCACACGGTTTAGAGAAGGCATATGTTCAACCCATAGGGGCTTCTTAGAAACATATACCACAAGTTTCAAGAGTAAATAACACAAGCCCGAAAGCAGAGCATGGTTAGCCAAGCAGAGGATACAACTTAACAAAGGCATTATGTATCAGGGGAAGAACTCACAAGGTGATCAAATGTGAAGGATACTGTCGGATAACAATCCAACAAAGGACTTGGTGGTCCACAAAGGATCTGATACGAGTATCGGTACTCAACTAGAGGAAGAAGAATGCAAGGAGATCAGATTATAGAAACAACTGACTAACTCAATTGTCAAATGCAAAGGAATTATGATTTCCAATTCAAGGGTTCAGAAGTAATGCACTGATTAGGGATGGATAAGTTGAATAGCCTTATGGTACAATCAACGACAATTGGATTGGTCGAGAACCAATTCCAGTTAAAAGAATGGCAGCTCAGCCGGAAAAGTAACTTATAAGGATCAAAGATGATTGCGTGCATTCGCAAACATATTGAGTCAACAGACTCAAAAATGATAATGACAAGGAATGTCAATAAGACTACGAGAGTTATGGGATTAACCATAAGGCAAGCAAGCAAGAATTTCAAGAGCCAAAGGCTCCAGAGGATTTTCGGAAGAACGAATATTATTTGAAGACCTTTGTGAAACACAAGAACAACTGGGGATGAGCGGATACTCGGCAAGCGCGAGTAATTATCCGTAGGGGTATTCATGCAGCAAGGAACTGCAGGGCAGTAAGTGTAAAGAATTCTCGGAATATCGAAGAGTATTTCAGGACATCTTGTAATAACAAGAGCAACTGGGGATGGCAATATGAACGATAGGTGTAAGTAGTTATCCAGAGGGATTTATCGATGGAAGTGAATTGCAAAAGCGATGGCACATAGTCTCGAGAGCACATCGTAGAGTATCTTCGGAATCTTCTGGTGCAGCAGGCGGTCATCGGTAACAAGTGGCTCTCCGGGAGAAAGTACTTGCGAGAACCTAAAGTTAGTTTTGTTTTTAGCAAAACCATTTAACCCGAATAGAAGAGAAATAAGAGTCCCAGAGTATAGGTCGAGGAATAAAAGATCCTAATACCACCCAATGGCGACGTGGGCCCGTAAGGCACACAGCCAAGTTAGTAAAAGTTTTGCAATGGCTAGACTCAACTTCGGCCGAGGAGTTGGAAAGGGGATTCCTACAGGCAGTCGGCTCTGATACCAACTTGTGACGCCCCCGATTCAATCGTACACTAATCATGCACGCAAATGTGTACGATCAAGATCAGGGACTCACGGGAAGATATCACAACACAACCCTACAAATAAAATAAGTCATACAAGCATCATAATACAAGCCAGGGGCCTCGAGGGCTCGAATACAAGTGCTCGATCATAGACGAGTCAGCGGAAGCAACAATATCTGAGTACAGACATAAGTTAAACAGGGTGCCATAAGATGGCTAACACAAACTGGGATACAGATCGAAAGAGGAGCAGGCCTCCTGCCTGGGATCCTCCTAGATCACTCCTGGTCGTCGTCAGCGGGCAGCACGTAGTAGTAGGCACCTCCGGTGTAGTAGGGGTCGTCGTCGACGGTGGCGTCTGGCTCCTGGACTCCAGCATCTGGTTGCGACAATCAGGTAGAAGGGAAAGGGGAAAAGAGGGAGAAAAGCAACCGTGAGTACTCATCCAAAGTACTCGCAAGCAAGGAGCTACACTACATATGCATGGGTATATGTGTAAGGAGGCCATATCGGTGGACTGAACTGCAGAATGCCAGAATAAGAGGGGGATAGCTAATCCTGTCGAAGACTACGCTTCTGGTAGCCTCCGTCTTGCAGCATATAGAAGAGAGTAGATTGTAGTCCTCCAAGTAGCATCTCCAAGTAGCATCTCCAAGCAGCATCTCCAGTAGCATCGCATAGCATATTCCTACCCGGCGATCCTCTCCTCGTCGCCCTGCGGAAAAGCGATCACCGGGTTGTCTGTGGAACTTGGAAGGGTGTGTTTTATTAAGTATCCGGTTCTAGTTGTCATAAGGTCAAGGTACAACTCCAAGTCGTCCTGTTACCGAAGATCACGGCTATTCGAATAGATTAA
>NC_041384.1:358758614-358827442 GCF_002162155.2 Triticum dicoccoides | reverse complement strand
GGCAGCGATGAGCGAGAGGGGTTGCGGGGGCGCGAGGAAGAGGGTGGAGGTCCGGCGGCGGCGGGCGTCGCCAGGGAGGCGGCGGCGTCCGAGCCCTCCCCTTTCTCGATCCAGATCGGGATCGATGGGGGGGTGGAGGAGAGACGTGCGGGAGTGGGGAGTGGGCTAGGTCACGGGGGGGAGAGGGGGGTTAGGTAGTGGGGTGGCTCGGTCCGAGTGGGCCGGCCAGTTGGGCCGAGGCCCAGGTGGGCCAAGGGGGTTCTCTCCCTTTTTTTTTCTGTTTCCTTTTCTTCTTTTTTTTATTCTATTTCTTTTCAGTTTTCTTTTATTTTTGTTTTATAAAATATAAAAGTTGTATCTTAAATAGTAACACTAATTATACCTCTGCCACAAAAAGGTTTAACCCCCAAATAATATAGTTTAGTATTTTATAAAATACCAACACACTTATTTATTTATTTTACCGACAGTTTTAATTAATTGAATGCATTTAGACATTTTATAAAAATGTGGTTCCTCCACCAACATTACTTATGAATTATTTGTTACATTTAGAACATTTTAGTTTTGACTTTTGAAAACTTTAACTGTTTGACTTTATTTTGAATTTGAATTTGAATCGGTTTCGAACCAATGTGAGTTTAGCAACAGTAATCGTGGTGACGTGGCATCATTAGCAAAGGTTTACTGTAGCTTGATTATCCGGGCGTCACAATATGCCACTTTGTCGTGGCCACGAGGTGGCCGATCTCCCGCATCATACGCTGGAAGCGCATGCTTTAATGCTTCTTCTTCAAGTTGGGGTAGCAACCTATGCTTTGGGAAACTTTTTATTGGGCGCTTGAGTTCGTGTTCCTCGGCTGCCAGGAGCTCAATCCATCTATCTGCTAGCAGATCTTACTCAGCTTGAAGTTGTTGTTGTTTTTTCTTCAGGCTTTTTGCTGTGGCAATAAGCCGGCGCTTGAAGCGCTCCTGTTCGACAGGATCCTGAGGCACGATAAATTCTTCGTCGCCGAGGCTCACCTCGTCTGCGGAGAGAGGCATGTAATTAGCATCCTGTGCTTCTCCGTCTGCTGCCTGTTCCTTGGGGATGGCTTGCCCATCCTCCTGCTCAAAGCCTGGCTGGAGGGGATTGTCTTCGTCTTCGGCACTATTTGCAGCGTTATTGTCTCTTGTGCCGGTATCGCTGTTTTTGCTATGGCGGGGCTTAGAGCGGCGCCGATGACACCGGTTCTTGGATTGCTTCTTGGGGGGTTTATCCTCCGTTGCCTTATTGCCATCGCTTTCTTTGGGGGTGTCCACCATGTATATATCATATGATGAGGTGGAAGTCCAGCGCCCTGTGGGCGGTGGTTCCTGTCGTTGTCCATACCATTTATGTCTCCGGAGTTGAAGTCGAGCATGTTGATTAGGTCGTTGATAGTGGCTACCAAGTGGGTGGTGGGTGGGGAACAAATTTCTTCACCGTCCGCTTCCCACTAGAGCCGGACATAGTTCGGCCAAGGGTCTCCTGACAAGGAGAGAAACTGTAATGAGTTTAGCACGTCGCCTAGGGGCGAGTGCTGAAAGATATACGTGGAGGTGAACTCCATGATCGGTGCCCAATCAGGGCACGAACATGAGCGGTTCGAAGTCTGTGGCTGGGGATTAATCCGAGTGTCCGGCAACACAGGTCTCATAGGAGGTGAAGTCAGTATTCGACTCTATCGCTGCTGAGTGTGCGGCCTCCGTGGCGGGGTCCATCCACCCGTCCTCGGACGGCGTGATCTGTTCCGGATTGAGAGCCAGAGTAGTTAAAGGTGTGATCTCCCGAACACTGTCCTATGGCAGAGCTAAATCATGCTCATCATGACTGTGTGGCGTACCTGACATGGGTTCGAATCCGTCGAAGATCAAGTGTCCGCGGATGTCGGCAGTATAGTTCAAGCTTCCAAAACTGACCTAATGGCCAGGGGCATAGCTCTCGATCTGCTCCAGATGGCCGAGCCAGTTGGCCCGCAGTGCAAAGCCGCCGAATACGAAGATCTGTCTGGGGAGGAAAACCTCACCCTGGATTTCTTCGTTGCCGATGATCGAAGGAGCCATCAAGCCTTATGATGACGACACAGTGGAACTCTCAATGAAAGCACCAATGTCGGTGTCAAAACTGGCGGATCTCGGGTAGGGGGTCCCGAACTGTGCGTCTAAGGCGGATGGTAATGTCAGGACCCCGACTCAATGCCACATCGATCTAGCATGTAACACCTCATATCACTTTGCGGCCTCACGCACGGTATTCCCACGGGTGTCGCCTTACCTTTGCCCGGGACCGTTTGCGCCTTTTAGCACACGTATATGACAGTGTCGCTAGCATCCATATGATAAGGAGCCCGGGCTGACATGGCTAGTCGTAAACCCAAGCGGCACAGACTTACAGGGACAGGCATCCATGACCCAGCATCGAACGTGTCGGTCATCAGCGAGTGAATCCAGGCTGTAGCACTGGGCTAGCAGGACTCCGGTGAACCGGGCTGTAGCGGGCTAACAGGACTCCGGTATTCATCGCGTGACATTTCCCCGAAGGGACAGACACAGGAACGAAGAAGGACACATGCCGGCCAGCCTAAGTGTTCCGGAGCAGTAGCAAGCTACCATGGCTCGGTGGAAACACTAGGAGACATTTCCCCGTAAGAGAGGCTACTAAAGATAAACAACTAGATGGTCAGATCCCACACATACCAAGCATTTCAATAACATACACACAGTATGCTCGATATGTGCAAATACAACATGGCATCACAACATGACTCTACGACTCAAGTAGTTTATTCAATAGGCTCCGAGGAGCGAGACATTACAAACATGGGTCTCATGACCCAACAATCAGAGCATACAAGTCAAGCACAAGCGGAAGCTATCATGTCTGAGTACAGACATCTATAAATGAAAAAGGCTGAGAAGCCTGACTATCTACCAAATCCTGCCGAGGCACAAGATCGTAGCTGAGGTAACAAGCTAAACGTCGAAGACCACGCGGAAATACTAGTGAGACTGAAGTCTCTCTGCAAAAACATAAAATAGGCAAACGTGAGTACAAATGTACCCAGCAAGACTTACATCAGAACTATCTACATATGCATCATTATCAACAAAGGGATGGTGGGGTTTAACTGCAGCAAGCCAGCTTTGACTCGGTGGCTATCCTGAACTACGACTGCGAGTAACTTTTTTGAGGTGGCGCACACGAGTCCACATATTCACCATATCAATACACCATTATGGATCCGCTCCCGTCTCCCTACGAGAACGCCATCCATAGCACTCACGCTTATCTTGCGTATTTTAGAGTATCCACTTTCACTTGTCTATGAACTGATATAAGCAACCCAGAAGTCCTTTTCCGCGGACACGGCTATTCGAATAGATGATGTTAACCCTGCAGGGGTGTACTTCTTCATACATGTTTCCACCACTTAGCGTCTGCACACGACATGTGCTCGGCAGACTTCAAGCGAAAGCCGACGTGGGTGTAGACCACGACCTACCTAAACACTTAAGCCTCTAGTCCAGGTTTATCGCCTATTCAGGTTCCATCCGCAGGGAGTCCGGCCGGGGTTTCCCATACGGCCCCGAACGATGTGAACAGGGTTCCTGAGATACCTAACGGGTATTCGGTACACCCGGCCACGTACCTACCGCATCACAGCCCACCCCTACGGTCAGCGCTGTCCACGGCCTCCAGTAGGCTACAAACACCAGAAACTACTTGCAACTCCTGGACAGAGAGCTAGGGTGAATAAGAAGTCGAGCGGGGTCATATTTCAGGGCCCAATGCATGGTAGTAGCTGTATCTTAAATCACGCATACAGATCTCAGTGCTTAAGGTCGGCTTCAATGAAACAACCCACCATGTACTCCTACATGGCCTCTCATCGGTACCTTTACCAAATCGTGTTCACCACACCACTCTCATTACCGACATAATCATTTCACTCTAGCCCATCACCCAGATGAACCAGACCTGACACGACTCTAAGCATAGCAGGCATAGCAAGGTAGGAACAACACATACATATGGCTCAATCAACTCCTACACATGCTAGTGGGTTTCATCTAGTTACTGTGGCAATGACAGGTCATGCAGAGGAAATGGGTTCAACTACCGTAGCACACAGCAGTTTGAATCGTGTTGTCTTAATGCAGTAAAAGAGAGCAGGAGCGAGAACATGGGATTGTATCGATATGATCAAATGGTTGGTTGCTTGCCTGATGGTTCGATGCACGGATACGGTTCTTCGTTAGGGTAGTCACGGTACTCCTCGGGGACAGATCCTGTCGTAAAGGATAACGATACACAGGCATCACCAAACAATGTGCAACAATATGATGCATGCATGAAACATGGCAATATGAGTGTGTTGGGCTAATGCAACTAAAGCTACCAACGCTGTCAGGACCCCGACTCGATGTCACATCGATCTAGCTGGTAACACCTCATATCACTTTGCGGCCTCACGCACGGTATCCCCACGGGTGTCGTCTTACCTTTTCCCGGGACCGTTTGCGCCTTTTGGCTCGCGTATATGAAAGTGTCGCTAGCATCCATATGATAAAGAGCCCGGGCTGACATGACTAGTCGTAAACCCAAAGTGGCACAGACTTACAGGGACAGGCATCCATGACCCAGCTTCGAACATGTCGGTCATCAGCAAGTGGGTCCGGGCTGTAGCACTGGGCTAGCAGGACTCCGGTAAACCGGGCTGTAGCGGGCTAACAGGACTCCGGTACTCAAAGCGTGACATTTCCCCGAAGGGACAGACACAGGAACGAAGAAGGACACATGCCGGCCAGCCTAAGTGTTCCGGAGCAGTAGCAAGCTACCATGGCTCGGTGGAAACACTAGGAGACATTTCCCCGTAAGAGAGGCTACTAAAGATAAACAACTAGATGGTCAGATCCCACACATACCAAGCATTTCAATAACATACACACAATATGCTCGATATGTGCAAATACAACATGGCATCACAACATGACTCTACGACTCAAGTAGTTTATTCAATAGGCTCCGAGGAGCGAGACATTACAAACATGGGTCTCATGACCCAACAATCAGAGCATACAAGTCAAGCACAAGCGGAAGCTATCATGTCTGAGTACAGACATCTATAAATGAAAAAGGCTGAGAAGCCTGACTATCTACCAAATCCTGCCGAGGCACAAGATCGTAGCTGAGGTAACAAGCAAAACATCGAAGACCACGCGGAAATACTAGTGAGACTGAAGTCTCTCTGCAAAAACATAAAATAGGCAAACGTGAGTACAAATGTACCCAGCAAGACTTACATCAGAACTATCTACATATGCATCATTATCAACAAAGGGATGGTGGGGTTTAACTGCAGCAAGCCAGCTTTGACTCGGTGGCTATCCTAAACTACGACTGCAATGTAACTCTTTGAGGTGGCGCACGAGTCCACATATTCACCATATCAATACACCACTATGGAACCGCTCCCGTCTCCCTACGAGAACGCCATCCATAGCACTCACGCTTATCTTGCATATTTTAGAGTATCCACTTTCACTTGTCTATGAACTGATATAAGCAACCCAGAAGTCCTTTTCCGCGGACACGGCTATTCGAATAGATTATGTTAACCCTGCAGGGGTGTACTTCTTCACACACGCTCTCACCACTTACCGCCGTTTACACGACATGTACTCGGCAACCTTCAAGCAGAAGCCCAACGTGGGTGTCGGCCACGACCTACCTAATCACCTAAGTCTCTAGTCCAGGTTTATCGCCTATTCGGGTTCCATCCATGAGGAGATCCGGCCGGAGTTTCGCTCACAGCCCCAAACGATGTGAACAGGGTTCCCGAGACACCAAACGGGCGCCCGGTACACCGTGCCACGTGCCTACCGCATCACAGCCCACCCCTACGGTCAGCGCTGCCCACGGCCTCCAGCAGGCTACAAACACCAGAAACTACTTGCAACTCCTGGACAGAGGACAAGGGTGATTAAGAAGCCGAGAGGGTCCATTGGTTTCGGGCCCAATGCGTGGTAGTAGCTGAATCATGGATCACAAACACAGAACTCAGTTCCTGAGGACGGCTGCAATGAGACAACCCACCATGTACTCCTACATGGCCTCTCACCGCTACCTTTACCAAATCGTGTTCACACACTTAGCTCACACACAGTCGGACATGTTCACACACCTCTGATTCATCCCCGATGAATCAGACCTGACTCAACTCTAAGCAGTAGCAGGCATGACAAACAAACATGAATGAGTAGGCACAACAGGGCTCAAATAACTCCTACTCATGCTAGTGGGTTTCATCTATTTACTGTGGAATGACAGGTCATGCAAAGGATAAAGGGGTTCAGCTACCGCAGCAAGTAACAGATGAATCGATGTTGTCCTAATGCAGTAAAAGAGAGCAGGAGCGAGAGAGTGGGATTTTATCGGAATGAACAAGGGGGTTTTGCTTGCCTGGCACTTTTGAAGATAACATTGAGTCTTCATCAGTGTCAACGATCACATCATCGGTATCACGTCTATCGAGAGGGGACAAATACCGGCAACACAGAAAGAAACACAATCAATGCAATGCACAATATGATGCATGATCATGACATGGCAAAATGAATGTGTTTTGGGCTAATGCACCTAAAACCAGATTAAATGAAGTTGGTTTGAATCCAAGATTCAAATTTAAACTCCATATGTGATTATTCAAATGCCATTTAATTGATTTGTGCTAAACAGCAGCTATAAGTTGTTCTAACATGCATGAAAATGGTACAGATGGATTCCTTGAATTTTTCTGATAATTTTTCATATATAAATTATTTAATTTGGAGTTACGGTTAATTTTCTATGATTTTTAGAAGTTTTGGTTATTATCTGAAATTTATAAATCATTTTTGATTTATTTTAATTCCAGAAACAAATACTGCGTCAGCATGACGTATTAGTGACGTCAGCAGGTCAACGTGGCTGGTCCAGGTCAAACCTGGCCAGTGGGTCCCATCCGTCAGTGACTAACCTAACTAATCTAATTTAGTTAGTGGCCTGGGCCCATTGTCAGTGTCTATTAAACTAACTAATATTTAGTTAACACTAATCCTAGCCTAATTAGCCGGGCGGGCCCGCGGGTCAGTGAGAGAGAGGGGGGGTCAAACCGGGCAGTGGGGTCAACCCACGCCGGTCATCGGGTCAGCGGTCGCCGGCGTTTAGCCGCCGGCGAGTCCAGACGCGGCGGAGGGCTCGGAAACGAGCCACATGGCATCGTTTCGGCCGTGGTTTGTTGCATTCGAACGCGCGCAGTGGCGCGCATCTAGTGGTGGCGGTGACAGGTGCTGGGGTGGCCGGAAAAGTGGTCGGCGACGAGGTTTGGCGGCGGCAGCAGCTCGGGCAATCCTGGGGTGGCGCTATAGAGCACTAGAAGAGAGACCGAAGGGCGCTGCGGGCTCCTGGGAGGGCGGCGAACATGGTGACGCGCTCAGGCGCACGCTGGGATGGCCCTGGCCACGGCAACGACATGGCACGGCGGCGAGAAGCTCTCGGTCGCGGTGGGAGATGGGGCTAGGGGGCGAGAACGGAGGGGGCGAGCACAGGAGAAACAGCGGAGGCTCACAGTGGATCCATTCGAGGCGGGGACGAGGCCGGGGACGGTCCGGAGCCGGCGAATCGGGCGTCGGCGACCGGCGGGTCCGAGGAGGGGGAAAACGTCGGGGCGGCGCTTCGGGGGCTCCTGGAGGGCGTGGCATCGGTGAGGTGGGTCGAGTACGGAGTGGCGGAGCTTGTGGGCTAGTCGGGGAAGCGAGGGAGGCCCGGTGGCCGTGGTTATGGCGAGCGGCGGCGAGGGGCTCCGCTCGGTGAGGAGAACAGAGGAGGGGGAGAGTGTTCTGGGGAGAGAATGAGGACGCGGGAGAGAGGGAGAAGGGGGAGGGGGTCGGGGGCTGCGTGGCTCCCTCGGGTGCCTCCAGCGGCGAGCAGGTAAGCAGGAGGTGGCCGGAGCGTGCGCGCGCGCGTCGGGCACACGCCCTCCTGCCTACTGGCAGGAGGTTGAAGACGGTGGCGACTGCGGTGGGCTGGGCCGCACAGTGCTGGACCAGCACAGGAGCTGGGCCGGCTCTAGTGGGCTGCACAGGTAAGCTTTGCTCTTTTTATTATTTACTGTTTTCTATTTTCTGTAGTTTGTTTTGATTTAATTTAGCAACTAAATCATTTAAATAAATTCTGTAGATTTTTATGTGGCTTGCCAAAAATAAATACAAAGCCACTCACAAACTTCCAGAATTATTGGAGTCATATTTAATATATATTAAATATAAATCCAAAGCAAATAGTTATTGGATTAATTCAAATGGCCCAAAATAATTAACTCTGAGATACCAAAAATATTGTTTTGAGTTTTACCTCTTTGCAATATTTTCAGAGACTAAGAGGAACATTTTTTTGGACTTCTTTGAGGAGATTTTAATGTTGATCATTTTTAGAAGGTTTCTGAGGCTTTGAAAATTCCTCAATTCAAATTTCATTTGAAATAAAACATGATGCTCACATGAGGCTAGCCTAGAGCACTACCAGCAGCTAGGGATGTGACAACTCACCCCCACTAAACAAGAATCTCGTCTCGAGATTCAGGCATAGGGTAAGATGAAGGGGTAACGCAAACTAGTATAATCTTCACGATCCAGGGTGCACTTCAGTTGAACGTTGATTCATTCACCATCAGTGTCTTGATGTCTTGTTCTGAGAAATCCTGTCAACATGACAGGGGGGGGGGGGAAGAAGGAGACTCTAGAAGGGTCGATCTCCTCGGAGATCGAACAACTCAAGATTAACTTACGAAATGAGACATAGGACCATCTCTCGGGTTGAGACACGAGATACACATCAAGAGGGGTGGAAAGAAACGGATGACGAAGGTTCACTAGGTGGACAACAATTCCACACTTAAGAAGGTGGTAATCGGTTGTCAACGTAGCGAGGAGTTGAGTTGACATGACACCAAAATGATGCACCTTAGGGAAGGTGACTCGAAGATATATCCCCTTAAGTGGCAAAAAGAATTACCTTTGATATAGAGATCATTGAGACTCTCTATATCAGCCTAAGGCAATTCCCAAGCGATCGTTTGGAGGGGGTCAGTAGGATGACATACTCAGACTTGGATGATGTGGATTACCTTGTTGAAGACAACGTAATGGATGAATTTTGCTTATCACCGGAAATGGAAGAGACCCATGGTAGAATGGCACATTGGCGGTGCAAGCTGGGAACAAAATGCAAATGCTGGGAATGATTCTGGTAACTGGGGAAGAACCCAACAATAGAGAGTGAATTCACTGTTGGAATGGTTATAGCATAACCGAGGAAATCTGGGGCAATCCCAGCTAGTGCCGATGATAAGACGTAGCGCTTGTGCGTGCTCTCAAGAACTTGAGCATTTCCACAATCATCAAGGTTTTATCAACAACCGTGTAAAGGATCCTGGCAACACAACTTGCTACCACGATGAATGATGATGGATGATGCAGATGCAAAGGAAGATAACACTTCTCAGATTACACCTTAGCGAGGCCAAGAAAACAAAATCTGGATGATCGACCGAGAGACATTTAGCACTCCGCTTCTAATGTTCTCCTTGATGTGCTAGTGTAACCCATTCATAGAAATGGTCTGGTATCTAGGACATCAAGTAAAAGGTCGGACTTCGGGATCTCAAAATCCATAGGGGCAACTAGGGAGTAAATCCTACGAAATCCCTATGGGGAGGTGGCCAACTTCCTCAATCAAGATATTATAATAACAGGTCTTCCGGCTGGATGTGTTGGCCACGACATCCACTTTACCGGTTATCGAGGGACCAATATTATAGTTTTTGGGAAATGTTCCAACCATTATATCTGCCTGAGATTCAGATCTGGTTGGTGTCAGGATATTCCAGACTCATCGAGTCTAGGGAAAAAAAATGAAAGTTGCAACACAAATCGACGAGATGACGTTGCGGGATTCTCGGGAGATGAACTACGATAGCAAGCTCCAAAACATGAGCTGGTTCTGCTACAACATGTGAACACGTTGTCCCAGACAAGCATGACCACGTGGTAGTCTTATAATAAAACACTACCGAGTTCAGGAGGGGGAACCATCAACGAGGGTATCGAAGTCTTGTACAAATCCGTCTGGTACCTTCGGGACTAGCACTTAGAACCTATTAACCTTGAACAAATCAATCAGTGGCTTGGTGTGCTAGGGACCCATATAGAATGGAGGTTGCAAGTCTCCAAACCACAGAATACTTCGCACGTATGCATGACTGATTTGGGATGATTCCAAAGGAAACAACATTGACTTTCTCGAATCCACGGCGGCAACTTGCATCAAATGCACATGGACTGGAGGAAGTCACTTCTTACATCCGAACATATGCTTCATGAACTAGCATGAAGAAATGCTTTCAAAAGTTTCCAACACTAGCTTAATGTTCAACAAATCATGGAGGGAATAAGGATGTTGTCAATGGGCTCAACAACAATTCATCTGGGTTTCCTTTTAAAAGGAATTCCATAGTTAAGTGAACAAGTGATAGCATTGGTCAGACCCAAAAGATATAATGGTGTATGCTCGAGGGATCAACCACGAATAAGACAACATTACGAGCATCGTTGGTACTGATTTGATTTGACGATAGCCCACACTCAAATCAAAGGATTGATAAGACAATAGGTCCAGCAACTGATCACAAGGACCAATCGATGAAGATATCATCTTTCTTCAACACACACTACACAAGAATATCCCTTTGGAACGAACTAAGTCAGACAAGCTTTTATCTTCCAGCTCTCCAAGTTGTTGTCTAGCTTAACCAACTAGCTCAGGGATATCTAACACCGATTCTTGGAGAGAAGGTGGTTCACAAGAAACCAACTTGATCACGAACTCAACATAGCGGTCAGGTGACAACCCGGTAACACCTCCAAGAAGATATTTGGAAAGTCACGAACCACCGGTATGTTACTAAGCTCGAGAACAATCTTGCTTTTGAGGGCAAGACGATATGATCAAATGAGTGAGGACTTGACAAGATCCTAACTCATCAATCGAAGGGTGCACCGAAATAAGGACTAGGTAGCACGATCAGTCTTAGAAGGATGATTCGAAAACCAACATACTAAGAATGAAATTATTATCCTTTAACTACCAAGCAACAGAGTTGCTAGCAGTATTGGTTTCACACATCACAATTCATTTGTCGGTATTCCGGTTGCATCAACACGAGGGCCGAGGAATGAACAGTGATGGCAAGAAGTGTCACTGTACCAAGAGTTCATGGGATGGTGTGCAATTCCTATAACAATCTCGATATAAAATATGTAATACTCCAAGGTAGAGCAGAACCAAAAGCTGGATTGGCATTTGATCTGCGGAATACAACTACTTTGACCCAATCCTAGATATGGGAGAGGTACTGGAGTTTGTTTCTCCTAGTCATTCCGGAATAGAATGGCTTGACAGACCACAAGAGTCATAGGCATCGATGAACGAACGCACGCATACTCTTGACTATCAATTGATAGACGAGGGTCAGAATGCAACTAAAGAGAACAACTCAAAGGAACATATAACTTTCTGAGTTGTGGATGCATAGATTAGTATGTCGAACCAAGTTCAACATATTTCTTCCGGATAACCCATGCAGAAAGGTAGAACTGGCAGAGTCACGATTTATGAATGGAGAACTCCTCAAGAGTACTCTAATTGTGATTTTTTTTTGATCCAATAAACATCTGCCATAAGTAGTTCATGGTATTTGGAAGAAGAAGATACCACGGACTTCAAGGACTATCGCAAAGGTTACTAATATCCTAAAGGCACTAGCAATTACTATCAACATGAAGTGGGTAGAGTGAATCTCGGGTTCAGAACCCAGGAGTAGAATACCTACTACTAAGTAGCATCACGGGATGCTTCCGAGAATAAAGGCCAGAATCTTCACACTAGGACACAAATCATGGCTAGACCACTAGATGATCCCCTAAGCACTTAGGGTCATAATAATAATTCCAACATATATGTCGAGGCAATAATTACCTCAACACACCGATTAGTGTGGTTAATCTGGCCCATGGGAACATCGGAAACAGAAGGAAGGGATTTGCAAATGCATCGGACTATTTAGAAACCTGGGATGACTCGGACAGCATAACGGCTATAATTGCTCAAAAAGATTTGAGACAATCACAAAAATGGTGGCATAACCACTCAGAAGCACAATATCAAGGTTCCGAGATCAACAATTAACATACGGAAGTAGTAGGAACTGAACTGAGACTTAAATCCAACAATCTTATAAGTCTACTGATTAGTAACACGTGATCCTAATAGAAAGAAGAGATAGCCTAGTTCTTAATCCCCGCAGGAAAGATAAGATGACTCAGATCAGAAGGGCATGAGGTATAAGGAGTAAAAAGAGCCTTACGTTCCATCCCACAATCAATTCCCTTATATAACTAAAGAATTTCTAGACTCAACTTCGACCAGTTTGACTTGGTAATCCTACAGGCAGTCAAGCTCTGATACCAACGCTGTCAGGACCCCGACTCAATGCCACATCGATCTAGCATGTAACACCTCATATCACTTTGCGGCCTCACGCACGGTATTCCCACGGGTGTCGCCTTACCTTTGCCCGGGACCGTTTGCGCCTTTTAGCACACGTATATGACAGTGTCGCTAGCATCCATATGATAAGGAGCCCGGGCTGACATGGCTAGTCGTAAACCCAAGCGGCACAGACTTACAGGGACAGGCATCCATGACCCAGCATCGAACGTGTCGGTCATCAGCGAGTGAATCCAGGCTGTAGCACTGGGCTAGCAGGACTCCGGTGAACCGGGCTGTAGCGGGCTAACAGGACTCCGGTATTCATCGCGTGACATTTCCCCGAAGGGACAGACACAGGAACGAAGAAGGACACATGCCGGCCAGCCTAAGTGTTCCGGAGCAGTAGCAAGCTACCATGGCTCGGTGGAAACACTAGGAGACATTTCCCCGTAAGAGAGGCTACTAAAGATAAACAACTAGATGGTCAGATCCCACACATACCAAGCATTTCAATAACATACACACAGTATGCTCGATATGTGCAAATACAACATGGCATCACAACATGACTCTACGACTCAAGTAGTTTATTCAATAGGCTCCGAGGAGCGAGACATTACAAACATGGGTCTCATGACCCAACAATCAGAGCATACAAGTCAAGCACAAGCGGAAGCTATCATGTCTGAGTACAGACATCTATAAATGAAAAAGGCTGAGAAGCCTGACTATCTACCAAATCCTGCCGAGGCACAAGATCGTAGCTGAGGTAACAAGCTAAACGTCGAAGACCACGCGGAAATACTAGTGAGACTGAAGTCTCTCTGCAAAAACATAAAATAGGCAAACGTGAGTACAAATGTACCCAGCAAGACTTACATCAGAACTATCTACATATGCATCATTATCAACAAAGGGATGGTGGGGTTTAACTGCAGCAAGCCAGCTTTGACTCGGTGGCTATCCTGAACTACGACTGCGAGTAACTTTTTTGAGGTGGCGCACACGAGTCCACATATTCACCATATCAATACACCACTATGGATCCGCTCCCATCTCCCTACGAGAACGCCATCCATAGCACTCACGCTTATCTTGCGTATTTTAGAGTATCCACTTTCACTTGTCTATGAACTGATATAGGCAACCCAGAAGTCCTTTTCCGCGGACACGGCTATTCGAATAGATTAGGTTAACCCTGCAGGGGTGTACTTCTTCACACACGCTCTCACCACTTACCGCCGTTTACACGACATGTACTCGGCAACCTTCAAGCGGAAGCCCAACGTGGGTGTCGGCCACGACCTACCTAATCACCTAAGTCTCTAGTCCAGGTTTATCGCCTATTCGGGTTCCATCCATGAGGAGATCCGGCCGGAGTTTCGCTCACAGCCCCAAACGATGTGAACAGGGTTCCCGAGACACCAAACGGGCGCCCGGTACACCGTGCCACGTGCCTACCGCATCACAGCCCACCCCTACGGTCAGCGCTGCCCACGGCCTCCAGCAGGCTACAAACACCAGAAACTACTTGCAACTCCTGGACAGAGGACAAGGGTGATTAAGAAGCCGAGAGGGTCCATTGGTTTCGGGCCCAATGCGTGGTAGTAGCTGAATCATGGATCACAAACACAGAACTCAGTTCCTGAGGACGGCTGCAATGAGACAACCCACCATGTACTCCTACATGGCCTCTCACCGCTACCTTTACCAAATCGTGTTCACACACTTAGCTCACACACAGTCGGACATGTTCACACACCTCTGATTCATCCCCGATGAATCAGACCTGACTCAACTCTAAGCAGTAGCAGGCATGACAAACAAACATGAATGAGTAGGCACAACAGGGCTCAAATAACTCCTACTCATGCTAGTGGGTTTCATCTATTTACTGTGGAATGACAGGTCATGCAAAGGATAAAGGGGTTCAGCTACCGCAGCAAGTAACAGATGAATCGATGTTGTCCTAATGCAGTAAAAGAGAGCAGGAGCGAGAGAGTGGGATTTTATCGGAATGAACAAGGGGGTTTTGCTTGCCTGGCACTTTTGAAGATAACATTGAGTCTTCATCAGTGTCAACGATCACATCATCGGTATCACGTCTATCGAGAGGGGACAAATACCGGCAACACAGAAAGAAACACAATCAATGCAATGCACAATATGATGCATGATCATGACATGGCAAAATGAATGTGTTTTGGGCTAATGCACCTAAAACCAGATTAAATGAAGTTGGTTTGAATCCAAGATTCAAATTTAAACTCCATATGTGATTATTCAAATGCCATTTAATTGATTTGTGCTAAACAGCAGCTATAAGTTGTTCTAACATGCATGAAAATGGTACAGATGGATTCCTTGAATTTTTCTGATAATTTTTCATATATAAATTATTTAATTTGGAGTTACGGTTAATTTTCTATGATTTTTAGAAGTTTTGGTTATTATCTGAAATTTATAAATCATTTTTGATTTATTTTAATTCCAGAAACAAATACTGCGTCAGCATGACGTATTAGTGACGTCAGCAGGTCAACGTGGCTGGTCCAGGTCAAACCTGGCCAGTGGGTCCCATCCGTCAGTGACTAACCTAACTAATCTAATTTAGTTAGTGGCCTGGGCCCATTGTCAGTGTCTATTAAACTAACTAATATTTAGTTAACACTAATCCTAGCCTAATTAGCCGGGCGGGCCCGCAGGTCAGTGAGAGAGAGGGGGGGTCAAACCGGGCAGTGGGGTCAACCCACGCCGGTCATCGGGTCAGCGGTCGCCGGTGTTTAGCCGCCGGCGAGTCCAGACGCGGCGGAGGGCTCGGAAACGAGCCACATGGCATCGTTTCGGCCGTGGTTTGTTGCATTCGAACGCGCGCAGTGGCGCACATCTAGTGGTGGCGGTGACAGGTGCTGGGGTGGCCGGAAAAGTGGTCGGCGACGAGGTTTGGCGGCGGCAGCAGCTCGGGCAATCCTGGGGTGGCGCTATAGAGCACTAGAAGAGAGACCGAAGGGCGCTGCGGGCTCCTGGGAGGGCGGCGAACATGGTGACGCGCTCAGGCGCACGCTGGGATGGCCCTGGCCACGGCAACGACATGGCACGGCGGCGAGAAGCTCTCGGCCGCGGTGGGAGATGGGGCTAGGGGGCGAGAACGGAGGGGGCGAGCACAGGAGAAACAGCGGAGGCTCACAGTGGATCCATTCGAGGCGGGGACGAGGCCGGGGACGGTCCGGAGCCGGCGAATCGGGCGTCTGCGACCGGCGGGTCCGAGGAGGGGGAAAACGTCGGGGCGGCGCTTCGGGGGCTTCTGGAGGGCGTGGCATCGGTGAGGTGGGTCGAGTACGGAGTGGCGGAGCTTGTGGGCTAGTCGGGGAAGCGAGGGAGGCCCGGTGGCCGTGGTTATGGCGAGCGGCGGCGAGGGGCTCCGCTCGGTGAGGAGAACAGAGGAGGGGGAGAGTGTTCTGGGGAGAGAATGAGGACGCGGGAGAGAGGGAGAAGGGGGAGGGGGTCGGGGGCTGCGTGGCTCCCTCGGGTGCCTCCAGCGGCGAGCAGGTAAGCAGGAGGTGGCCGGAGCGTGCGCGCGCGCGTCGGGCACACGCCCTCCTGCCTACTGGCAGGAGGTTGAAGACGGTGGCGACTGCGGTGGGCTGGGCCGCACAGTGCTGGACCAGCACAGGAGCTGGGCCGGCTCTAGTGGGCTGCACAGGTAAGCTTTGCTCTTTTTATTATTTACTGTTTTCTATTTTCTGTAGTTTGTTTTGATTTAATTTAGCAACTAAATCATTTAAATAAATTCTGTAGATTTTTATGTGGCTTGCCAAAAATAAATACAAAGCCACTCACAAACTTCCAGAATTATTGGAGTCATATTTAATATATATTAAATATAAATCCAAAGCAAATAGTTATTGGATTAATTCAAATGGCCCAAAATAATTAACTCTGAGATACCAAAAATATTGTTTTGAGTTTTACCTCTTTGCAATATTTTAAGAGACTAAGAGGAACATTTTTTTGGACTTCTTTGAGGAGATTTTAATGTTGATCATTTTTAGAAGGTTTCTGAGGCTTTGAAAATTCCTCAATTCAAATTTCATTTGAAATAAAACATGATGCTCACATGAGGCTAGCCTAGAGCACTACCAGCAGCTAGGGATGTGACAGGTAACAGGAGGCGGGGGACACAATGTTTACCTAGGTTCGGGCCCTCTTGATGGAGGTAATACCCTACTTCCTGCTTGATTAATCTTGATGATATGAGTATTACAAGAGTTGATCTACCACGAGATCGGAGAGGCTAAACCCTAGAAGCTAGCCTATGGTATGATTGTTGTTGTCCTACGGACTAAAACCCTCCGGTTTAAATAGACACCGGAGGGGCTAGGGTTACACAGAGTCGGTTACAAGGGAGGAGATGTACATATACGAATCGCTAAGCATGCCTTCCACGCAAAGGAGAGTCCCATCCGGACACGGGACGAATTCTTCAATCTTGTATCTTCATAGTCCAACAATCCGGCCATAGTATATAGTCCGGCTGTCCGAGGACCCCCTAATCCGGGACTCCCTCACCTGGTATCCGAACTAGGAAGCTGTAAACACCTGATCAGGCAAGTACCAATCCCTCGCTTAATGCGGAAAAAATCTCTAATGATTTGAGACCTTCGAAGAGCTGACCGGCTCTCGCCGCAGCATGACAGTCAGTTTTCGGCTTTCTGTACTGAGGTGCTCATCCGGGTAAACCAAGGCACAATCGCAATAGTTCTCCCTTTACTACCCTAGCCAATGTAGCAGAATGTAGGGTAGCAAGCATAGGTGCCGAGCAACCCAACAATTGACCAAAGACATGATTCGGAGCCAGTGCTAAATTCGGGGTGCCGAACAGTAGAAAGTGTTCGGACTTTGTTGCCGTGTTGTGGGGTGCTATGAAGCCCCTGGAAAATTGGAACATACCAAAGTGTACGGATGCTATTTGATAAGGTTATCAATAGGAAAAGGAAAACAGAAAAAAGAGCAAGGGTAATGAGCCAAGACTGCAGAATTTGGGCCGCAAACTATTTCCATTATAATTTGATTAATACGTTGAAGCGCATTGATACAAATAGTTCAGTAAGCAACAAGCTAAGCCACGACCAAGAGAGAGCTGCGTATGGGTCCTAAGAACAGGTAGAGTGGTTGTTAAAGAAACCACCTAAAAATTCCCCTATACATCTGTGCTTCGTGCCATCTTGGTATATTTATCCTTCGAAAGGACCGGTGATTGGGCCACCAGGGAGAACCTATGGAAAGAAAACCTGAAAAGGAGAAAAGGAAAAAGTGAGAGTATGTGTGTCCGGGAGCGGTCGATTCATATTGTGGATCATAGGCTAGTTATGCCTCCATCTATTCCCATGGTATCTTGAGTGCATAGTTATGTACGCGCGGTACGAATGCCGCTACTTGATCGGGACTGGGACGGAGGCCGAATTGCTAGTCGAGCTTTTGATGAGCCGAGCTGTCCTGCTGCAGAGTAGTCCGGACTCTCTTGACAGTGTCCGTGGGCTCGGCCGCCGAATTGAGGTTCTGCTTAAAAAGGCTGCTTTGTACTTCTGCTACTAAGGCAGCAGTGTACTCCTCAGTACGGATGGAGCGTTTCGTGTTTCCATTAACTGTTATGATGCCGCGCAGTCCTGGCATCTTGAGCTTGAGATAGGAATAGTGTGGTACGGTGTTGAATAGAGCAAATGCGGTGCGTCCGAGCAGTGCATGATAGCCGCTGCGAAAGGGGACGATGTCGAAGATTAACTCCTCGCTTTGGAAGTTGTCCAGCGATCTGAAGACAATCTCCAGTGTGATAGAGCCCATACAGCGGGCCTCTAAACCTGGTATGACTCCTTTAAAGGTAGTCTTTGTGGGCTTGATCCATGATGGGTTAATACCCATTTTGCGATTGTCTCCTGATAGAGCAGGTTGAGGCTACTACAGCCGTCCATGAGGACTCGTGTCAGGTGGAATCCATCAATGATTGGGTCGAGGACCAGTGCAGCTGAACCTCCATGATGGATACTGGTCCGATGATCCCGACGATCAAAAGTGATCGGGCATGACGACCATGTATTGAATTTTGGGGCGACTGGCTCCATCGCGTAGACGTCCCTGAGCGCGCGCTTGCGCTCCCTCCCGGGGATGTGTGTAACATATATCATGTTCACCGTTTTGACCTGACGGGGAAATTTCCTCTGTCCCCCTGTGTTCGGTTGCCGGGGCTCCTCATCATCGTCCTCGCTTTGCAACCCTTTTTCTTGTTCTCGGCGTTTAATTTGCCGGCCTGTTTGAAAACCGAACAATCTCTGTTGGTATGATTGGCTGGTTTGTCTGGGGTGCCATGGATCTGGCACGGACGATCGAGTATGCGGTCCAAGCTGGATGGTCCCTAATTGTTTCATTTATATGGCTTCTTCCGCTGACCGGACTTGGAGCCACTGAATCCGGCGTTGACTGTGGTGTCATTGGTGTTATGACCATTGCTTCGGCGTTTGTGTCTACTGCGTCGGAGCTTGCCGCTGCTATTTTTGGCCTCGGAGGTGCCCATTTCATTTGTTGTTTTTTGCTACGGGCCAGCCAACTATCATCACCTGCACAAAAGCGGGTCATGAGTGTTGTGAGGGCTTCCATGGATTTCGGCTTTTCCTGGCCGAGGTGGTAGGCTAGCCATTCATCACGGATGCTATGTTTAAAGGCCGCTAAGGCTTCGGCATCCGGACAGTTGATGATCTGGTTCTTTTTAGTTAGGAAACTTGTCAAGAATTTCCTGGCTGACTCGCCAGGCTGTTGAACTATGTGACTTAAGTCATCAGCATATGGTGGCCGGACATATGTACCTTGGAAGTTGTCAAGGAAGGCTTTTTCCAAGTCCTCCCAGCTGCCAATAGAATTTTTAGGCAGACTATTTAACTAGTGCCGAGATGGCCCTTTGAGTTTAGCGGGAGGTATTTGATGGCGTGGAGGTCATCTCCATGAGACATATGAATATGGAGAATAAAGTCCTCGATCCACACCCTGGGGTCAGTTGTTCCATCGTATGATTCGATGTTTACAGGTTTAAACCCTTCTGGGGATTTGTGGTCCATTACTTCGTCAGTGAAGCAAAGAGGGTGTGAGGCGCCTCTATATCGGGCCACATCACAACGTAGCTCCGATGGAGTCCATCTGCGACATTTGGCCCGTGCATGACTAGGTTTGTCACGTCTGGATAGATAGCTGTCGACACGTGTCGAAGCACGTCCTCGCGATCCGTAGATCAATCTGGTATATCCTGCTTTGTTGTTTAGGTCCTGCTGAAGGTCATATGTGTGCCCATGAGCTGTTTTATCTCTGCCTCTATAATGAGGAGGGACGGGCTCATATTTGGGTTGAGTTGTCACTTTATCCCGACCACGTGGTGGTCGGTCAGCCCGATTGCGTGATGATGGTATGGGCTCCAGCGCCTCATCATCGAACTGAGATAGCAATTTGCGCTTCAGGTAACTTTTGGCTGGGTGCTTAAGGCCGTATTCCTCGGCTGTCAGGACATCAGTCCATCTATCATTTAGCATATCTTGATCAGCTTAAAGCTGCTGCTGCTACTTTTTTAGGCTCCTACCAGTGGCTATTAGCTGGCGCTTAAAGCGCTCCTGCTTGAGAGGTTCCTCAGGCACGATGAAAGCCTCGTTACTGAGGCTCACCTCATCCTCGGAGAGAAGAAGATAATTACTGTCCTCCGAGTCTTCGTTTATGGCCTGTTCATTGGGGCTAACTTGCCCATATTCCCGTTCTTCTTGTTCGGAAGTTGCTTCAACGGGGTCTTCATTATCTTCAGCACCGTCCAGAGTATTATCTTCTCCTATGCCGGTATTGCTATCTTTTGCATGACGTGACTTAGAGCGGTGCCGCTGACGTCGACGTTTAGGCTATATCGCAGGAGGTTTATCCTCGACTGGATCTTCTTTGTCGTCATTGTTACGTTCTTTAGGTGTATCCACCATGTATACATTGTACGAGGAAGTGGCCGTCTAGCGTCCGGTGAACAGCGGGTTTTGGCCATGCTCCTCATCTGCATCATCGTCCATACCGTCTATGTCTTCGGAGCCCTAATCGAGCATATCAGTTAAGTCTTTGACAGTGGCTATGAAGTGGGTGGCGGGTGGGAAGCGAAATTCCCCGTCATCAGCTTCTAGTTCGAACCGGATATAGTTTGGCTATGAATGCCCCGCTAAGGATAGAATTTTTAATGAGCTCAGCATATCGCCCAAAGGGGAGTGCCGGAAGATGTCCGCAGCACAGAATTCGATGGTCGATGATCGATCATGTTCAACATGCATGGACGGACATAGTTCGGAACTTACAGCCGCAAACGAGTACGAGGTGCCGGTGATACAGGCATTACTAGAGGTCAGGTCTGTGTGCGGCTCCGACGCCATGGAGTCTGCGGCTTCCATGGCGGGGTTGAGCTTCCCGTCCTCGGATGGCACGGCCTGCTCCGGATCTAAGGCCAGAGCGGTTATAGGTGCAATTTCCTGGGTATGGCCCGATGATAGATCTTAAGTCATGTTCATCAAGGTGACGGGGAGCGACTGCCGTGGTCTCGAATACGTCGAAGATTAAGTCTCCGCGGATATCCGCAAAGTAGTTCAAGCTCCCAAATCTGACCTGACGGCCAGGGGCGTAGCTTTCGATCGGCTCTAGATGGCCAAGCAAGTTGGCCCGCAGTGCGAAGCCGCCGAACATGAAGATCTGTCCGGGGAGGAAGACTTCCCCTTGGACATCATTGTTGTAGATGATTGAAGGAGCCATCAAACCTTTTGAGCATGGCACAGTGGAACTCTCAATGAAAGCACCAATGTCGGTGTCAAAACCGGCGGATCTCGGGTAGGGGGTCCCGAACCGTCCATCTAAGGTCGATGGTAATAGGAGACATGGGACACAATGTTTACCCAGGTTCATGCCCTCTCTATGGAGGTAATACCCTACTTCGTGCTTGATTGATCTTGATGAATATGAGTATTACAAGAGTTGATCTACCATAAGATCGTAATGGCTAAACCCTAGAAGTCTAGCCTGTATGACTATGATTGAATGTATAACTCGATCCGGACTAAGCCCTCCGGTTTATATAGACATCGGAGGGGACTAGGGTTGTACAAGGTCGGTTACAGAGAAAGGAATCTTCATATTCGGTCGCCAAGCTTGCCTTCCACGCCAAGGAGAGTCCCATCCGGACACGGGAGAGAGTCTTCGGTCTCGTATCTTTGCAGCCCATTAGTCCGGCCCATGTCCAACAGGCCGGACGCCCGAGGACCCCTTAGTCCAGGACTCCCTCACCCGCCACTGCTATGTGGCTCGATCCCTCGTCTAGGTCAGGAAGAAGACAGTTCCTCATGTTAATGATCCGCCTGTACATCTCGTAGCTTTTGTACACGTCCATGGCTATGTACTTGAAATGTTGTTCATCCAGTCTCTCATGCCACACGCTGTGCCAGGCGTTCCTGTCCTTATTGCTCTCATTCTTCACCTTCATATAGTAGGGGTCGATGATGGCCGAGGCGAGGTCAACCAGGGAGTTCAGTTTGTTTTTGTTGTTGCCCCAGACCTTGTAGTGGCGTTGGATATTGACAAGATCCGGGCATTTCAAGCCCGAAACCTTGAGCACTTTTAGATCGTTGGTGGTGTCCACCGCAGCGAAACTGTAGTCGGAGCTGTTGATAAACCTGGAGAAACGCTTGCAAGGCGTTGTGGCCACGTGGTAGTGGTAGACAAGGATGTCATGTCGCACGCACAACTGGGCAACGTCAACATTCTGATCGTGCCCGGCACGACCCATGGTGTACTCGAGGTTGAAGCTGACCACTTGCTACTTCTCCTCGGCAAGGAACTACTCCATAGTTTGGATGGAGCTCTCCACCGAGACAAGATCGTTCGTGTACACCACCGAGAGAGCCTTCCCCCTCACGTGGGTGTCCATGACATGTTGCGTGGTGAACTGCCTACCGTTGTCGTCGCCGGCCGCTGGGAGCGCCATTGGAGCCAGGGGAGCTCCATTGGAACCGCTGGATGTCCTCTCTGTATGTGTCCTTGTGGGTGTGCTTATTGTGTCATGTGAGACGAGAGATGAAGGTAAATGGCTGCAAGAATAAAAGGGGGTCGGGCGGCGTGGATTCTCGACGCGTCTGCATGGCAGTTTTTGCAGCGGGTAACTGCATTGTCGCGCCTCGCCCGGCGCAACCGCATGCACACGAACATGCGTGATCGTGCGCCGGCCCCAAACACTGGCAGCGTGCGTGGAGGGACGAGGTCAGAGCACCCAGAGGGACGCGAGAGCAGAGCGCGCGCGGCGGGACGTGAGTAGAGCGCGCCGCGGCCGCCTGAACCGCAAGCAACCACACGCATAGAGCAGTTGAACACGCAGGAAATGGTCGCCTACAAGCCGGCCGACAGTTCCGTCGCAGTGTAGAGACCGGCCGTGTGCTACCACCTCTGTCTAGTCTATAGTCCCCTTTATATTCTGTGCAATACTTTGCCCTCAAATTTAACAAACAAAATGTTAATGCATGTTATAACAATTATATAATTGGAAACTATGTTCAAATACGAATCTAACTATATAATCTTTGGCGACATGCATTGTATTTTATTAGTTAAATCATACTTATAAACCAGGACGGGGGTATAGTAGGTAATTAAATCGAAAATGTTTTTTATTAACTGTATGTGTACGTGGCCTTTCGTCCTCCTCTCACACGTCTTGTCACCCCGCTACCGCAGACGGCTAATAGCGCAAGCTTGCGCAGCGCGCGAGGGCATTCTTTTGGCCAAACGGTGGCGCCAATGAATCATCGGTGAGCCCGTTCCCATGCAACCTCGCAGGTTCCCGCGCAAGTTTCCCATATGACTCGGTGAAATCCCCCAAAATCCCCTCCCTCTCTGTAGCTTATCTTGTCTGCTTATCCCACACTCACCAATGGCACCGGTTCGTCATCGTCGCTCAGCCACTCTGCCATCATCAGAGGACAACTCCATCTGGGAGGCTACACCCCCATGGAGGCGCAGTCCCAGGCGTAGTGTAGTGCGCGAGGAGTCCCTGTTGGGTGTGCGCGGAACACCCACCACACGCTCCTCCGCCGGTGCCCATCGGCAGCTGTTGCCGGCCGCCATTGCCGCCACACCACCGTTGAAGGCGGGAGGTGGCCGCCACCCCACTGCCGGCCTGTAACATCCCAAAATTCTAAATTTTGGAATTTCATATTAAATAAATAGTTTTGATTGTTTGTTTGATTGTGTGTGGTTGCTTGTGTGAAAATGGGTAAAATTTGAAACTTTTTGAAAGTTGAATGAGAAGGAATGAAATGACTTTCCCAAACTTTCGCCTTGCATTTATGATCTCCATGAATACAGATTCATTTCATCACAAAACCCTAGAGTGAAGATGATATGACTTCTTCCATTTAAATAAATGAAAAAGGTTTTAAAAAGATTTGAGTTCCATTTGGAAATATTTCAAATTCAGAAACTTTATGCAACTCAATGGTTTTCATGAGAGAAGATAAAATGACTTCTCCAAATTATATGAAATATGAGTTGGAAGTTTAAAATAATCAAATTTAAAGTCCCTTTGAAGGTATTTTGAAAACCATTTTCAATATGGAGTTATTTGGTTTTTATTCAAATATTTTTCTCCAAAAATAAAATATATGGAAAATAGGGTGAAAAGATTCCCTACAGTAGGAAAGTGGAGAAAATGAGTTTGAAATAAGTTTGGCATTTTAAAATATTTTTATTTGGTTTTTAAAAGAACGAGTAGCACTATTTGCTTTATTTAATTTTTTGTGGAATCTGTTTGCCACTGAAAATATGTTCATGTTTTAGGAAAAAAATCTTAAAATTTTGATATATAATATGCCTATATAAAATTTTATTTTATTTTCATTATTTAGTTTCCCTTTCTGTTTCTATTTAAAAAACTATACGGGCATCTCATAATTATTTGTCGCCCACAAGCGTAGCATAGTGGCAGCAGACGCCCCATCTTTTTTTTCTACATGGGCGAGGCCCAGCCAGCCATTTTTTCTTCCAGTTTTTTTCCACTTTAGCCGAAATTGAAAAAATAACCGTAGCGGTGGTGCGTGCGCGTGTCCGGCCAAACCTTTTGGCCCATGGCGCACCTCTTCTTTATTTTCTATTTTTCGTCTACTTTTATTCCCACATTGCCTAGCCTTTAACCCCTAAGCCTCTTTTCCACCTATAAATATAGACCTATAAATCATCCGATTTGGGTTAAATCAAAAATTTGGTTTGACTAGATTCACTAAAGAAAAATATAGTTCTTCTTTCCGGTGGGACTTCTGGAAGTTGTCTCCTCTCTCCGAAGCCATCTTTTCTCTACCTTATAAAGGTATCTTTCTTCGTATTTTTTAATAGTTCCATAGCTAATTATTTTCAGATTAGTGTACAGTAAAATAATTAGATTATCAATTAGTCTTTGTATTTATACATTAGACCTAGAATTCTTTTAGTGATACCTATTTTTTCTTCCGTAAAACACCTTACCCCTGATTTTTCTAATAGCTATAACTTTTTACTCGTTCATCCAAATTAGATAAAACCAACGCCTGCATTTTCGTATTGATTCCACATATCTAGTGAATATATCAAATAAAAATTTTCAACTTTTTTTTTGATCATATTCAAACTTCTTTTGATCATATCTTTTTATCCGTAGCTCTGCTTCCGATGAACCCAATTGCATCGGATTCGTATTGAAGTAATCTTTCTGTTCACACAATTAGTGTCATCTTTCCAACATATAATTTTGATCATAGTCAGATTACTCTTCTAGTCCATAAAGAGTTATTACATAACATTCTAAGCAGATTCAATGCTATGTTGAATTACCTGATCTGTTATTTTCAATCTAGTAATTCTTTTTCCTACATATTCATATTGACTTCCTACATCCAGTAGCATCATTAATTTCAACTTTTGATCTTTTCAAATTTGAATGATCCAAATTTGAACGATTCAAATTTGAAGTTGAAGCTTCATTTGATCATATCTTGTAAACTATAGTGCAATTTTCTATTGATTCCTCTTGCATTTGAATCCCTAGACGTAATCTAGCATCTTGAGCCATCACCACACTTTATCAACAAAATTAGGGTCTGATCTTGCAAAATAATTTGATTTGGTTCTTTTGGAGTTTTTGCAATCTTCTTTTGCATTTTTTGGATCTTTGAGTGATTGCTTATGTGTGGTTATAATTGTTTGCTTACGATAGATTGATCAGAGTGTGACGAGTAGATCTATCACGAATTATGACTATGAAGAATCTTCATCTTCACAGTACAAGCCAACTTCACACTTTGATCATACTCTTCCTATACCCAGTTTTACTTGCATTAGTTTCACCTTTACAAATTTGCATGAGTAGGATTGGGACTTGGGTTTGCTATGTAGTTCATGAGGTAGGAACCTATGATCCTTGAAACACCCCGAGAATATACGCTTTGTCACTTATTGCTTAGCCATGCTCGTAGACGTGGACTGGTATGTGAGATTAATGTAAGATGAGAGAGATAAAATAATTAAGGGTAACTTTAAGGTGGCAACATTAACACAACTCTGGGTGGAATGGTTGGGGCACCCTGGAGAACCCAGTGGCTTGCCCGGGCACCTGGAGAACCCAGTGCTTGCCCAAGAGGATCCGGGAGTACCCGTGTGATCATCCAGAATGCCACCCAGGCTCAAAGGCATCATAATATTATTCATGCTAGAAACTTCCGTGTGCAGCCACAAGCCATTATGGGCTCTGGCATAGTTGAGGAAGTTGTGTGACCTCTTTCAGTGGTAGGCTAGCAAATGTATGGGAAAGTAGGTGGTACTGTCTACCCAGAGTAAAGAGTTAATGCTTTATAAGGACTATGTCTCGATCTTCCGATCATGGAGGTGGTCGAGTCTTGTGGGAAGAAGTGCGCAAACCTCTGTAGAGTGTACAAACTAATCATGATTAGTCGTGTCCGCGGTATGGACATCTTGAGTATCTGGTATTTGAATTATTGATTGATCTCATCACTTTACTTAATGAATTGTTGGGTTATTAATTTTATTACATGGTAATTTGGGATTGAGTTGGGGGAACCTTCTAAATAATGACATAAACTTGGTAGTTAATAAAAATGTATTCCTTTGTTGTAGGGAAAAATTAGCTTTATGCAAAATTAAACTTAGAGCCTCCACTAGCCAAATATGCATATAGAGATAGTTATTATTCATCACTATCCTATGGTGTGAATTTGCTAGTACATTCAATGTACTGACCTATATGGCTGCAACATCTCATGTTGCAGGATTCTTACGCCGAGTAAGTGATACGTTAGGGTTATGATGTATACCCTCAACTTTGCCATTGGTGTTGTTGGGAGCTCAACAACTTTGATGTTACTTCCGCTATATGGATTGAGGTAATAGTATTTACATTACTTTATACATGTAATTTACCTCTGTTATAAATCCTCGAGTATTGTGTGTCTTAGCATACCAATCCAGGGATGACACTTAAGCACAGAGACTTGATCCATTTGGGCCGGGTCGCTACACGGCCACCGTGGCCATCACCCGCTCCGCCACCACGGCCCGAAGGCTCTGGATTCATTCCCATTTCTTGCATGGGACCTGAGCATGCACCCAAGGACACACATTTTATTTTTCAACCAATTTATATGCACTTGAGCATGTGCATGTAGTTAAAATTTGAATTATGCACATAAATGCATTGAAAACTCAGTTAATGCATAAAAATGTCAACGAACCCCGAAAATCACAAAAATTGACACATCACTCCTGTTGCTCTATGTTGACACGATAAAAAATTTGAAAGCAATAAGTGGCAATGGATGTCGTTTTGTCCCCAAAGGTGGGACGTTCCCTACCGAAACCATCATGCTTGTTGTGAGAAGCTCTAGTTTGTGAGAAACATATACCCAAACCTGCCCCAAACGGGACAAAACTTATCACAGCATGTTGATGCCGCTCCATGATAGCATGCCAAGTTTCATGAATTTCAAACAAGTTTTGGATTTACTAGAATTTAAAAACCAGGCATCTCAATGTTTCGCTGGCAATCAACAGTGCCCTGGTGTTTGAAATTCATTCCCATTTCTTGCATGGGACCTAAGCATGCACCCAAGGACACAGATTTGATTTTTCAACCAATTTATATGCACTAGAGCATGTGCAGGTAGCTCAAATTTGAATTATGCACATAAATGCATTGAAAACTCAGTTAACGCATAAAAATGTCCAAACAAACCCCGAAAAAACAACACTCCTGTTGTTCTATGTTGACACGAGAAAATTTTTGGAAGCAGCAAGAGGCAATGTATATCGTTTCGTCCCCAAAGATGGGACGTTCCCTACCAAAACCATCACGATTGCTGTGAGAAGCTCTGGTTCGTGAGAAGCATATACCCAAACCTGCCCCAAATGGGAAAAAAATTACCACGGCATCTTGATGCCGCTCAGTGATAGCATGCCAAGTTTCATGAATTACAGACGAGTTTTGGATTTACTAGAATTTTAAAATAAAGTTTCTCAACGTTTTGCCGGCAATCAATGGTGCCCTGGTGTTTGAAATTCATTTCCATTTCTTGCATGGGACCTAAGCATGCAACCAAGGACACAGATTTGATTTTCAACCAATTTATATGCACTGGAGCATGTGCATGTAGTTCAAATTTGAATTATGCACATAAATGCAATGCATAAAAATGTATAAACGAACCCCGAAAAAACACAAAAATTGACACGACACTCATGTTGTTCTATGTTGACACGAGAAAAAATTTGAAAGCAATAAGAGGCAATGGATATCATTTCGTCCCCAAATGTGGGGTGTTCCATACAGAAACCACCGGGCTTGTTGTGAGAAGCTCCGGTTTGTGAGAAGGATATCCCCAAACCTGTTATTCTATGTTGACACGAGAAAAAATTTGGAAGCAATAAAAGGCAGTGGATATCGTTTCGTCCCCAAAGGTGGGACGTTCCCTACCGAACCCATCATGCTTGTTGTGAGAAGCTCTGGTTTGTGAGAAGCATATACCCAAACCTGCCCCAAATGGGACAAAAAAATTACCACGGCATGTTGATGCCGTTCCATGATAGCATGCCAAGTTTCATGAATTTCAGACGAGTTTTGGATTACTAGAATTTAAAAACCAAGTATCTCAATGTTTTGGCCGAGTGATGGTGGCAGGGTGTTCGACATTCATTCCCATTTCTTGCATGGGTCCTAAGCAGGCAACCATGGACACAAATTTGAATTTTCAACTAATTTATATGCATTACATCATGTGACTATAGTTCACATTTTAATTATGCACATGAATGCATAGAAAATTCAGTTAATGTATAAAAACGTCCAAGTGATCCCCGAAAAATCCCAAAAATTGACACAACACTCCTGTTGTTCTATGTTGACACTAGGAAAAAAATTGAAATCGAGAAGAGGCAACGGATATCGTTTCGTCCAGAAAGGTGAAATGTTCCCTACCGAAACCATCACACTTGTTGTGAGAAGCTCTGGTTTATGAGAAGCTTATACCCAAACCTGCCCCAAATGGGACAAATATTTTACCACGACATGTTGATGCCACTACATGATAGCATGCCAAATTTCATGAATTTCGGACTAATTTTGGATTTACTAGAATTACAAAAGCAAGTACGTCGACGTTTGCCGAAGAGCCACGGTGCCGTGGTGTTCGAATTTCATCCCCATGCCTTGCGTGGGAGAGAAGCATAAACCCATGGACACATATATGATTTTACAACCCATGTTGGTGCACCGGAGCATGTGCATGTAGTTTAATTTTGAATTGTGCACCTGAAATGTCTAGAAAACCAATTTAATGTATAAAATGTTCAAACGAACCCTGAATAATTCCAATTCTTTTATGACATAGATATAGTTGCATGTTCACTCTAGATAAAAGGTCTACCAATTCAAACACCGCCCATTGCCGATGTGACCCCATTATCTAATTCAAATCAAGATGAAAAATCAAGTACATCGCACATAGTTTATTATCACCAACCGTGTGAGATGTAGCACAAAATATCCTGGAGCACCGTCGGTGTATAGTACGCCTATGGGTTACACGAGAAGGTGCGTCGGCTACAATCCACAGCGTGCGTCTCAAGCACACTAGCTCGCTACCCAGATATCATTTCACCGTTCAATCATCGCAGGTGAAAGATGGGCACGTGGACCCGCTTTCTGAGGGTAACTTCAGGGGCCCACTTCAGCGAGAGTGCGGCCGCAGCCACCATGTGCGTGCTAACAAGGTGCATGAGCATGGCCGCAATATGCGACCGGGTGGCCATGGCAGCCCAAACGGCCACTGTTGCTTGTCAGGTGGCGGCAGCAACATCTGGCTCGGGGATAACAACTGGCGAGAGTGGCACAGTAGTTGTCTGTTCTGCACAAATCGAACGAAGCTTCTCCGACAACGGTCGGCGACCCACGTCGAAGTCCTAGCAATCGCCGAGAGCGTTCGAGTAGCTGTCCGTTCCTCCGCCGCATACCTTGCAATGACGGAGCCTGTCTAAGCCTAGATCGCATCCGCCCACACCCTCTCGTGGCGGCCTTTTCCAAAGAGATGGCGGACGCGGATGGCGAGATGCTTGCCGAGTATGGTGCGATGGATGCCATGGAGCTCCTTCCCCAGGGGACCGTCGGGCACGAGCTGGACATGGAGGAGGCGGTGGAAATCGACGAGCACCATCCGTAGTAGTACTCTTTGTTTTGTTTAATTAAGAGCGTCGGTCTTTAATTTGTTAGAGTCATGTTTAGGTCAGCTAGCTCTATTTAATTGCTGAACTTGCTCGATTAAGAAGTGTGGGTGTGTTGTAGTGTCCTTTGTGTACCCAAATTATGCAATGACATGGATGACCACTGTAACCATGGAAATTCAAACCAAAATTTTTGATGTTCAAACAAATCACACATGGGTTAAGCTATCTGAATCGTTTTTGATGTTCACATATCATACACAGTTCTGAATAAGGGACCGTGTCTGATGACACTTTGCACGCTAGTTTTTTCGCTGAAGAGATTCCAAATTTTCGGCTTCCGCGGAAATATCTACCTCCCCGCCACTCCCCCTTATCAAAAGCCACATTCCCCTGTTTCCACCTTCCTTTCCAAGTTGAAACCTTCACTCCTTGCTTGCAGCGCTGCCTCCTCATTAGCGACCCTCCTTCACGTTGCTCGGCCTCGTCTATATAGGCAGGTAATCCACACCCGACCCCCATCCTCCTCCTCATTCCACATCCCACATGCCCCGATCGCTGGCGCGAGCGCGACACCTTCCACCCAAATAACCGACCCCTCCACCAAATAAGCGCCGCCCTAATCCATGGTGCATGTAGTATAGCCAGGATCTCAAGGAGCATTTGGCAGCGGAGAAGCAAATTGTGGCCGCACGCGCGGATGAGGTCGCGATGGTTGCCATTCGTGCCGACCCCCAGATCTTGGAGGAGCACCTTGCCATTTGCTAGCTACACCGGTTAAGCATGCTCGGTTTACCTATTGCATGTGCTGCTCCTGCCTTTCCTTCACAAATTCTAGTAAATTGTGCTATCTAATTTTACCATGCAATCTATTGCTCTAGTGTATATATTCTGCAGTGTGGTGCCCACTTATTAATTATTTTGTTAATTAGTTGTCGTCTTCAGTTAACAGTTTGGTTCAATTCTACAAATGTGATGTTCAATTCTTCAGGCTGCAATTTTGTATTGTCTTCCATGTGAGAAATAGATCAAATTTATCTTTACAAAATACATGAGAAACGAATACAATTGCTATATTTCCAAGTTGTCAAGCATGTTTGGTTTGTTATACATTGTGCAATGTGGTGCTCAGTTAACGTGTGGTTCATTTGTGTTGTGGTGCTTAGTTAACTATTTGGTTCAACTCTGCAACGCGATGTTCAATAGTTGTGGGTGCATTCTGTTATTGTATACCATGTGAGGAATAAATTTAATTTCGTTGTAGTAAATACATGAGAAACAAATACAATTGCTATAATTGGTTGTAGTTAACTGTTTGGTTAACTGTCTGATCTTCTATTAGGAGTATGTTATATTGTGCAATGTGGTGCTCAGTTAATGTTTGGTTCATTTGTTGTGGTGTTTAGTTAACTGCTTGGTTCAGTTCTGCAATGCGATGCCAATTGTCGTGGGTATAATTTTGTATTGTTGTGCATGTGAGGAATAAATCGAATTTGGCTGCACTTAATACATGAGAAACATATAGAAGTGCTATATTTCCTAGTTCTTAATCATGTTTGGTTTGGATAAATGGGTTTTCCATGTGGCTTGAATTAATCTGATGAATCTGCAATGTGCTTATTTTTCATCAACATTTTTTACTGATAGCATGTGAACCCTTACTTAACCTGATGACTAACTCCCTTATATGTGTTGTAGGGAAACAATGGGAAGCACCGATGTTTACAATCGAGGTTAGTACGTGCATGGTCTGTTGTCTAATAGCACATTATTGTGCAATTGTAGGAACCATTCTAATATTTTGGTTTTTAACAATTTGGTCTTGCAGATGTAGGTCCTGCTATCAGAGGTTTTGACCCACTGTTAGACCCTTTTTACATATGGGGAAATGAGTTGTCCATGAATATCAATCAAATCAAGAAGCTCATAAAGATTGTTAGGATAAAGAAACTAGCGACAAAAAACAACAAGATCTTTGTCTGCACAATGAAGAAGACATCAGTTCACTACAAGATGGTACTAACTATTATACCTTGCCTTTTTTATTCCTTTGGCCCATTTCCAATATAGAGAAGATATTTATGCACATCCTTGTTTTCAGGCCTTTCCAAAGCAGTTCACTGATGATTACCTCTCAAACCACCTCTATGGTCAGGAGGCGTGGAAGGTTTTCATACAACACCCACGGTTCAATATTGAAGTGTTCCTGAAGAGGACGAAGGACGGATGGTTAATCATCCATAGGCACTGGCCTAAAATTGCAAAGACCTTCAACAAGAATGAAGGCTCAATATTCGCCTTCCACTTGAGCAGTTTTCCAAATGTGATGCATCTGTCTATCTACCGTCTATGATGCTAATTTTGAAAGGTTCTACATGTTGCATGTGAAACTTGGTGCTAGTGCAGTTGTGTAATGGGGTAGCTGAGTGCTAAAGCTATATCATGTTGTACTATGATGTATTTCAATTATGAAATTCTACTTCCTTGATATGGAAATGAAATATATTATGTGCTTAATATGAATGCCAATTAGATTAATAAATGGATTATTAATAATAGGGCAATTAGCTTGCTAATGGCGAATTAGCCTGCTAATTTGGTTTTCCCATTGCAAGCGATTATTGAAAAAATACCATGGGCGATGACCTCAGGCAACGCACATAGTTTCTAGGAATAAACTATGTTGGATCAATGAACAATCACACACGACTTAATATTGAAAATTGTTTGTGTTAGGCACCTTGCACAAACGTTTACCACATAAAAACTGTGTGTGATGGACAACCTTTGCCACATAGTTTCTTCTACGGACCGTGTGTGATACATTCAATAACGCAAATGATTTAACTGGAAAATTTGTGTGTGATGTACCTGTGAACGGAAACGTTTTCCTTGGAGCGACAGTGTGGGATGTACATACGAACGGAAACGTTTAGCGGGGACTGACTGTGTGTGGTGTACTTGCAACCAGAAACAATTTCGCGTGTATAATTGTTTTTTAGCTCTACTATACGTATTTCCGTATTTGAGCGCTCGCCGGTCACACACGACCACATTTTGCCGAGCGTGTGTGCCAGGAGGGCATATCCCCGATGGTTTCTGGGTTGTGTGGGAAGGACCCCCCTATCGCCCACACTCACTAGGCGACGGTTCCAAATGCCATTTGTATAGCATCGAGTAGGTGACTATAACTTGCAAGATCTGAAATCATGGCACCCGGGCCCAAAGTGACAAGCATTAAGCATGGCAAAGTCATAGAAATATCAGTCTCAGAACATAGCAGATACTAGGGATCAAGCCCTAACAAAACTAACTATATTACATGATGAATATCACCCAACTCCTCACCGACAAGTGAACCTACGAAGGAATTACTCACTCACGGTGAGGAGTATCATGGAATTGGCAATGGATAAGGGTTGGTGATGACGAAGAACGAAGATCCCCTCTCCGGAGCCCCAAACGGACACCAAATCTGTTCTGCTGAAAACAGCGTCAGTCCGGGGTTAGTTTCATTGAAATCATGCAAATTAGAGTCCAAAACAAGAGGAAAAGTGTTAGGAAAGGTAGATACATTGGAGAGGCATCAGCATGGAACAATCAAAAATTATAGATACATTTGAGACGTATCAAGAATCCCCAAGCTTAATTCCTTCTCGTCCTCGAGTAGGTAAACGATAAAAACAGAATTTTTGATGTGGAATGCTACCTAACATATTTATCCATGTAATTTTCTTTATTGTGGCGTGAATATTAGATGCATAATATTCAAAACAAAAGTTTAATATTGACATAAGGACAATAATACTACAAGTATACTAACAAAGCACTCATGTCTTCTCAAAATAACATGGCAAAGAAAGTTATCCATACAAAATCATATAGTTTGGCTATGCTCCATCTTCATCACACAAAGTATTAAATCATGCCCAACCCCCATGACAAGCCAAGCAGTTGTTTCATACTTTTGATGTTCTCAAACGTTTTCAACTTTCATGCAATACATGAGCGTGAGCCATGGATATAGCACTATAGGTGGAATAGAATATGGTAGTTTTGGAGAAGACAAAAAGAAGGAGATAGTCTCACATCAACTAGGCATATCAACAGGCTATGGAGATGCCCATCATAGATATCAATTTGAGTGAGTAGGGATTGCCATGCATCGGATGCACTGGAGCTATAAGTGTATGAAAGCTCAAAAAGAAACTAAGTGGGTGTGCATCCAACTTGCTTGCTCATGAAGTCCTACGGAAATTTGAGGAAGCCCATCATTAGAATATAAAACCAAGTTCTATAATGAAAATTTCCCACTAGTATACGAAAGTGACAAAATAGGAGACTCTCTATCATGAAGATCATGGCGCTACTTTGAAGCACAAATGTGGAAAAAGGATAGCAGCATTGCCCCTTCTCTCTTTTTCTCGTTTTTTGGTGGGCTTCTTTGGCCTCTTTTATTTTTTTGTGGGCTTCTTTAGCCTCTTTTATTTTTTTGTAAAGTCCGGAGACTCATCCCAACTTGTGAGGGAATCATAGCTTCCATCATCCTTTCCTCACATGGGACAATGCTCTAATAATGATGATCATCACACATTTATTTAGTTACAACTCAAGAATTACAACTCAATACTAGAACAAATATATGACTCTAAATGAATGGCTCCGGTAGTATACCGGGATGTGCAATGACTCAAGAGTGACATGTATAAAAATATGAATGGTGGCTTTGCCACAAATACGATGTCAACTACATAATCATGCAAAGCAATATGACAATGATGAAGCATGTCATAATAAACGGAATGGTGGAAGTTGCATGGCAATATATCTCGGAATGGCTATGGAAATGCCATAATAGGTAGGTATGGTGGCTGTTTTGAGGAAGGAAAACGGTCAGTTTAATGCACCGATGAAAGTTGCGCGGTACTAGAGAGGCTAGCAATGGTGGAAGGGGAGAGTTCGTACAATCCAGGGACTCAACATTACTCATAAGAACTCACATACTTATTGCAAAAATTTATTAGTTATCGAAACAAAGTAATAGGCGCATGCTCCTAGGGGATAGATTTGTAGGAAAAGACCATCGCTCGTCCCTGACCGCCACTCATAAGGAAGACAATCACTAAATAAATCATGCTCCGACTTCATCACATAACGGTTCACCATACGTGCATTCTACGAGAATCACAAACTTTAACACAAGTATTTCTACCAATCCACAATTACTCACTAGCGTGACTCTAATATTACCATCTTTGTATCTCAAAACAATCATAATTAAGGAATCAAACTTCTCATAATATTCAATGCACTTTATATGAAAGTTTTTATTATATCCCTCTTGGATGCTGATCATATTAGGAATAAATTCATAACCAAAGCAAATTAGCATGCTGTTTAGAGAGACTCTCAAAATAATATAAGTGAAGCAAGAGAGTTCAATAATTTCTATCAAATTAAGTCACCGCCGTGCTCTAAAAACATATAAGTGAAGCACTAGAGAAAAATTACCTAGCTTAAAAGATATAAGTGAAGCACATAGAGTATTCTAATAAATCATGATTCATGCGTGTCCCTCTCAAAAGGTGTGTACAGCAAGGATGATTATGGCAAATTAAAAAGCAAATACTCATATCATACAAGACGCTCCAAGCAAAACACATATCATGTGGTCAATAAAAATGTAGCCTCAAGTAAATTTACGGTTAGGAGAAGACGAAAGAGGGGATGCCTTCCAGGGCATCCCCAAGCTTAGGCTCTTGCCACTCCTTATTCCATAGTCCACCAAAACATGAAAACATCACAACAGAAAACTCAACATAAAACCCATGAGATCCGTTAGTATAAGAAAATGAATCACCACTTTTGGTACTGTTGTGAACTCATTCTTTATTTATATTGGTGTAATATCTACTGTATTCCAACTTATCCATGGTTCATACCCCCAGATACTACCCATATATTCATCAAAATAAGCAAACAACACATAGAAAATAGAATTTGTCAAAAAACAGAACTGTTGGGGATATTACTACTGGACATAAACCGGCCAGGAGTAGCCGGATTAACTCCAAGAAGACCAGAAGCCCATGAAGACATAAGGATGGTGGCACTTTACGAAGGCCCGAGGCCCAAAGGTGAATTAAGGCACGTAGATGTAAACCGACTTCCTCATGTAACTTGTATTGTAAGATAGGAAGGATAGAGACCGAGCCGGACACGCTTATGGTCCGGCCTCGGGACTCTGTAACCGGCGGGCGTTAACCTATGTATATAGAGGGACGACCCGGCAGCGGTTCAGGAACAACAGACAACAACTCGAGAACCAGGCAAAGCGGATTCGCTCCCTGGTCATCGAAACCCTAGCAATACCAACACAACTAGACGTAGGCTCTTACCTTCATCGAAGGGGCCGAACTAGTATAAACATCCTCGTGTCCCTTGTCCATTTTAACCCCTTTAAGCTAACCCGTAGCGATGGCTCCACGACTAAGTCCTTTCACGAGGACATCTGCCGTGACAAACGCACGACAGTTGGCGCCCACTGTGGGGCTATTGCACGATGGTTTCGAGTTCTTGAAGGGCAGCTTCGAAGGACTCAAGGGATACGTTGTGGGCCGGATGATGAAGAGTCGTCGTGGCAAGCTCTACATCGACGACGCAGGATGGGGTCCCGAGGCCGGTTCAGTTGAATACGGGTACCGGGTCCCCTTTGGCGGAATTCACGTCTTCATCGGCAAGATTGGCGAACCGGGCCCTGAGCCGGACACCTGCACCGACATCATCGAGACGGCTCAGCGTGCAAGCCCTACCCCGGTTCAGCCCACACCAAGGCATGTTTTCGTAGGTGTCATCCATGGAGCGGAACATGAGGATGGACCGGCATCTGATGGGGAAGTCGTTGCCGTTCTGATGACGAGTCTTCAACCGGAGAAACTGGATCGCTGTATCAGCTGCAGGACGGCCGGATTAGTGGGAGTTCCGATGGCAACAGTATTCCGGACCCCCTCGATCTGCCAAACCGGGTCACGGTCTTCATGGCCGGTACACAACCAGCGCAGCACACTTCTACCGCCACGACAATGTTCTCTGATTCAGCAACAGCAACACCAGCAGGAGCAGGGGGCTCTGCGCTGCTTCCCGCTCAGGTTTTGTCTGATTTGTTCGATGCTTTGGCAACATTGATGGCCGCGGAGGTGGACGCGGCAGCCCGAGATCAGCATGATGCGGAGATCGCAAAGGTGAAAGATCAGATAACTCAGGATAAAGCGGACCTAGCAGCAGAGAACGCCAGGACGGCTACAGAACGGGCCGAGTTGGAAGCTCAGGCCTACCGGCTTAGGTTGGACCAGAATGCCTCAGATGAGGTCATGAGAAGGAGATACCGGTCGCACCTCCCGCCGGGTTATGAGCCAAGAAATCTCTTCAACACGCCAGGAGCCGGAACCGGTAACCATCCAGTGGTAAACCGAACGGAGGTGCCGGAAACAGGAGCACCGGTTCAGTCACACACGATGAACTCGCCTTGTCAGAACAACGTTGTGCCGCAGTATGTTCCGACGCCCCCGGGGCATTACTCCAACCCGTTGGATAACATTGTGGCCGCCGCTTCACGATTGGCAGCCCTCCCAACTAACGGCCAGTCACCAGTGGCGATTGAGACACGACGGGCCAGAGAGCTCCTTCAAACAACTTTAAACCAGCAGCAGGCTTATTCGCATAGTCGCGAGAGGATTCATTCCACCCCCCGTACGAGTCGGAGGTACAGCAGGCACATTGAGGATGAACCGGCCATATCAAGTAGTGCACGTCACCATAACTCGCCGCGGGGACACAACCCAACAGGTGGTGGCGTTAATGCGCAGGATGTGGTGGATCATGGTCGAGCACGTCGAGAAGCCGAGTTGACAGCCCTGCACGCTGCTCGTCAACCTACTCCGGTTCGCCCTACCACCTCAGTGGAGCCTGGCGTGGTCTCCAGTTCTTTAGGGGTGCCGTGTCTTACTCCCGCTTTGCGGAATGTGCGACTGCCCAAGGATTTTAAGGGCCCTCGTAAGGTGCCCAATTACACCGCCGATTTACAACCAGAGTCATGGGTGGAGAGTTATGAGATGGCAACGGAGATGCTGGACGTGGATGAAGCGGTGTGTGCTAAATACTTCGCCATGATGTTGGAGGGGACAGCTCGAACTTGGTTAAAGTGCTTACCAGCTAACTCTCTCGGGTCATGGGCTGAGTTAAAACACCGGTTTATCCAGAATTTCAAAGATACATGTAAGTAGCCCATATCAATTGTGGACCTAGCCGCTTGTGTTCAAGAGGAGGGGGAGTCTACGACACATTGGGTAAAGTGAGTTTCAGCTATTTTGCATTCATCAGACCGCATTAATGCAGATACAGCAGTTTTGACGTTGGAGGGCAACTGCCGGTTTATGCCATTAAAATTGAAGCTAGGGAGGCTCAAGCGTCACTGCAATGACATGCCAACCCTTATGGATGCTTTGGTGAAATACGCCGATTCAGATAGTACCAAAGACCCTGAATCCGAGGATGACAAACCGGGGAAAGGGAAAAAGAACGGCAATACCAAGGGGCAGCAGCACAATCCGGCAGGTCATGGGAATAATGGCAAGCGCAAGGCGGACAATAGTTTGGACTTTGTGGCTAACACCAACGCTCAAGACAACGGTCAGCGTCGTAAGGGTAAACAACCTTAGAGGGGCGGAGGGTCAGGCCCCAATCTGGAGCGCATGTTAAATCGGCCTCGTCCAAAGCACGGATCAAAGGAAAGGCCAGCTTCACATCTTTGGAAGGATTGTTTCATTATGCCGGATTTTAAGAATTCCAATATGTTTCAATATGACAACGGCCCACCCGGCGGTTCAGGGGGCGGTTTTCATGGGACGGGTTACGGAGGTGGCAACTCCGGTTCAGGATTCCAGGGCAATCAAATCGGACATGGCCATCAAGGGAACCAGGGCAATCAAGGAGGTTATAACCATCAGGGGAATCAGCGGCAGCAGCAGTCGGGTTATCAGAGCAATCCGAAGCAGTTGAATAGTGGGCAGTATCATGTCTTTACCACTAGCTTGTGTAAACACGATCAGAAGCTTCACAAGAGGGCAGTAAACTCTGTTGAACCGGCGGTGCCTCTGTATCTGCGCTGGTCTGAGCAGCCCATTTTATGGAGTAGAGAGGATCACCCACCCCGGATTGATAATCCGGGTCATCTGGCTTTAGTGGTGGCACCTCAGGTTGGGGGTATAAGTTCACCAAGGTGCTTATGGATGGGGGAAGCAGTATCAATATTCTTTACTATGATACCTTCCGCCGTATGGGGAAATAAGAATCTTAAACCGTCGAACACCATTTTCCATGGTGTGGTGCCAGGTAAGTCTGCGTATCCAGTGGGAAAGATAGCCCTAGAGGTGGCCTTTGGAGATGATCATGATTCAAGGTCAGAAACATTGACTTTTGAGGTGGTGAAAATCAAGAGTCAGTATCACGCCCTGTTTGGGCGACCGGCTTATGCCAAGTTCATGGCGAGGCCGTGTTATGTTTATCTGCGGCTTAAGATGCCAGTTCATAAGGGGACCATCATAGTACATGGGAGCAGGAAGATTGCTTTGGAATGTGAGGAAGGTGATGCGGCTTATGCTGAGTCGGTTTGTGCCACAAAAGAGCTGAAGTTTTATAAAGACAAGGTTGATCCGACAGACATGACTTCTTTGAAAAAGCCAACTACAGAGCACGATCCGGTGTTGAAGTTTAAATTGGCCACAGACACTAAGATGGTTGATTTTGTTCCTGGTGATTCATCCAAGCAGTTCAGCATCAGTGCTAATCTGGATCCCAAATAGGGAAGCGCGCTCATCGAGTTCATCCGTGAGAACTGGGACATCTTTGCATGGAAGCCTTCTGACATGCCAGGTGTACCGAGGGAACTCGCTGAGCACACACTTAATATAGATCCTAAGTTTAAACCGGTCAGGCAGTTTCTCCACCGCTTCAACGAACAAAGGCGTAAGGCTATTGGTGAGGAGGTAGCTCGACTATTGGCTACAGGGTTTATCATGGAGGTTTTTCACCCAGAATGGTTAGCTAATCCGGTGCTGGTTCTTAAGAAAAATGTCACTTGGCGTATGTGTGTGGACTACATAGATTTGAACAAAGCTTGTCCAGCACATCCCTTTGCCCTCCCTCGCATTGATCAGATTGTTGATGCTACGGCGGGTTGTGACCGTTTGTGTTTTCTGGATGCTTACTCTAGTTATCATCAGATCAAAATGGCAGTTAAGGACCAGGAGAAGACAGCTTTTATAACTCCATGCCCTTTGGGCTCAAGAGTGCCCAGGAGACTTATCAGCGTTGTGTTCAGAATTGTCTTCATAAATAGATTGGGCGCAATGTTCATGCATATGTGGATGATATTGTGGTGAAGTCCAGGAAGGAGGAAACATTGATAGATGACTTGAGGGAGACTTTTGACAACCTCCGGGTTTATAAGATGATGCTTAATCCGGACAAATGTGTCTTTGGTGTTCCAGCAGGCAAGCTCCTGGGTTTTCTGTTGTCAAACAGGGGCATTGAGGCTAATCCGGAAAAAAATTCAGCAATCATGTCCCTGGCTAAACCGGCGTGTATGAATGACGTTCAATGTTTAGCCGGCCGGATTGCGGCTTTGAGACAGTTTATCAGTCATCTCGGGGAGAAAGCTATCCCTTTATATCAGATGCTAAAGAAAACGTATGACTTTGTCAGGAGTGATGCAGCTGATAAATCGTTTGAGGATTTGAAGAGGCAGTTAGCTGAACCGCCTGTCCTTGTGGCTCCGGTCGATAAAGAGCCTTTACTGCTATATGTGGCTGCTAATGCCCGGGCTGTTAGTGTGGCTATTGTTGTGGAGCGCAAGGAGGCTAGAAAGGAGTATCCGGTTCAACGGCCGGTTTATTATATCAGTGAGGTGCTTATCGAATCAAAGCAGAGGTATCCGCATTGGCAGAAGCTGGTGTATGGGGTGTTTATGGCAAGACGGAAGCTCAAGCATTATTTTCAGGGTCATCCTATCACAGTGGTGAGTTCAGCCCCTCTAGGAGATATCATTCAAAACAGAGAAGCAACTGGCCGGATTGCCAAGTGGGCTATTGAGCTTGAACCTCACGGGCTCAAGTATACACCTCGCACAGCAATCAAATCTCAATCACTCGCGGACTTCATCAATGATTGGACAGAGTTGCAGGCACCGGAGGAAAAGCCAGATAACACTTATTGTACTATTCACTTTGATGGGTGCAGGCAATTGGAGGGCTCGGGGGTTGGAGTCATATTAACTTCCCCACGAGGTGACAAGTTTTGTTATGTTCTTCGCTTAATGTTCCCTTGTACTAACAATGTAGCTGAGTATGAGGCCTTACTCCATGGTCTTTGGATGGCTAAGGAGATGAACTTAAGCCGGGTTAAGTGCTTCGGTGACTCGGACCTAGTGGCTCAACAGGTATCTAGCACTTGGGACTCTAAGGACCCACTCATGGCTGCATATCGACGAGAGGTGGACATAGTGGCTGGTCATTTCAAAGGTTATCAAGTTGACCATATAGACCGGCGAAAGAATGAAGCGGCGGACGCTTTAAGTCGCCTAGGCTCTCAGCGTAAACCGGTGCCACCTAATGTCTTCCTCGACGTACTGTATAATCCATCGGTCAAGATACCCACAGAGGAGGAGTTGGCTATTCCTGACCCGGAGGCCCAATTGGTGGCAGCTTTGCATGTTATACCGGATTGGACAGTCCCGTACTTGGCTTACATGAACCGGGGCGAGTTACCGGAGGATGAAACCTTGGCCCGGCAGATAATCCGGCGATCCAAGTCAATGACCATTATCAATGGGGAGTTACATCATTACAGCGTTACAGGAGCAATTCAGCGTTGTGTGTCTCCTCAAGAGGGTTGTGATATTTTACGAGAAATCCAGGAAGGAGATTGTGGTCATCACGCCGGTTCAAAATCCTTGGTGGCTAAGGCTTTTCGTCACGGCTTCTATTGGTTGACAGCTCATGCTGATGCTGAGGATTTAGTCAAATAGTGTGACGGTTGTCAAAAATTTGCACGCCGCGCTCATGTTCCGGCTCAGGAGTTGAGAATGATTCCAATCACTTGGCCATTTGCAACTTGGGGCTCGATATGGTTGGACCCTTTAAGAGATCCAAGGACAAAAAGACCCACCTGTTGGTGGCGGTTGACAAGTTTACCAAGTGGGTAGAGGCAGAGCCAGTCAGTAAGTGTGATGCAGCCACGACGGTTCAATTCATCAAGAAGGTGATCTTCCGGTTTGGCTTTCCACAGAGCATTATCACGAACAATGGTACTAATCTGTCTAAGGGTGAGATGGAGGAATTTTGTCAATGTGAGCATATTCGGCTTGATATAGCGTCAGTGGCTCACCCCCAGTCTAATGGTCAAGCTGAGAGGGCAAATCAAGAAATTTTGAGAGGTATCAAACCCCGGCTTATGGTTCCTTTAAAGCAGACACCGGGTTGTTGGGTGGAGGAGTCACCTTCTGTGTTATGGAGTATCAACACCACACCAAACAGATCGACAGGTTATACACCTTTCTTCATGGTTTATGGAGTAGAGGCAGTTCTTCCTAGTGACATCCGTCATGACTCGCCCCATGTGGCGGCTTACTTTGAAGCTGACAATGAGAGGCACGCCAGGACTCACTAGACCTGTTAGATGAGGAGTGTGATCTCGCAGCGGCACATTCGGTGATTTATCAACAAGATCTCCGGCGTTATCACAGCCGCCGGGTTAAAACCAGAACTTTTCGAGAGGGTGATCTGGTGCTCCGGCTCATCCAAGATCAAGCTGATATGCACAAGTTATCCCCACCTTGGGAAGGACCTTTTGTGGTCAGCAAAAACCTACACAACAGGTCATACTACCTTATCGATGTTCGAGAGCACAAAGACTCAAGCAAATCAGAGGAGGAGACCAAGCGGCCGTGGAATGTAGCCCTTCTTCCGCCTTACTATACTTGAGCCACAGGCTCTTCTTATGTATATACTTGTGACAATGTATATATTATATAATAAACTGGAGCCTCAGCTAAAGCGGGGTCTCTGTTCTTTTTTACATCATGTGTGGTTCCACAGGGGCTTCTACTGACAAAGCGGAGTTTTATTAACCCGGCCCATAAGGCCACACAGATACAAAGGAAGTCATAGGGGGCTTGGTTGTCTTCACACCATAGCTACACCTCTTGATCGGTCTAAAACCAAAAGAGGGATATCACTAGGGGGCTTGGTTTTTTTCACACCATAGCTACACCTCTTGATAGGCTTAAAGCCAAAAGGAAATGATGTGGAACCAACAAGAGTCTGTTGCATCAAGCACAACTCAAACATAGGTAACCACTGAGCACAACTCAAATATTACCTGGGGGCTCCTTGCTTCTCAAAGAACAACGAGCTTGCACCCTTGTAATAGGCTATCAAGCCAGGCTTGGAAGCTAGGTGTATTCACCTAAAACCCCGGGTTATCCTGCCTCTTTAAGTAAGCCACTCCGTCCAGGTAAACCTGGTATGACCAATCGAATGTTTGACAAGTCAATCTCACAAACCCTGAACTTGTAAAAGTTAAAATGGTGATTGGTTAAAGATTGAGGTCCATCTTAAAAGGCTTTGCTAAATGGTATAACTCAGCGGCCTGGCAGCCCATGAAAAGCCTCAATTTAGGGCCTGGCAGCCCATGAAATGCCTTGCATATTTCTTTTGTCTTTGCTATTTTTATAATCTTTTAATAAGGGATTTATGAATATTTTCTGATAAACCGGTGTTTAGTACAACCCGGCGTGACTTTCAATGCTTAGTTGTCAGTACATGATCAGTTTTAAACTGGTAGTACATTGCTCCGGTCTGGTTTTGACTAGATGTCACCAACATTATACGAACAAATCAGCGGCTATTATAGCCCGGATTGGTTTTTATATGAACCGGCAAGAGGGCAAGGAGTCATCAACACTCCGGATTGGTGTTTTTCACCCTTATTATACAAACAGTTGGTTAGCCAACGAGGTATGTGACAGGTATCATCTATTTTTACAAATCTTGGTTGTCCATCCAAGTTATGTATATATTTTTTGGGCATCATGACCCATCCAGTGGTAAACCACTAGGACACTTTCAAGTTCTTATATGCAGGAACACAACTCATAATGGACTATGCATAAATAGATCCCAAAGGCAGAACACATTTTCAGGTATCAAGCAAAACAAACATGCTCGATGGCATGGCAGATAAAGGTGTTCATGCCATCCTATTACAAGGCGCTTTAAACAGCCCAAAGTGAATAATTGTTTTCAAAGAGTGGAAGACTGCAACTGGTAAACCGGCCACCGATTTAGGATTCCTCATCGAGACAGCTTGACGATTGAGGGTCATCTTGCACGGTCACATTCTCTTCATCCCTCCCCAGACGCTGGAAATCAACCGTTGACCAATCGATTCCGGTTAAAGCTTGAAAAACGGCCTCTTCATGGATAAGATTGGAGGGGTCAATGTCAGGAGCGTAAGTATGCTTACGGATTGGTGGCACAAGATCTTCAACATTATGGATCAACACGGGCTATCTTTTTCCCTCAGCATCATAAACCGGTTGAAAATGAGATAGATCGGTATCCTCCGCCAGTTTGCTTGCTATCGGCCGCATCTCCTTTGTCAGCCTTCGGAGATCGTCGTTATTGAAGTCTGAGCCGTCTTCTTTCACACCAGGATAGCCTTTGATGATATCTGCCGGTTCAAGATCCGGAATCCACGCCTTGGCCCGGATTAGCGCGGTCAGTGCTCCTGATCTTGCGGCTGCTCTCTTCAGTTCGTTGATCCGGGCAGGTAGCATGGCCAGCTTTTCAATAGTTTCATTTACCAGCGATGGCGGAGGCTTGTTATAAGCTGTAGTGCAAATGGCTCGTTGGGATCCAGAGAACAGCTGTTCTATCAACGTGTAGGCCGCTTTAAGCTTCATCCGCATGTCAGAGCCCAGATGAGCAATGTGGGTCCCTGTCATGGTTAAGCATCAGTAAACCAGTCATTAATAAGATCTTATGAATTAGACAAACTGCACGAGAGGGTACTTACCAAACACAGGGGAAGTCATGGCGTTAATCTGCCGCTTTAAGCCGGTCAGTTCTTCAACCACCGGCTTCAGGGATGCCTCTGCATCCTCGGCCTTTTTTGTTAAACTGGCCTTTTCCGTCTCCCAGTCTGCACGCTCTTTGTTAAAGGATTCTTTCAGCTTCTCCATACCTACTAAGGCATTGGTCAGCTCTTCTTTGGCTTTGGAAGCCTCTGCTTGCTGAGATTTACATTCTCTTGAAGATCCACGGTTTGAGCATCCTTTTTACTCAGCTCAGCCTACAAAGGTGCGATATATCATCAAAACAGGTTATGAAGTACCAAGCGTATAACAAGTTATGCACTTTGTACTTGGGGGCTAATGCCTATTTGCTCTATCATCAACATAGTTTTCACAAGTCTCAAGTACAATGCAAGCATTATCCTTAGCACTTGGGGCTAATGTACATCTGTTCAAAGTTGACGCATTGATTCAAGACCTGGTTTACTTTGGAAAGATAAACCGTCCCTTGGGGGCTACCCCGATGAAAACTACAGGAATACAATGTTAACGTACCGATTTGTTTCCAAAGATCATTTCACATATGAAGGATCAGCATGCAAGGGTTGAGATATTACAAAGTCCCGATTTATGATTGTTATCATAAACCGGCCCTTGGGGGCTACTTGAGTTGATATTGACAAAATTGGATTTATGAAAAAGGGAAGTGATGAAAATACCTCATAGTGCTCCTTCATCAGGTTCAATAAACCGACTTCATAATCACGGTTTGAGTACAGACGGTTTAGGAAACCAGAGTGGAGCTCTTGAGCACTAAGATGGGCATAGCTGGATAAATCAGTGCTCCATTTGCCTTTCTCCATAGCGGCACGCTCTTCCTTGGCACTATGTTTTGCCAAAATTACAGGATTGCCAGGAGAAGTGTGACCAATACCAGTAATGATAACCTCGCCTTCTTTGTCTCCAGCAGCCTTTTCTGGAGTTGATGGAGTGTCAGTGGTTCTCATCGGACTAGAAGGTCTGTCATCAGTCCGGATTGGATTGGATGGTTCATCATCTGGCACAGCAATATCAACTTCTGCTTGTTCATCAATATTGTGATCTTGAGGGGGTGGTTCATCAAAGGTGGCTTCAGCACTTGGACCCTCTGGTTCAGCAGTCTGCTCCGGTTCAATAACCACCTGGTCTTCGGGCGGATTAGTCACCTAAGCCTTTTTACTGGGTCTAGCTTTGGCTCTAAAAAGAAAAAGATGCAACGGTTAGCATAGCGGATAAAGTACGAAACATCAAAGGAAGGGGTGAAATACTTACCCAGCTACGGTCTTGAGAGGAGGGAGTTGGGTCGCTGTTGACCCGCCACGGGATGAAGGAGGTGTCACCTGATAATTCAAATCGGACAGATTAAGAGGATGTCAGAAATAGCCTGCCTTGGGATAAGAAGTGTCAGAAGCAGGTGAGACCTCAGATCGGCGTTTCCGAACCGGGGTGTCCGGTAAACCGGTCGAAGTAACCTTTTGGCCGCTGTGTCGGGTTATGCGGCGAGCCTCATGCTGCTTCTTCTTCAAAATAAATGTTGGATCCAAGTGATCAAGAGGATGTGAAAAGCTTACTTTCTGGATCGCTTGACGGATTTTTTGTGTTGGCAGAGAGTCTGAACCGGAGGAAAGGATAATTACCTCTACATCGTCAGCTTGGCTGCCCTCCATGTCCTCCTGATAAGTATCACTGTTAATGAGATGCATGAAAAGGGAACCAAGTGAATCAAGTTCTACCTCAACTTCCGGTTCATCCGGGTCGTCATCCAGTTCCATGCTGATGCGTTCAGCTGCCTTCCGCTTGGAGGTTTTCTTGACGGCTTTTGTTTTAGGACGAGAAGGCTTTGCTGCTTTTTCTTGAGGTTTCTTCTTCCAGAACGGATCATCACCCTGTTTATAAACAATCAGAAGGGTACTCACAGGTTGCACAGTCTAAAAGATATCAAGTGTAAAGCGGAAGGACAGTACTTACAGCAGGCGGTTTGTTTTTTGTGTAAAAGGGGTCTAAGCCGGTTTGGCGGCAGACAGCTTCCGATTCGTTCAATATCTTCTTGACAGCCTCAGTGACTTCTTCGTCGGTTAGCTAAATGTTGATGTGACGTTGGGAGTCTTCTACTTCACAAGTATACTCGCACATTAAGCCCGAGCGGCGACTTAATGGCAAGATGCTCCACGATATCCAACAATAGACAAAGTCTACACCTGTTAAACCGTTGGCCAAGAAGGCTCTCAGCTTGGCGAGTTGAGGTGCATATGGGGCCCGTTCCTGGGCACTTAGGCATGGTGGAAGCGGATGAGTATTGGAAAGCCGATGGGAACGGTAACCCGGCAGAGGATTCTCGTCTTCAGGGGAGGTGTCTTTACAGTAGAACCAAGTTTGATTCCACTCTTTGGGGTGACTGTGCAGCTTGGCATGAGGAAATTCAACCTCTTTTTTTTGAATGGAGACGCCACCGAGTTCAGTATTGGGCCCGTCTACAAATTCAGTGCGCCGGTTCAGATGGAAGAAATCCCGGAACAGCTCCACAGTTGGCTCTTCTTGTAGGTACACTTCACAGAACACTTGAAAGTTGCATATATTGGATACCAAGTTGGGTCCAATATCTTGAGGATGGAGTTGAAAGCTGGCAAGCACATCCCGGAAAAACATTGACCTGGGCGGTTTGAAGCCACGGCCTATGTGATCAACAAACACCACTACTTCCCCTTGCTTAGGGGTGGGAGGATTTTCCGGCCCAGGAACTCGCCAACGGATCTCGTTCTTCTTTGGTAAGGTGCCGATTTTAACCTACCATTCAGTTGCTCCTCGGTAACCTGAGAGGAAGCCCAGTTGCAGGAATAAAACTGCTTGGCCATTGCAAGTGAAAAGCTGAAAAGAAATACTAGTTTACGATTCATTCATGGTAGTGTATAAGGTGCAACGGGATAAAGAAATCCAAGTATGTAAATTTCGTAAACCGGAGGATGATACAATGATGAATGCCAAAGCGATAAACGGAACAAAGATATACACATACTGCTAAACTAGAGTATGGTAACGGGATAAAGGGATTGCCGGTTTACAAGGGAACTAATGGTATGTGATAGATTGTTTTCTACAAAGGTAAACCGCCTATGTAATGAAGAGGATACAGATCTAAGGTAGGAATGACTAAGTAAGGTAAAACAGGTTTCACAAGATTCCATAGAAATTTTGGATCTACTGTAAGACAGGCAAATCAAAAAGATTTAGACCTAAAAAGGTTGATCCCAAAGCAGTTCACAAAGGTCCAGATCAGTTTTTATGCACATAAGGGTTTTTTGTGATAGCAAAGGATAAGGAATACATCAAGCTTGAGAGTTTTTCCATGGACTATGGAGGAACAGGGAAGAACAGTGCCGGAGCTTCGATGAACTCCGATGAACAATGAAACCCTAGATAGATCTATAGAGGAGGAAAGGGAAAGACTTACAGCGGCTGTGGCAGCAGCGGAGGTACGCCACGGCTCTCTGGTGCAACCAGGTTGATGCAACGGCCAATGGAGAGGCGGAAGCGAAGCTCGGCGACAACGGCGGCGCTCGGGTCCGGAGGCATCGCGAGGAGGAAGAAGAAGCGAAGAGACGGAGGGGAAAAAAGGAAATGACCCGTGGCCCTATTTATGGTAAAGGGGGAGGTAACAGGCACGAGAATCAAGGGGTCGGAATGTTGGATACCTAACAGGAGTGGTCGCCTTGATTGTTAGAGGCTCATTAACTGAAGGTGAGATGTACCATTTTTTAATAACAAGATGACGTCATGGCGATTTAACATGATCCGGGAGTATGACGTCACGGCGGTTTACAAGACCAAGGTGAAGGTGCAAGAGAAGAATTTTTCTAAGTGTTGAAGATTGACATGAACAAGTTCAAATCAATCTGGGGCCTAATGTTGGGGATATTACTACTGGACATAAATCGGCCAGGAGTATCCGGATTAACTCCAAGAAGATCAGAAGCCCATGAAGACGTAAGGATGGTGGCGCATTACGAAGGCCCGAGGCCAAAAGGTGAATTAAGGCCCGTAGATGTAAACCAACTTTATTATGTAACTTGCATTGTAAGATAGGAAGGATAGAGACCGAGCCGGACACGTTTACGGTCCAGCCTTGGGACTCTATAAACCGGCGGGCGTCAACCTATGTATATAGAGGGACGACCCGGTAGCGGTTCAGGAACAACAGACAACAACTCGAGAACCAGGCAAAGCGGATTCGCTCCCTGGTCATCGAAACCCTAGCAATACCAACACAACTAGACGTAGGCTTTTACCTTCATCGAAGGGGCCGAACTAGTATAAAAATCCTCGTCTCCCTTGTCCGGTTTAACCCCTTTAAGCTAACCCATAGTGATGGCTCCATGACTAAGTCCTTTCACGAGGACATATGCCGTGACAAACCCACGACAAGAACGGTGTGTAGTAATCTGTAAACCTCGAATACTTCTGTAACTCTAAAAATTCTGAAAACTTAGGAAAACAGAGGCAATTTGCATATAGATCTTGTGAGAAAGAATCAATATTTTATCATGCTTCTATGAAAAATGAAAATTATTACTCGGTGCAAAAGTTTCTATTTTTCAGCAACATCAAATCAACTATGATCATACGCCATCCCAAAGGTCTTACTTGGCCCAAACTCTAATTAAAACACCAAAACACATCTAACCAAAGGCAAGAATATGTATTCTCATAAGAACAAAAAACAAAAATATTGGGTTGTCTCGCAACAAGCGCTTTTCTTTAAAGCATTTTAGCTAGGCATTGATAATTTTAATGATGCTCACATGACACATAACAATTGAAACACGAAGAGAGCATCATGTAGCATGTGAGAAAAAAATTTAAGTCTAACATACTTCCTATGCATAGGCATTTGTGGGCAAACAAATAATCAAGATAAGAATAACCTAGCATATGCAAGGAAGGAAAAAGAAACACTAGCAATGTCAACATGAAGAGAGGTAATTTAGTAACATGAAGATTTCTACAACCATACAATAGAAAAAAAGACACATCCGTGACATTTTGGGCCGAACAAATTTTTTTGTCATACTTATGACACTTCTATAATGGTAATTGTGACAAAACCCGGTATCATCATAGATGTGGTGGGGTCCTACTTCTATGACAAAAAATCTTAACAAAAAATGGGCTTTTGTCCTGGGCGGGCCGGAGATGCAGCTGCATGACATTCTTTGGCCGTCCATGACAGGAAAAAACCGTGGTAGAAGCGAGGGCAAGGAAAATATCGGGAAGTTCCCGGTTACGGTAGGTGGTCGGGGGCCGAGCGATGCGTGTTTCTCTCGTACATACGCGCGTGTGTGCGAGGCGTTGGGCTCTAACTAAACCCGAGCAATTGCACTGCAGGCTACGTGTTACTGAACTCGAGCGATCGATCGATCCCTTGCTGTTAACTGAACTCGAGTGATTCCTTCGCTACTGCTGCCAACTAAAGCCGATCGAACACTGCTGCCTCCTCCCCTTGATGAAAAGTGAGTGTTGTTGAGGGGGTTTGGATGAGCAGTTCCCGGTGGGGGGTTGGATGAACAGGACCATGCGGTAGTAGAGGTCGTTTGCCGCTGGATGAACAGTACCCCAATCGATCGAGCCGGTGGATGAACAGGACCCCGTGGAGGGCTGGATGAACAAGACCCCGTGGAGGGCTAGATGAACAAGACCCCGTAGAGGGCTGGATGAACAGTAGCTGGTGGAGGGCTGGATGAACAGTAGCCCGTGGAGGGGTGGTTGAATAGGACCCCGTGGAGTGGGTTGGTTGAACAGAGTCCGGTGGAGGAGCACGCGGTGGAGGCTGGATGAACAGGAGCCCATGGATGAACAGTCGCAGGTGGAAGCTGGAGGAGCTTGACGGTGGATGAACAGGAGCTCGTGGAGGCAGTCGACGGTGGATGAATAGTAGCCCATGGAGGCAGTTGACGGTGGAGATGAACAGTATCCCGTGGAGTCCCGTTTTGTGGTACGCCACACCCCTACCGATGAACAGGACCCCCGTTTCGACCATAGCGCTCCAACACAAGTCCGTTTCCTCCGTTTTGCGGTACGCCACCCTCCTCCCGATCAACAGGACCCCATTTTGACCATATGAAGTTTGTTTCCTCCATTTTGCGGTATGCCAGACCCCTTCGGATGAACAGGATCCCGTTTCGACCGTGGTCGGTCGAACATAAGGCCGTTTCCTCCGTTCTACGGTACACCAGGCCTCGTTTCCATCACCTGTTCCATCCAAGCCGGTTGGCTCCCGATGAACACGATGTATTCCGACCCATTTGGTTGCCTCCCGATGAACAGGACGTTGTTTCTCCGTTTTGACCCAGCCGGTTCGCTGCCTGATGAATAGGATGCCGTTGTTGCCGTCCATTGCCTCTCCATGTACACAAGCCCTGGTCGTCTGTATATATATGCGCAAGTAGGTGTTCGAGACCCCGCCCATATGTACGTACATGGTCGTATTTACTTTCTTGCAACCTGGACGTTGTACGTACGTGTACATGCTACGTGCGCGCCTCCACAATGACACATGCGCGACTCTACTACGACACGTCCCATTCCTTACACGGCCACGGTTCATCGCTGCAGCCTGCAGACAGATTGATCGTATGTACGTACAGGTTCGCAACCAGAATGACAACGCTACGTACACTTCGACCAGGTGGGTCCCGATTGTCAGGCACTTCCTTGCATGCGAAGATGTAGCTGATGGGTCCCAGTAGTCAAGGGGCGAATCATTTTTTTGCCCGTAATATGGTCACACTTCCTTGCGTGCGAAGATGTACCGGGTGGGTCCCAACAGTTAGGGGGAGAAAACATTATTTTTAGGGTAAAAAGGATGTAGTTGCATGCATGCGTCCATGGGCATGGTGCGTCCCCACTGTCAGCCTCTCACGTATAGTCATCTTCCCATGACTCTCGGTTGTTGACCACGTTGACCGCACCGTGCCAAGCGCACCAAGGCCGGTGGACAACGTCGAGGCCCCAGACTGGAACGACCCGGATATGGGGAAGACGCGGCAGTGGAGTCGCAGATGGAGAGGAGTGGGAAACTTGACTGGTTCGGGTGCGCAACAGCACTGCCGCCCACGGGAGACAGGAGCAAGAACAGAGGTTGAAGAAGGACCACGGCTATTGGATAAACATCCAATGGTCCATCTTCTATAATCATTTGTTGATTAAGTTGACAAAGTCATGCGTACACGTCTGATTAGTAGGCCCACAAGTCCGCCACCAAATCTGTCGGGTCCCAGCTGTCATCGGGAGGAGTAGTTTTTCTTCGCATAACAAGGAGGCACTTCCTTCCGTGCGAAGATACAGCCGGTGGGTCCCAGCTGTTAGGGGGAGGAAACAACTTAATAAGGAGGAACTTCCTTGCGTGCGACCATGGACCTCGTGGGTCCCAGCCGTCAGGCTCTCCAAGTACAGTCCTCTTCCGATGACTCTCGTTTGTTGACCACGCCACGCCGAGCGCACCGAGGCAGTCGATGACGGCGAGGCCCTAGACTGGAACGACCCGGAGATGGGGAAGATGCGGCAGTGGAGTCACAGACAGAGAGGAGTGGGAAACTTGACTGGTTCGGGTGCGTGGTGGGCCTACACTCGACAGATAATAACAGGAGGTTCGGAGTGGAGGGATGGCCTGGCCGTCGGTGGGGTAGCGTTTTGCTGAGGCACGCGAAACAACACCGCTAGACGCCGGAGGCTGGAGCAGGCGGTCGCGGCAACGTTGGGGGAAGAAGACGAGAGATTGAAGGAGAATGTCGGCTGTTGGATGTAAATACAACGCCTTGTTAGGCTTCGACCTAGTGGCCCACATGTCAGCCAGTCCATTTGTTTTTTAGTCCATTTGGTGGGCTGGGTGAAACAATGATGTAGCATCTATGCAGCCCGTTTATATATATGGTATAATTTAAAGCCCATTTGCATTTTTCTCAAAATCCGCGAACTTGCTGGGCTGGGTGAAAATATCATGTTGGGCTCGACGGAGAAATGTTATAAAAACATAAACACATGATTGCACGTCTATTAGTGCATTGGTTAGTAAAATCTTTGCAAGCTTATGTATGCAATCACTAGGAGTTAACTTGCCAAGTTGTATATAAACAATTCTTATTATTTTGTAAGAACTTTCAACTTACAAAATAAAATATCATTTTAATTTGATGAGTTAATAGGACGTGGGGTATTATTATTTTTAGGCTAGACGTGGGACAGTTGAATTGGTTCTAGGGAAAAGTATTGGGAGAAAACTTAGTTTACATCGAAAAAGAAAGTGGGAGAAAATTCAGATATAGGTTTAATGAAAACGAAAAATAAAGGAAGTGGGAAGGTCTATAAAATGGTTGGACGTATGACAGGTTTAATGGAACCTTATGTTGTTTCTATTATATATATGTAATAAAATAAGATATAAATATAGATTCAGTTTTGCATTCTTATAGAAAAATAGAACTGAGTTGTGCGTCGTCTTGAAAAAACAAACATAACTTGGGCTGCTGATGTTATAGACAAGCTAGGTTGGGAGGCCCAAAGGCCGCTTTATACCTATTAGATCCAAAAAATGTTGAAACATGTCATGGGCGGCCCATGTTAAACAACAAAACCTAGGCCATGGACCTGGCGGGCCCGGGACTGTCAGCCTCTCAACGAACGGTTGTCTCCCGATTCCTCTTGTTTTGCTAACCATGTTGGGAACGATAGACGGCGGCGCCGCGGAAAGAGCACCAAGGCGGAGGACGATTTCGAGTCCTCGGACCGAACGAGCCGGAGCAAGGGAAGACGCAGGCGGAGGGGAGTACGAGGGTTGACTTGTTCGGGTGCAGGGTGGGCCGGTGGAGCTGCCGCCCCCGGACAATGTGTGGGAGTAGAGGGATGGCCTGGCCTACGCCATAGGCTATGATGGCTAGCCGCTGTATAGGAAGAGGACGAAAGATTGAAGATTGAACAAAATAAAGAAATACAAATGGATAGGTGGTTGGTCCCATATATCTGTGTACGAGACCTGCTGGATCCACCTGAGAAGGGGAATATGTTGGGAGGAAGGAGATTCAAAGCACGGCAGCCGAGTGAACTAGTTTTTTTAAACGGACATGTGAACTAGTTACATACATAAGAAAATAGCCACTAAGAAAAGCAAACAGGTAAATGCGTTCCTAAAAGAAATATTTCGGATAAAACAGATAATTATGACACATAGGCTAATGCATGAAACACTCAGATGATAAAGGTTCTTATAAAAAGATAAAGTACAACATCTAGACCTTCCTAGCACGCTTGATCATGACGCTGCGGCTGTCCGTGTGCTCGTTAGTTACGGGAAGCAAACACGCCATCTTGTCCAAGATCTGCCTGTACATGTCATAGCATGCGTATGCGTCCTTGGTCGCGTAGATTATGTAGGCTAGATGCAGAGGTACCTCCCACGTGTTCAGGTCCTTGGTATGGTTGTCTTCTTTCATGTTAGCGTATCAGGGGTCGATGATGGTCTCGGCGAGGTCAACCACGGAGTCCTTCTCCTGCCCGTTGCGGATGATCTTGTATTGCTTCTGGATGTCGACAAGCTTGTTGCACCAGATGGTCGAATCGTTGCGTTCTTCCTTCTCTCCATCGTAGCAAAGGTGCAGTCAGCACTGCCGATGAAACGGGTGAATCCTCCAAAACATCTGATGGCCCTACAGTAGTGGTAGACGAGAACCTCGTCCCGCACACATACCTGGGCGACGGCGATCCGCTGGTCCCTGTCATGAGATGAATGGATGGGCACAAGGTCTAGTCCTGCGACATTGTGCTTTCTTGTCCTGTAGGTACTGCTTGAACTCGGCGAGGCAGAGCTTCACCGAGTCCGGATCATTTTTGTACATCACATTCAACTTGGTGCAGCCATAGGACTGAACGGCGAACTCAAAGGGGAACTCCTTGCTGAAGTCCATATCCAGCAAGCTCACCCCTCGGATCGCCATTGGAGTCTCTTCAAGTGAACGAGTGGGTAGGCGGCGGCAATAGTTCATTTTTTAGCTCTTGGGGAACTGGATTCAACAGTAAACTGAGTGTGTACAGTTGTAACACCCACGATGCGGCTATATCTCCCACGTGTCGGAGCATGACTTAGAGGCATAACCGCATTGTAGGCATGTCGCAAGAGGGGTAATCTTTACACATCCCATGCTGAATAAGAAAGGGATAAAGAATTGGCTTACAATCGCCACTTCACATAATACATAAATATAGCATTACATCATCCAGAATACAATCAAGGTCCGACTACAGAACCAAAATAAAAGAAGACCACCCCTAATGCTAGATCCCCGATCGCCCCGACTGGGCTCCACTACTGATCAACTGGAAACAAAACAACACAACAAACACGATCTTCATCGAGCTCCCACTTGAGCTCAGCTGCATCATCTGCACTGGTATCAACGGCACCTGCAACTGGTTTTGGTAGTTATTTGTGAGCCAAGAGGACTCAGCAATCTCACACCCGCGAGATCAAGACTATTTAAGCTTATGGGTAGGAAAGGGTAGTGAGGTGGAGCTGCAGCAAGCACTAGCATATATGGTGGCTAAAACTACGCAAATAAGAGCGAGAAGAGAAGCAATGCATGGTCGTGAACTAGAAGTGATCAATAGGTGATCCTGAAACTACTTACGTTCAAGCATAACAAAAGAACCGTGTTCACTTCCCGGACTCCGCCGGAAAGAGAACATCATGGCTACACACGCGATAGATGCATTTTAATTAAGTTAAGTGTCAAGTTCTCTACAACCGGACATTAAAAAATTCCCATCTGCCTATAACCGCGGGCATGGCTTTCGAAAGTTCAAAACCCTGCAGGGGTGTTCCAACTTAGCCCATCACAAGCTCTCACGGTCAACGAAGGATATTCCTTCTCCTAGGAAGACCCGATCAGACTCGGAATCCCGGTTACAAGACATTTCAACAATGGTAAAACAAGACCAGCAAAGCCACCCGGATGTGCCCACAAATCCCGATAGGAGCTGCACATATCTCATTCTCAGGGCACACCAGATTGTCCAAACTTCTGGTAGGCCAACCCAGAGTTGCCCCTGGAGGCCACCGGCGGCTGACAGGTTGGACCAACACTCAAAGGAGCACTGGCCCGGGGGGGTTTAAATAAAGATGACCCTCGGGCTCCGGAAACCCAAGGGAAAAAAGGCTAGGTGGCAAATGGTAAAACCAAGGCTGGGCCTTGCTGGAGGAGTTTTATTCAAGGCGAACTGTCAAGGGGTTCCCATTATAACCCAACCGCGTAAGGAACGCAAAATCAAGGAACATAACACCGGTATGGCGGAAACTAGGGCGGCAAGAGTGGAACAAAACACCAGGCATAAGGCCGAGCCTTCCACCCTTTACCAAGTATATAGATGCATTAATATAAACAAGAGATATTGTGATATCCCAACATAACCATGTTCCAAACATGGAACAAACTTCATCTTCACCTGCAACTAACAACGCTATAAGAGGGGCTGAGCAAAAGCGGTAACATAGCCAAACAAAGGTTTGCTAGGAAAGGTGGGTTAGAGGCTTAACATGGCAATATGGGAGGCATGATATACCAAGTGGTAGATATCGCGGCATAGCAATAGAGCGAGCAACTAGCAAGCAAAGATAGAAGTGATTTCGAGGGTATGGTCATCTTGCCTGGGATCCCGCGAGGAAGAAGAACGAGTCCATGAAGAAGAAACATGGACGTAGTCGAACGAATCCTCACAAACGCGACGTTATCGGAACCAACCCGAAGAAGCAACACCGGAAAGAAGCAAACAACATAGTAAACAACCAACACATAAACATGGCATGATGCACAACCAAGTATGATGCATGTCCGGTTTAAAGAAGCATGGCATGGCAAAGTGCAACAAACAACACTACAAATTAAGTGGAGCTCAATATGCCACGGAGTTGCATATTGAAGAAAACACCACATGACTTATTTAGTTCACTCCCGGTTATGTACTCAACAATATTAAATGTTGGTTAGAATGGCAAGAGGTGAAGCATAACAAAACTATACTATCTAAACAATTTAAATGGGGCCGGATATAACAAGCAACAAATCCGGTAATCTCCATATGCATTAGCAATTTAATGGAACAACAATTTTAACCAATTAAATGTTATTAACATGATGCGGATGACATGTGCAAGTTTAATGCAATTTTTATTAAAGGTTGACATGAGCGTGATGAGAGCATTTGTGTCACCGTGGTAGAAAGAAAGGGGTGCCACGGCAACGAAATGAAAATGATGCCGCGGCAACATTCCGATGATCCGGTAGCTCACGGGGATACCGGTGCAAAAGGAAGTGGGTGCGAGTGTGTCATGCAAGAAGATGGGGTGCTTGTCGTATCACCGGGCGTATTCGTACATGTTCGGAGGGGAACTTGGCATATCCATGTACTTGGCGTTCCGGTGCGGTACTTGGTGAATCGAACACGGGCGTCGGTGGTGGAAATTGGCGCCGTATTGGGAAGTAGTTGTACTCGCAGTCTTCGGCGATGGTAGGGGTACACGGTTCGTAGACGTTCGGGTCTTCGGAAGAGGTACTTGACGCATGTGTTACATGGGTCTTCGATGATGGTAGTGGTACACAAGTTGCCGGGGTACTTATCGGTACGGGTCTTGGCGGATCCACGCGATGGTAGTGGTACTCGCGAGGAGGTACTCGGCGGTCGTCGTGTAGACGTTCACGGGGTCTTGGCGATTCGATGGTAGTGGTTCACGTTTTGTAGCCGTTCGAGTCATCGGTGGAGGAACTTGGCGGTCCATGTAGTCGAACTTGGCGCATCCGAAAGGTACTTGGTGAATCCCCGTAGTCGTGCACGGGTCGTAGAGGAACTTGGCATTTCGGTCTGTTCTCGTTCGAGCATCCATATGGTCTTGCCGATGGTGTACTTGGCGAGTAGCATGGAGGCGGTCTTGGCATGTAACGAGCAACGACGTGGTGCATAGGCAAGGAGAAGGCCAACGAGGTGTTGTGCGGTGTTGGCCTCAGGAGGGCCATGGCATGGTGCAGACAGGAGGAGGGGGCATCTGCCCGTTCACGCGCGAGGAAGGAGCACAAGCAGCGGAGGGGAAGGAGGCACTACGGCCACTGGAGGCAGAGACGATGCATGATGGCTGGAGGCCGGGGACGGCGGACGAAACAGCAGCGGACAGGATCCGGCGACGCGGCTCTGGCTACTCGATGCAGGGGCGCGGCAGGGACCGGTGCAGGGGCGCACCAGGGGAGGCTCGGTCGTTGCTGGCGGCTTGGAGGGGATTGGGCGCTGGGGCTCTGGGAAGATGAAGATGGTGCGAGGCAGCGACCTGCGAGGTCGCCGGCGAGGGCGCCATGGCGGGGAGGCGACGAGGATCCAGGCAAGGACATTGACAGCAGAGGCATGCTGCTGGTCGCAGGGGAAGGAGAGGCTGACGAAGGGCTCCTGCGTCTGGGGTCGAGCGAGAGGAGGAAGGAGATCGGGAAGAGGAGGTTGGCGGCGCTGGGAGATCGAAGAAAGAGGAGGGGGATCGAGCAAGTCCTCCTGGCTCGATGTGCGTTGTGCGTGTGGCGGCACGCGCAGGGAAACGAGGGATAGGGGTTCGAGCGAGGCTAGGTTTGGTAGGAGGCTGGACTGGGCTAGGATTAGGTGGGCCTGCGGGGGAGTCGGCTGGGCCTAAAGGGCCTGGCTGCGGATGGGCTATAGGCCGGCTGGGCTGGCTCTCTCTCTATTTACTCTATTAAAAAACAGCAGAAAAAGAGGAAGAATACGAACGAAAAGAAAAGGGTAGAGAAAGAGTTTGGGCACGGGGATAAATTTCCCGGACTCGCAAAAATGCGCATGTTCCAAGAAAAAATGGAGTGGGCATTTTTGAAAGCTTAAATTCAAACTCATTTGATTTAAAATCAAATGGTTTGAATAGGAAGTGAGGATTAGGAAGGTCCAAAAATGTTCGGATTTTTGGTGGAGCTCCGGAAAATGGAGAAAGGATAAATAGCAAAGTTAGAGGCCAAGAGTTGTGATAACAAAGGCATTGGGATTTTGCAAGTGTGTTATGGTGAATTTCAAATTAATGAAATATTTTAATATGGCTCCCTACTACCGGGATGATATGTTATAAAGAGAAGTCACCCTTCCCTCAATTTAAATGGATCAAAGATCCATGCCATTTATTTAGTTGAGTTAAGAAAAGAAATGACATGATGGCATGATGACATGATGCAATGCACATGATGCAATGATGAATGCAAAGAACCAAAAAAATCACACGACGAAACCCGGAAACCCTGGAAGGCATCTGAAGCTCCGGTCTTGGGGCGTCACAACACTCCAGCACTACGAGAGAATCTCGTCCCGAGATCTAGGAAGGCACCGGAGAGAAACGGAAGAGGAAGAGAACAGGTAAAACTAAGTTGCTACTTTGACAAACGGGTGAAACCAAAGAACCTTTAGAGGTTGAACAAATTGAAAGAAAGAATACAACGAAGAAGAACAAAGTTGAAAACAATCCGTTAGAAAAGAGGAACAAGGAACATTATGGGAATCTTGTAGGTTGAAAGACATAAGAAAAGGGTTACAATGGACAAGAAGTACATGCAAGCACTCCGGTTGAAATGAGATGAACAAGGAACGATAAGGATCAATTACGATAACACTCCGGTTGGAAAAGGAAGGCATAGAATATGATCTTGACAAGATGAGAGGATACTTGATGAAATCAACAACACACTGCCTCCGGAACAAATGTAAGAATGGAATCAAAAGAACGGAGGAGAAAACAACATCTTCTACCTCAAATGAGCTTGAAAAAGCATCTTTAGGAGAAGGGTCGAACGGAGTTGTTGGAAAAACCGACAAAAAAACGAGTAAGCTTGTTGTGAGCTTATGGAAAACATCTCGAAAACTTGAGGTGAGATTTTGCCACTAACGAAAACAATAGATTGGATTGATCTCAACAAGGAAACGAGAAACTATTTCACCGGGAGGATAAATGAAGAACTTGGGTCATTTATAAGCTCCATAATAGCAACACTCCTTAGGGAAGGCTTAAGGTGAAATATAACCCAAGATAACTCCAATGAAGAGATTGATGGGTTTAAAATACCTCATTCTTGATAACTTGTGAATAATGAAACACGAAGGCAAATTATCAAGAATGACATAACACCACCTCAAAATATAAGATAGAACGAATAGGACTCCGGATTGCAAGATGAAGAATGCTTGAACTCATCTGAAAAGAATCTCAATGAACACTCCGAGAAGAAATTAAATCCTTTATGAACCATCATGTAGCGCCTTCATGAAGAACTCCGGTAACAAAAGGATGATTACACGAAAGGAAACAGAAGTACAAAACACAAGGTGAATCCTTGCAATGATTTAGATGGATCTCCGTGGTGATGTAATTGCGAGAGCTTGGAACTCCGGGAAAGAAAAGATGAAACAATTGAAACCGAGAACTTGATGAGCCTCCGGAATAAGGAATTGAATTTACTTGATGAAACAAGAATAAGAATTACATTATGATTATCCTTCATCAATTAAATTGATGACAAGAAACGGATTTGACATACTACTTATTCTCGTAGAAAGGATTAAGATAGATATTGCACAACTTGGGAAGGACTTCACTGATCCGCCGGTAGGATTTGGAAAGAACGAATGAATTGCTATAATAACAAAGGAAGAGAAATGTTGAACGAACCACCGTAAGAATTGAAAATGAACATGGCAAAAGCACAAATTCACCGGGAGGAATTGGAAAATGAATGAAGATACTTGCTAGAATTTAGATACCTGAGAACGAAGAGATCCTGAACTGATTAGAGGATGTTTGAGCGATGCACCGGTAAGATTCGGAGAACGAGAGCTGAAAGCTGGAATGAATAATTTTGAGATGATGGGCTTTGGACGAATCAAACTGAAAAGAATCTTGAATTGCTCCGGATAGGTGAAAAAATTCTCACAACCGAAAACAATTATGAGGGGATGGCGTCAAGCTAGAATCAAGAATCTTCGAGAGAATGGACAAGATTGAGAGAGAAAAATCTCCTTCGGTCTTCAAATCCGAGAATGGCGACGAGAAATAGCACCATGAATTTTTGAGGCACTCCAGAATGAAAAATAATAAAATAATTGAACAAACGATGAAAAGAATTTGAAAGATCTTAGAGAAAGACATTTGGCTGATGATAACTCATTCTTACGTCAAACTTGGAAAAGAATTCGGGAATAACTCCGCAAAAATTAGAAGAGTCAGGTAAGATCCTGGGAAAAGACCTGTGGGTTAGGGCCCACTCAAAATATACACCGTTGAACGATTGCTTGAAAAGAGAGATTGCACCGGTTGAATTAAATGGCTTGAATGAGATAACAACCTCAGAATATGTTGATCGAATGCGGAGTGGAAACATGAATCTTTGAGATATCTTCAGCACTCCGGAACAATTGAATAGCAAGCGGGGAATGATTATGAGGAGCACCGGTCATAAGAAAAGCATTGGGCAAAATGAAAGGACTATGCTCAATACCAAAGCTTGAATTTAATCCACCGGAGAAGGAAAAGAATGAACAATGATGAACTTGAAGCTCCATTATAATCTTCTTGAGAATCACCGGATAAGAATATTGGCAGAAAAGAACGGAGAGACTTCACATCAATAATATGGATACTTGATTCAGAAAAATCTGAGTCCTTGAAGAAAAAGGGTGGGAGGGCGGGAAAAACAAAGGTAACTTGGGACAGATGAAGCAAATAACATTGAGAAGACTTTGAGTTGATCTTGCGGATGAGAAAAATGATAGGATCATCTTGAAGAGAATCGCACCGGTTGACAAGGATTGACATGACAAACTCAATGATCAAGAAGGATTAGTATTCACATAGGAACATGAGAACACCGCTTAGGAAAGGTATGGAATCAACATTTGACTTCGAAGCAACTCGTATACCACAACTCAAAACAAAACAAAGGATTGGCTTACAAAATAAGCTAGAACAAACATATGATAGAGATTTCGTCCGAAGTTTTCATGGTGGGGCCCACACGGGCTTGATCGTACAGCACCATCATGTACGAGGCAGTGCATATGATATACGAAGCGTCCCCGGGTCAGCATAGCCAAGGACTCTTTAAGACACAACGAGACCATTGTAAAACCAACCGTGGATAGGCGGACCACTAGACGTCGAACCCCAATCTCATATCATGCATCTGTCGAAAAGATATCCTAAGAGCTACTTGAATCCCCACTTATAAACTCCCAAAACTTTCTGGTTATGCAATCAGGTGTTGGGGATACAGGGGAAGCATAATATCTCACCCAAAACTAACAAATCCTACATCCAGCTGTATCCATCCTTCAACACATAACCAAGAAACCTTCAGAAATCATTTACCCCAACCTTCAAAAAGCATCCGTTATATGAGTTATGGCAATACTCCCGAACTCCTGCCCCAGTACTGGGTGGCGTCGAGGTTATCTCACTAATAACTGCATAAAAGAGATTTTTGATGTCGGCGAAACTCAGGTATTCCAGAACTGCAACGATAAAATTGTCACGACAACACCTCGGAGCTCAACTCCCGGGACACTGCCACAACCCCTAAATGTCAGGAGACACCAAGAACAATGTTCTCCTCACAAGACTATCGGAACGATTCCAAGATACCCGCGTGATCCTAAAAATATTTTAGTGAAATTTGAGAAGAGAAGAGTCAAAACTCTACGTCAGGAGGCCTCACCAGAGCGACGAAGGGACTGAGGAGTAAAAAGAATCTTACTCTCCGATATATATAACCCTAAAATACTCAAAACACTTTTCTAGGCTCAACAACGCCAGCGATTCGATCAAGCAGAGGGCTCCTAAGTCGGGGAAGGCTCCGATTACCAACTTGTAACACCCACGATGCGGCTATATCTCCCACGTGTCGGAGCACGACTTAGAGGCATAACCGCATTGTAGGCATGTCGCAAGAGGGGTAATCTTTACACATCCCATGCTGAATAAGAAAGGGATAAAGAATTGGCTTACAATCGCCACTTCACATAATATATAAATATAGCATTACATCATCCAGAATACAATCAAGGTCCGACTACGGAACCAAAATAAAACAAGACCACCCCTAATGCTAGATCCCCGATCGCCCCGACTGGGCTCCACTACTGATCAACTGGAAACAAAACAACACAACAAACACGATCTTCATCGAGCTCCCACTTGAGCTCAGCTGCATCATCTGCACTGGTATCAACGGCACCTGCAACTGGTTTTGGAAGTTATTTGTGAGCCAAGAGGACTCAGCAATCTCACACCCGCGAGATCAAGACTATTTAAGCTTATGGGTAGGAAAGGGTAGTGAGGTGGAGCTGCAGCAAGCACTAGCATATATGGTGGCTAAAACTACGCAAATAAGAGCGAGAAGAGAAGCAATGCATGGTCGTGAACTAGAAGTGATCAATAGGTGATTCTGAAACTACTTACGTTCAAGCATAACAAAAGAACCATGTTCACTTCCCGGACTCCGCCGGAAAGAGAACATCATGGCTACACACGCGGTAGATGCATTTTAATTAAGTTAAGTGTCAAGTTCTCTACAACCGGACATTAACAAATTCCCATCTGCCCATACTCGCAGGCACGGCTTTCGAAAGTTCAAAACCCTGCAGGGGTGTCCCAACTTAGCCCATCACAAGCTCTCACGGTCAACGAAGGATATTCCTTCTCCTAGGAAGACCCGATCAGACTCGAAATCCCGGTTACAAGACATTTCAACAATGGTAAAACAAGACCAGCAAAGCCACCCGGATGTGCCGACAAATCCCGATAGAAGCTGCACATATCTCGTTCTCATGGCACACCTGATTATCCAAACTTCCGGTAGGCCAACCCAGAGTTGCCCTTGGTGGCCACCGGCGGTTGATAGGTTGGACCAACACTCAGAGGAGCACTGGCCCGGGGGGGTTTAAATAAAGATGACCCTCGGGCTCCGGAAACCCAAGGGAAAAAAGGCTAGGTGGCAAATGGTAAAACCAAGGTTGGGCCTTGCTGGAGGAGTTTTATTCAAGGCGCACTGTCAAGGGGTTCCCATTATAACCCAACCGCATAAGGAACGCAAAATCAAGGAACATAACACTGGTATGACGCGGCAAGAGTGGAACAAAACACCAGGCATAAGGCTGAGCCTTCCACCCTTTACCAAGTATATAGATGCATTAATATAAATAAGAGATATTGTGATATCCCAACATAACCATGTTCCAAACATGGAACAAACTTCATCTTCACCTTCAACTAACAACTCTATAAGAGGGGCTGAGCAAAAGCGGTAACATAGCCAAACAACGGTTTGCTAGGAAAGGTGGGTTAGAGGCTTGACATGGCAATATGGGAGGCATGATATAGCAAGTGGTAGGTATCGCGGCATAGCAATAGAGCGAGCAACTAGCAAGCAAAGATAGAAGTGATTTTGATGGTATGGTCATCTTGCCTGGGATCCCGCAAGGAAGAAGAACGAGTCCGTGAAGAAGACAAACAGACTTAGTCGAACGAATCCTCACAAACGCGACGTTATCGAAACCAACCCGAAGAAGCAACACCGGAAAGAAGCAAACAACATAGTAAACAACCAACACATAAACATGGCATGATGCACAACCAAGTATGATGCATGTTCGGTTTAAAGAAGCATGGCATGGCAAAGTGCAACAAACAACACTACAAATTAAGTGGAGCTCAATATGCCACGAAGTTGCATATTGAAGAAAACACCACATGACTTATTTAGTTCACTCCCGGTTATGTACTTAACAATATTAAATCTTGGTTAGCATAGCAAGAGGTGAAGCATAACAAAACTATACTATCTAAACAATTTAAATGGGGCCGGATATAACAAGCAACAAATCCGGTAATCTCCATATGCATTAGCAATTTAATGCAACAACAATTTTAACCATTTAAATGTTATTAACATGATGCGGATGACATGTGCAAGTTTAATGCAATTTTTATTAAAAGTTGACATGAGCATGATGAGAGCATTTGTGTCACCGTGGTAGAAAGAAAGGGGTGCCACGGCGACGAAACGAAAATGATGCCACGACAACATTCCGATGATCCGGTAGCTCACGGGGATACCGGTGCAAAAGGAAGTGGGTGCGAGTGTGTCATGCAAGAATATGGGGTGCTTGTCATATCACCGGGCGTATTCGTACATGTTCGGAGGGGAACTTGGCATATTCATGTACTTGGCATTCCGGTGCGGTACTTGGTGAATCCAACACGGGCGTCGGTGGTGGAACTTGGCACTGTATTGGGAAGTAGTTGTACTCGCAGTCTTTGGTGACGGTAGGCATACACGGTTCGTAGACGTTCGGGTCTTCCTAAGAGGTACTTGACGCATGCGTTACACGGGTCTTCGATGATGGTAGTGGTACACAAGTTGTCGGGGTACTTGTCGGTATGGTCTTGGCGGATCCACACGATGGTAGTGGTACTCGCGAAGAGGTACTCGGTGGTCGTTGTGTAGACGTTCACGGCGTCTTGGCAAGTCGACAATAGTGGTTCACATTTTGTAGCCGTTCGAGTCATCGGTGGAGGAACTTGGCGGTCCATGTAGTCGAACTTGGCGCATCCGAAAGGTACTTGGTGAATCCCCGTAGTCGTGCACGGGTCGTAGAGGAACTTGGTGTTTCGGTCTGTTCTCGTTCAAGCATCCATATGGTCTTGCCGATGGTGTACTTAGTGAGTACCATGGAGGCGGTCTTGGCATGCAATGAGCAACGATGTGGTGCATAGGCAAGGAGAAGGCCAACGAGGTGTTGTGCGGTGTTGGCCTCAGGAGGGCCATGGCGTGGTGCGGACAGGAGGAGGGGGCATCTGCCTGTTCGCGCGCGAGGAAGGAGCACAAGCAGCGGAGGGGAAGAAGGCACTACGCCCACTGGAGGCAGAGATGATGCGTGATGGCTGGAGGCCGGGGACGGCCGATGAAGCAGCAGCGGACAGGATCCGGCGACGCGGCTCTAGCTGCTCGATGCAGGGGCGCGGCAGGGACCGGAGCAGGGGCGCGCCGGGGGAGGCTCGGTCATCGCCGGCGACTTGGAGGGGATGGGGCGCTAGGGCTCTGGGAAGATGAAGATGGTGCGAGGCAGCGACCTGCAAGGTCGCCAGCGCGGGCGCCATGGCGGGGAGGCGACGAGAATCCGGGCAAGGACATCGACAGTAGAGGCGTGGTGCTGGTCGCAGGGGAAGGAGAGGCCGACGCGGGGCTCCTGCATGTGGGGTCGAGCAAGAGGAGGAAGGGGATCGGGAAGAGGAGGTTGGGGGCGCTGGGAGATCGAAGAAAGAGGAGGGGGATCGAGCAAGTCCTCCTGGCTCGATGCGTGCGTTGTGCGTGTGGCGGCATGCGCAGGGACACGAGGGAGAGGGGTTCGGGCGAGGCTAGGGTTGGTAGGAGGCTGGACTAGGCTAGGGATTAGGTGGGCCTGCGGGGGAGTCAGCTGGCCTAAAGGGCCTGGCTGCGGATGGCTTATAGGCCGGCTGGGCTGGCTCTCTCTCTATTTACTCTATTCAAAAACAACAGAAAAAGAGGAAGAAAGGGAAAGAAAAGAAAAGGGTAGAGAAAGAGTTTGGGCACGGGGATAAATTTCCCGGACTCGCAAAAATGCGCATGTTCCAAGAAAAAATGGAGTGGGCATTTTTGAAAGTTTAAATTCAAACTCATTTGATTTAAAATCAAATGGTTTGAATAGGAAGTGAGGGTTAGGAAGGTCCAAAAATGTTCGGATTTTTGGTGGAGCTCCGGAAAATGGAGAAAGGATAAATAGCAAAGTTAGAGGCCAAGAGTTGTGATAACAAAGGCATTGGGATTTTGCAAGTGTGTTATGGTGAATTTCAAATTAAAGAAATATTTTAATATAGCTCCCTAGTACTGGGAGGGTATGTTATAAAGAGAAGTCACCCTTCCCTCGATTTAAATGGATCAAAGATCCATTCCATTTATTTAGTTGAGTTAAGAAAAGAAATGACATGATGGCATGATGACATGATGCAATGCACATGATGCAATGATGAATGCAAAGAACCAAACAAATCACACGACGAAACCCGGAAACCCTGGAAGGCATCTGAAGCTCCGGTCTTGGGGTGTCACAACAGGCGACAAGAGTTACTACCCATCCCTCGCCCGCTGGACGCCCAGCAGAAGATGCACCATCGGCGCATTCAAATGCCTCCATTAGGAAACCAACTCCGTCCACACGTCGGTTCACGAGCGGGTCTGTATTGGTACTATAATAACAAGAGTTTTTAGTGGTCACTTTACTTAAATTTAATTAGCTTTAATAGAAATTTATTCTTAAAACAAGCAATGCATTGGCTCGTTCTATCAGTGCCACAAGATCAACATGCACAACAATTATAATTATTATTCTCAGGACGCACACGATCAACACATTTGTCGCACTTTCACACAGATAATACTACCAAGTTTGAACTGTTTGTTATGGTTGTTGTCCACTGCATCATCATGCCGTGTTTCCCAGCTTGTAAGATTCAGAACCAACAAATAAGATCCAAATAATAAGTACAACAAAGATGCCTACACATCTCATTGATTCCCAGGTTGCAAGATTCATAACCAACAAATAAGATTCAAATAATAAGTACAACAAATATGCCTACACATATCATTGATTCCCAGCTTGCAAGATTCAGAACCAACCCATTAGAGCCTTTTGATAAAGTGAATATTGGGATTAAATCCGTCTGGGCTAGCCGTGTCATACAACTGAAGAACTTGGCAAATGCTCCTAACCGTCACAAAATCTGTAGTTGAGTATTACTGTTTGCACATCACAAATAAGAAGAGCCTGATTACTATAATTGTGGCACTCTATGAACTCAACCTGCAGCTCCACTCGGATGAGGCCTGCTGATACGTCGCCAACGTATCTATAATTTTTGATTGCTCCATGCTATATTATCTACTGTTTTTGGACATTATTGGGCTTTATTATCCACTTTTATATTATTTTGGGGACTAACCTATTAACCGGAGGCCCAGCCCAGAATTGCTGTTTTTTGCCTGTTTTAGGGTTTCGAAGAAAAGGAATATCAAACGGAGTCAAACGGAATGAAACCTTCAGGAACGTGATTTTCTCACCGAATACAACTTAGGAGACTTGGACCCTACGTCAAGACAATTAACAGGAGGCCAC